>NC_137438.1:31136750-31584250 GCF_964374335.1 Astatotilapia calliptera
TGTGAGCACTTAGTTTGTGCATCTCACAAATTGTAAAACTACAAAAAAGCCCATTTAGTTCCTAGTTTAATTAAAAAAGGTAATATTTCCTATATTCATTATATGTAAAATTGATTATTTCAAGCTCTTTTTCTTTTTAATTTTAATATTTGGATCTTAGATCATAAAAATCCAAACTCCACTATCTTGCATTTATAATATTTCCTGAGCTCAATCAAAAAAAATTAGAGTGGCAGTTCCCCACAGAGCTTTTGTCGTCATGTATACCAAACTCCCAGCATTGCGCTGCAAGCCTCAGCAGAAACGTGACCATGAAGAACCTGGAAGCCACAGTAGTTCAAGATCAACTTCTAGACACACTGGACATCAAACACCTTGGATTCTGTCCCTCTCCACTCTTTCTCGAGTCTGACTTTGGACCACTGAGAAGCAGTTCTTTTTCTCTGTAGCCCAGGTATGCTTCTGATGTCTCTAGTTCAGGAGTGGCTTGATATTAGGAATGCAACGCCTGTAGTCCCTTTCTTGAAGACATCTGTGTCGGTGGTTCTTGATCCACTGACACCAGCCTGACTCCACTCCTTCTGAAGCTTCCTCAAGTCCTTTCCTACCACACTGTTCTCTGCCACTCACATTTTCATTAATATGTTCCAATACAGCACTCTGCAAACAGCCAGCCTTTTCAGCAATGACCTTCTGTGGCTTATCCTCCTGGTGGAGGGTGTCGACAATAGTCATCTGGACAACTGTCAAGTCAGCAGACTGATTATGGTTGACTGAGAAATACATGGTATTGATACTGTTTGAGAAATAATTTACTCAAATTTAAAAAACGTAAATATTCTAATAATGTGTGTTTCAGATTTCAATGATCTGTAAATTGTAATTGTAATGAAAACATAAAAAGGCTTGAAATTATCTGTAACGAATTTGGAATATATGGATGTTATATAGAAATCTTAAAAAACATTTAAAAAAAATAAATGAAGACATGCTTGGTGTGACAGAAGAGGATCCAAGAGATAGGATGAAATGGAGGGTGATCACCCCTAAAGGGAGCAGCCAGAAGAAGAAGAAGAAGAAGGTTCTAGATGGTCACTTACCATGCTCACAGTGCAGCTACCCAACTATTTAAAATGTTAATGGTTAATAGGAAACCCCTGATTTGGCATTCTTAGTGATACCTTGGCTGGATGAAACTGTCAGTATGAAGTCGTAGTGTTAAAGCTTTCAGTGTAAATGACTGGAGCAAGTGGCTATTTTCTAAGCCTTATTTCTACTCTTTGTACCCCCTTTATATGTGCATTTTTTCCCTCTTGTTCTTTTCTGCTCACGTATTGGCATCACTGTGAAGCAGTGTTGCCAGAGCTTCCAAACACAGCAGGAAATCTCTGTCTCTTCCTCGAGCGTGCTCTCAGGGGGATTGGTGAGACATTCTCTTATTTGTACGGGTTTATCTGTGTATGTAGCCACTCGTGTATTTATGTGGGTTTCTGCATGCGTGTGTGTTATATGCGCAGAAATGTCAAAACAAATGCCAACATCTTCCACCTTTGTGTCTCCAATCAATTCATCCTGACCAGAATTCTTTTAAGACAAAAAAGGATTGGATGAAGGCAAGGAAGGGAGGAAAAAAGGAAAGGAAGGAAGAGGCAAGAGGAAGATAGAGCTGTGTGGAGGAAGAAAAAAAGGGGGGCGTATAAGGAGCGGGATTAAAATGTGGGGAAGAGATAGTAATGAGAGATGGTAGGAAAGGAGAGGAGGTGGGGGAGAAGTGAAAAGGAGGTGAAAAGTGTCACATACACACATGCATGAGATTAGAGGAGGGGAGGGGGGAGAGGTCACAGAGGTAGAGTAGCTCTGTATGTGGTGACAGGACAGTGTTGCCACACAAGTCAATAGGCCTGTCTGCACTGTCTTGTCTGCATGCATTTGTGGCAGTGGTCTCTTAGCTTTAATTGAAGTCCTGTGTCAGCACCATAGTAACATAGCCTATGGGATGTTCAGTCAATGTGGTGTGACATACTTTCATCTCTCTAACACATCAGACATCTGCGTTTTTTTTCTTTCTTTCACGGCTCATGTTTTTTTTTGTGTGTGTTTTCCTTCCTTCTTCTGAAAAAAAGGAAGGATGGAAGAAGATGCCCATGAAACCCTAGTGTGTTTTGCTTTTTGATTAAAATTACCCTCTTGTTCCTTTTCAAATACGCATTTAATTGCAAAGAAGTGTCCTCCCTGTTTCATTTTGTTTCCAGCTAAACTTTTAACACATGAGGGAGATGCAGATGAATGAAGTGATGTGACACCTTTCACTCTAGCACCAATCCAAATAGACAAATTATAGTTATTGATTGATCCACATCAGCTTTGTTTGAGATATTTCTCTTTTGTTTCTTTTTGACATCTAATGCTGTTCTCAAACACACACTGTAGCCCTGAGTTTAACAGAGTTGCGGACAATGGCTAAAGTTTCTGGAATTCTCAAAACACTGTCCAGGGTTCATGTGTAACAATAGACGTAGAAGTAGAAAAAGATGTTCAAATCTAAGAATGATGAGCTTGTAGTAATATAAATCTGTTTTAATTCAGGAAAGAAAATCCAAATATTGCTTAGGTCACTGTTACACAGGCCTACAGACTGGTTGGTGTCCACTTGGCAACCACTGGTATAGGAAAAAATTTGTATTCCCCAAATGATTGCAAGTGGTTGCTGGACAAAAGTGTGATATTGATTGCTAAAGCCCCAGTCATGGAAAGCTGGTGAGTCAGGGAAATATTGGCAAGTGGCTGTGATTTCTTGGTTGTTAGCAGGTTGTCACAGTCACTTATAGTTTGTATAAGACTTCTCTGCAAAAACTCTGCAACTAGTCGCTGACTGCTAATGAAACGTTTAGAGTGGGACGTGCAGATGGGGTGACCACAGCAATTTTCTGGTGACATATACAATCACAAAAAGCTTTTGGTGCTGCACCTTTTTTGTGTCTGATTTTACCCAGCAACCGCTCACCAACCCCTCAAGGAATACACATTTTTCCTTAGTGACCAGAGGTTGCCAGGGGGTTTCCAGCCTGTCTGACTAGCTTTCTACTTCTGCTGAGAGGATTATGGGAATTAAACCAGTGTGGAGGTTACAGAGCTGCACTTTTGTGCAGTCCCTGAACAAGCCAGCAGTGCATTGCCTCTACACAATGACGCTATGCGTAGGTTGAATACTAACTGGCTGAACATCTCGCTTGAACTGGAATGCTAACTACTACAGCAGAAAGAGAAAGAAGCACAAAAGACAACAAAGACTGTAGTTTTAATTTTAAGTCTGAAAAGTGAAGCCACTTTTTTTAAGCATTTTAAACCGCTATCCTTTGTAATGACCATAGAAGCCCTATCGAAGCCTTGCTGTACAAACTAAACATTTTCCTGACTGGTGACTTTATGGGCATTTTATGACGCTAGCACAACGACCCAGGAAACAGATCAACACTGCAATCCAAATGAAGGAAAGAAGAGAAGAAACATGCAAATTTCCTCTTTGCCTGCCTTGCCTGCATTCACCTGTTTTTTTACCCTGTTTTTTTGCATGTATGTTCAAAATCTTTGTTCAGCTAACCAAAAGGTACAAGTACTCGATATGTTACGTTGTTTTGAGTCATGCCTTCTCACTCTGCCTTGTTTCTTGTTTGTCAAGAGTGCGTTTTCAGAACACAGGGGATTAAACATTGATAGATTTCCTTCAGTGGGACACTTTCCTGTTGATGGAACTCATAAAATACACACAAGGACACAAATAAAGAAGAAACAGGTAAAAGGATTTCTCCTGCTTGTAGACAATAAAGAAGCAGTTGGTCACATGTGATGTGTATTCATGTGTGCATCAAACTGGTCTATTTGTCAGGAGAAACTCTGGGGAGATCTTTTCTGAAAAAGACAAAACAAAAAAAAAGAGAAGAAAGAAAGAGGTTTTTTATGTAACATTCATTCATAGCATCCGCAGTTCATATAACATTTATACAACAGTGAAGAAGCCTAAAACATAAACTGGAATAAGAAAGAGAAGAAGAACGGGCACTGGCTTTCCTTCCATCATAACACCCTTCCATCTTATCTCCTGCTTTCCCTTCACTTTCTCTTCAGCATTTTCTTTGCTCTCCTTTTCCTTTCTTCCTCCCTCGTCACCCTCCCTGCCATCCATCTCTCAGCTTCTCTTTCACTGTCTGACTCCCCCTCTCTTTTTCCTGCTCACCACACACACACACAGACACACACGAAGGCATGCTGACACTTAAACTAAATGCAATCACACACACCCTATTCCCTTACTCCCTCCTCTCACCACCCACACAGAATCGAGGACACACACAGGCCACAAAATACCATAGACACACTTTAGCTCACACACACTCGCTCACACACAGAGGATCCCCCACACAGAGTACTTTCAGCACTTTCTTCTTTACCATACTCAGCAAGATCAGATGTCAAGTCAACTGACAACACACACAGAGGCTGTATTTTTCTTTTCACCACGCTCTGTTTCCTCTTTCCTCTTATAGAATATATGCATTTTTAAAGCTTCCTTACACACAGACACGCACACACAATTCTGATAGCTATTTAGAGGAGTCAAAGAGTAGATGGGGCAAAGAGGCGAGAATTTAGTGTAAAGAAATATATATATATATATATATATTCATTGCCAAGATATAAAAGGGAAAAGAGATGGAGAACATAAACACACCATTCAGTATTCAAAAATAAAGACATGATAGCCTAACCTTTAGCTTCGCATGTAAGCAAAGAGTAGCTATTAGAGCACGCTTGCAAGACAAAAATTGACTCTGTATTCAACACACACACACTGAAAGAGACACAGAGAGAGTGAAACATGAATAAATGATTTTCATGCACTTACAAAACCACCACGAGCCGAGACGCTCTCACACATATGCGCTCAATGTGTGTTTGCATATTGGCAGCAAACGCAGTATACAATACACGCACACATGCGCATACAATTAAATTACATGCATATTTTCCTGCAGGCAGCATATATTGACACAGACCTGGACACGCATGCAGAAACACATGCTTTCTCCATGCCTTATGAGAAGTGTTTTGACGCTTTGCGCATGCACAAGGAAAGTGCAAAGACAGTATCTGTATATTCAAGGAAGCTCTAATATTCCTCCACGCAGACCAGTGGTAATGCTTTGAAATTGTCAACCATTTGTATGCATAATTAAATACTTGATTGTAATCAGATTTGGGATTGTGTAAGAATAGTCATGTGTTTTTCTTGTGCAGGTGTCCATGCAGGTAGCATGGATTTTTGTCATGGATGTTCACAGAAATGTTCTAGTTTGTTATTGCCATTGCAATACAATTCAAGCTTGAAGACCCAAACTCAAACTGTCTGCAGTTTACAAAACAAGTCTAACCTTTATACCTGCCACTGCTTTCCTATGCACTGAGAGGTTATTATTAGTGATTAGTACCATTTAGATGGTGCGTTTTTAAAAAAAATCTTTCCATTGTTTGTTTATAAATTTGTTCCCAACATCTCAGCTTTCATGATTAGAGTGCAATCAGTAACACAGAAAATATACGACTTTATTCTAAGCAATGAGAAATGCTAGTTAGCTTCTATTCACATTGCTGCTCTTATCCAGCAGTTAAGTGCCTTGCTCAGGGGCAGAGTGACAGTAGCTGGCGAGGGAATGGAGAGTGGTTTTCATTCGTTCGTTCGGCAGCCTTCCAGTGAAAACCACATAGCTTTCACCTTTAGGCAACCGCTGCCCCTGATATATATTTAAGTGCAGGCTGCCTTTAGCTAAACACACACACACACACACACACACACACACACACACACACACACACACACACACACACACACACACACACACACACACACACACACACACACACACATATACACTCACACTCACAGGGCAACACGGCCACACACCATGTGTACAAGCCAGATTTGGCTTCGTCCTCATGCCTGCCATACGGTTGATTCCTCCCCACTGTGCACACGCTGCAGGCCAAACACACAGCACTTGCGTGTGGTGTGTGTATGTGTGTGTGTGTGTGTGTGTGTGGTAGCAGAGACTGAGAAAAGAAAAGGGAAGCAAATCAAACTAGGAGAGAGAGAGCAGGCATATATTTTACCAGGAAGAACTATTTCAGGGGGAAAAAAATTACCTGCCTTGCACACATGACTTGTTAACATCATGTTTTTTTGTGCAGTAAAATCATCTGTGTGCTCTGTACTAGATTTTACAGGTCACATGTGTGTTATGACCTTGATGTCTTATATATTTTGAGTACTACATTAATTTTTAATAAGCATGTAATGTGATGCCTGTAATGCAGAAAACAAGGTGGCTAAATTTAAAAGCACGCCTTTTTCCTCACAAATTATGCCTCCGAGTCACAATTTGTTACTACTTTTCAAATCCTTGGAGAGGCTAAAGAAAAAGATGTGCCCAGAAGGGCACCTTTCTGTTCACCTCTAGAGGTGAGCAGAAAGGAACCAACTGCCTCACCAGCAACTCATTTTGAATGCCGGGAGGCATCTCATCAACCCATATCAATGCCTGTGTGGTCAGTTTACTTTCCCTCTGCATAAAGCAGCGTTTGATTACCAGGCTAAGCAGAGGATTGTAATAAAATGGTAGCATTTGGAAGCTGCAGGATTTCATACATACAGAGATAACATTTTTAGTGAAACAAATCCAGGAGTGGAAAACAGGATGTCCAGGAGTGGACAGGTTTGAAAATTCAGCTGGAAATTAGTGACGTGAATGCACATTGTTTCCACATCTAAGCAGCATTTTCAGACTTAAATCATACTGGCATAAATGTCACGTAGAGGAACCGCTGATGCTCCTTTACATGAAACGAGGCTGACTGTGCATAGGTGAACCACATAGGCAGACAAGCAGCTGGTGTAGTGTAAACAGCACCCAGTGCACATCCACCATGAACCCTGCTGCCAACATCTGTGTCCATTATGGACTATGTCAGCAACTTAAGCCAGCATAGTGCAAACTGAGACTAAACAGAATAACCAGGTTGTGTCTGCACCACAGGTGGGCCGCAAAAGACCATATTTAAGAGTTCTAATGCCATTTAACCATTTCATTATTGGAAAAATTACACATTCACACGTAAACAGCACCTCGTCTGTTTTTCTGCCTCACTGTGGACACGACCTCCCAATGTATTTCAATGGGAAGAAGGATTTGTGTCTACATTGTCTATGTTTTTGAGGCTTCTCTAAGGGGGGCACATTACAGCTTTGAAGAACGTGACACTGTATCCAAAACCTCTGGTCTTAGTTCTGGTGCCTACACCTAACCGAACAGCAAGAAAAAGCACAACTCGCATGTAAAAGCCCTTCCAAATAAAATCCAAAACTCACTGGGTTTCAAACTGTATTGTGAGTAATAATGTGTAAAAAATCTTCACACGCATGGATACAAACTGGAGGATAAAAGTTGGTGTCCATGTAAGCAAGAAAAGGGGGGGGGGAGGAAAACAAAACAATGGATTCAATTTTGTGACTGTTTCACATAATGCGGGAATGTGTTGTGAGCAAAGACCTTGACAAGTCAGTATAAACCTTTATGAACACTTAACGTTCCACCGAGACATTTGAATGATAGCCTAATACAATAAACAGGGACATACAATAAAGCATTATTTAAAATGTATGTGGGCAAGGGCTGAAAAGCTCGAGAAAGCAAAATCAAGATGCAAACTGCAGAGGAGAATGTGAGGAAAGAAAGAATGAGGGTGGATAGACAGCAGTCTCTGTGAACCTGCATAGACAAGCTCAGTCAAGCTGCTTTGGTGAGAGAGGGAGAGAAAGCAAGGGTGTTTTGACAGCTCGGAGCCATCACAGCAGCAGAAGGCAGTCTATGCGTGTGTGTGTGGTTGTGTATGTGTGTGTTTTAGTCTCTGTGGGTGCAGGTGGTTGCGTATCTGTGCACGTACTGTACTGGTGTGTCGGTGTATGTGTATGCGTACATGCACACGAAAGACTAAAGGCAGAGACAGACAGTGACGTTTCTTCTGATTCAGAGACAAAGAGGGGGAAAAGGAAAGTGTAGCACAGAGGCTGGATGAAGGACAAATACATTTTTTTTTAAAAGATCTGGGGCTGTGTCTGTGTGTGGTGTGTATCATATTGAGTATACATATTGATATGTGTCAGGAAGCCTGCAAGCAGACCAAACCCTCTCATTAGAGGGTTGTTGATGAGCAGACTCTTGCTTCACCATTTTCTCACCTTTTTGACATTATTTCCTCTCCCTTCCATCTCCGTAGACGCAGACAGAGCAAGCATAAACTCTTTGTGAGCCTAGACCTACTTCACCTTCACACACCTCCACACAGTCACACTGGGATCTGGCCTGAACAAAAAACACTCTTCAGCAGCTGCCACTAAACGACTCAGGAGCGGCTGGAGGTGAGATGTTTTGCTCAAGGGCACCTTGTCTTGAAGTGAATGCCTTTTTCTTCTTCTTCTTGTGTTTGAAAACGGGAACCGCTGTTAAGCACCGGTGGCCCTACAGTTGCAAACCTGTGCTTTTTGCTACGATTGCAGTCGCAGTCGACTGTATTTGCATTTGCTTATTTGTATCATGATTAACTGTTTTGTCAGAGCATCAGGGTATTGTGAAAAAAAAAATACATTAAATCTGCAATGACTAATTTTGATGGCTACAACAGCAGATATGACATAAGCAACTAATGTGTATAAAGTATGTTAGCTACTGTGGCTGCGTTTTGTTCTATTCTCTCTTAAGACGATCCCACACTGCTTCAATAATGTTGAGGTACAAGCTCTGAAGTGGCCAATCCATGACCGGTAGTGTTTCACTGTGCGTTTTTATTTTGCCAGGGAGTTGCCAGCTGTAGCCAATCAGATGCTTTCCAGATGGTGGTTCAAAAGTTGACAGTACCTTTTTGCATTCATAGTTCTGTCATTTCTAATGAGGCTTCACTGAACAGTGGATGGATCAACTGAAGGGCAAGACCTCAGGTTATGTGTCAGGTCAATGCTGGGTTTTATTTCCTACATAACTTTCATATGATACTGTTAATCTACTGTGGATAGTTTTTCAGGCCTGCCACTTTTTCTTTTGTCCTCCATTTGTTCGCCTTGCTCAAATTTTAAGGACACACGCCACACCATGCTGAGATGTGCCATGTTGGTGCAAAAATACTATTTTATGCTTGTCAAATGGTTTCAAACTTATTCACAGAACTGTGTTAAGTAGCTTAACAATCAAAATCATTCCTCTGAATATAGTCAGGTACAAGGACTAGACCGAAAATGAGTGAATACACTTTGAAAGATTTTCAGAATGCCTGGAGAACTATTCTTCAATACCACCTTAAAAATGAAAAGAAAGTCTGGCTCCATGGAATCAAAATATAAAGACATAAAGGGTGACTTTTGTACTGTACTTATTAGTTAAACTGCAAAGCAAGCCCTTATAAGGTCATTAATACTTAATGCTAAATAAGATGAAATGGCACTCCTATGCTCACACGCCTAAAAAATACATAAATGAAAGCCTTAAAATATAATTAAACACTGCTGTCAAAAAAGAGGCCACAAATATAATTAATCACATTTTTTGTTAAAAATATTGATTACAGTAGCTTTACAGTTAGGGTTAGCTGTGATATGATCTAAGCTACTATTGCATATCTGCAACATACAAAACATACAGTGCTACATATGGTGTTTGAAGAAGAGTCCAACAATTTTGAGGGAATAAAAACAGGCAAAAAGATTTATCAACAGTTTGCCTCATACAGTCTCATTGTTTCTCCTTCCTGTTTGCCAGACAACCAATGCACATGAGTAAACAGGGAGAGTGAATGTTTGCTGCTTGTCAAGCACGCACACGCACGTGCGCTCGTGTGTGTGTGCGTGTGTGTGTGTGTGTGTGTCAGAGAGAGAAGATGGTTGTCCTTTTAAGAGGGCCAAACGATGGAAGGATTCGGGGTTTTTGTGTGTGTGTGTGTGTGTGTGTGTGTGTGTGTGTGTGTGTGTGTGTGTGTGTGTGTGTGTATTAACAATGTACCCTCATGTCCCCTGTGTCAAAGCCTGGCTAAATCAAGTGAATCATGCTGTGTGTGTGTGTGTGTGTGTGTGTGTGTGTGTGTGTGTGTGTGTGTGTGTGTGTGTGTCAGGCCAGATCAATATGAACTAATCAATAGGAGAAGACAGCTAGAAGGACCTTGGGGACTGCAGATACGCACCTGGTGCACACACACATGCACGCACAGTCTCCTCTTTGTATTCCACGCTCAGTTTCTCTATTTATCTTCTCGCTCCCCTTCCCATATCTCTTTCTCACTCTTACATTAGTCTCTTTTTAGAATATCTATTTTCTCTTTCGCGTAGTTCGAGCTCTAATCATGTATACACCTGTATGTCGCTGCCTAATTTACTCTTTGTCCGGTAACAAACCTGGTAAGGCGGGTTTCTTTAAGTTTGATCATATCAGTTGAACCATATCAATTCATATGTTTCAACTGATATTTCAAAAGATATATATTATAAATCTGCCATCACTCACCTGCTGCCATGCATCTCAATCCATGCTTTATTGCAACGAGCTGCAATTATTCTGATCAAAATGTTTGTAATAAATTGCTATTATTTGGGGAAGAATTACACCCTTTGTCAGAGTGTCAGAATATTCATTTCCTCTGACGGTGTAACAGGGCAGCCCTTAGTGGCTGGAAACACAGTGAGACAGACCAAGGCAAGTGTAGTGGAACAAAGTATTTATTTGCTATATGGCTCTCCTTAAAACCATCAACTTGTCGAGCTTCTTCACAGCACAAAAATCCATCCTCTAATGACAACTGGCAGCCTTAAATATGTTCAGCTGTCACAGACTAAACCATTATTCCACTCTCAGGTAAATTCTTAAATCCCTACCTTCCACCACAGTATACAATATATCAATAAGAATAAATAAATACATAAATACATTTCACATTTACATATTAATAAATATTTCACACTTAATGTTACACCAAACCCAATATTATAAAAACCCAGAAACCCAAGCACAACAAGATTCACCACACTCTCTTTACCAATGGACTCTCCCGGAACCTTTAAATGGTGTCTGGACCCCCGGGGAAACATTTGCCCAAACACCTTGAAGAGGACACAGGCAAGAAAGGTGAGTAATCATTAACTTACAAACACTTATTTGCACCACTTTTATCCCTAGATTTCACACACACATTTGCATTAGTTTTCCTTATTGGTAAACCTTAATCACAATCTCAATCACCATTCTTCTCTCCTGACAGACAACCACCACATTCCTTGATGAGGAGCAGCTGTGCAGGATCTGAAACAAGGCTACCAACTGATTTTAAAATTCCCAATAAATAGTCAATAAATATTTAAACTTCTTGTGTGCAAATCCATGCTTAAAGTGCAATGCTCATAAATTGCTTGATAAGGTGCTTTTAATAAAGTGAAAGGTGTGCTCTAAAGTGCTATACATATAATATAATATAAATGCAGTAAGGGAGTCCTCTTCCTTACAGACGGGTTTTAGGTTTTGTCCAGCCTGGTCTTGAATTTTGGTATCTATGGTACCAGTATTGATTTAAATTCTCAACACTGACCACATGTAGTACTTTTCTGAAAAAAGAAATAAGAGAAACTATCCATCTTCTTCTGCTTAGCCAACTCGGGGTCACAATTTGAGACTATACCAGCTGTCATATGGCAAGAGGAGGGGTATATCCTGGAGAGGTTGCCAATCTATGGCAACCATTCGTGCTCACATTCACACCTACGGCCAATTTAGAATCACCAATTAACCTAATATTGCATGCATGTCTTTGGACTGTGGGTGCATGCACGCAAACTCCGAACAGAAACGCCCCAGCTAGTTCATGGAGTCAAACCCTGTGAGGCGATGGTGCTAACCACCAAAGAAAAACTAATATAAATATTATTATTATGCAAATAGAAATATATTCCATTTAAATAGACATTACTCAAACGTATTGTCAGAACTATTAAAAAATGGATGTCTTGAAAAACTTGGAAAAGAGTGACGTTCGTTCAGCTGTTTTTCAAAATAAAACATTCCAAGGACATAAATTATTTAAATAGCATTTTGTAATATTTAAAGCCTTACAGCTTTTCTTTTTTTTTTCCCACACAAAAAACCCAAAGGTCTAGCAATAAGGCTGGACAAGTGCAAACAGTCGGAAAGATTTCCAGTGTGAATCTCTTTTCCTCCCATAGGACTTCTTACAGATCCACACACGCACGCCTACACATAGAAACCAATCAAAACCCCCATATTTCTTATAAAGTGTGAATCAAGCGTTTACCAAATCCTCAGTTGACAGGCTGCTTATCAGCAGGGACATTACAGCTCTGGTGGACTCACTCTGGTGAGTCTGAGGCACTTTGAGTTAAATTCGCTCAGCATGCAAATTGGGAAACTATAATTCATTTACAGGGAGATAAGAGCACTCCTCTGTCTCAATAATGCCTTTATATACTGAATATTAAATAACTGTTTGATGGAGATTTTCTTATGGTTTAAATGTCCACTTCCAGGGTTAATTGAAATGAACAGGGATAGACCAGTACTCTGAACCAGTTTACACCTTCGCAGGCTAATTTTTAAGAATTCCCTTGTGATTGGATCACTTCAGGGTCCCTTTTGCTTTTGATCATCCTGGTCTTTTTCTGTATCTTACTATTCACTATCCCCGCCTTTTTGTTTAACAACAGCATTCACTTGAGCTTTCCCCTCTGTGCACAACCAGATAACCCATGGTAAGGGCAGGGATAGCTCAGTAGGTAGAGTGGTTGCCCCATGATCGGAAGGTCGGGGGTTCGATTCCCCTTAACAGCTACCCTGAGGTACCCCTGAGCAAGGTACCGTCCCTACACACTGCTCCCCGGGCGCCCAATGGCTGCCCACTGCTTCACTGAGTGAATGGGTTAAATGCAGAGAGCAATTTCCCCACGGGGCTCAATAAAGTACAATAATGTACACACTTTCTTCTTTCTTCTTAAAAGAGCTTCCTGAAGGCTTGGCTTACCTTAGTCTTCACGTGCACCTATAAATGTGTTATAAGGCTGTGATGGCTTTGGAGGAACAACAGTGTCAACAGTGTCACAGAGTTCTTGCAAAGCTTGAAGAGTTTGGAATTGCTTTTCTTAGTGTGCATCATGCTCCCAAAGATGCAAACACGATTGCTGTGAAGGTGGGGAGTGGGAGCACAGTCCGGTCACTGTGGGTGTTCAGCTCCAGAGTAGCAAAACATACCCAGATTTTAGCATTCAGTCTGGGTTCAATAAACTGCTGTATTATTATCTCTCCTAACCCATCTGTTACTGGCTTTATTCCCGAAATAAACATGGATTTATCAGTCAGTCGCACTGTTTCTTTCCCCCAGTCAGTTGCTGTGAAATGCTGGTCTGAGCCCACCCCAAGCATTTGTCTTGTGTCCTCTTCAGAAAAGCGGTTTAGAGACTGCTGCTCATCCTCTGAGACCGCTGCTAGACGGGCTTCTTTTTGACAGGACTTTTGCACATAGCTTGCATTCTTTATTTAGTGGATTCTGTATATTTGATGCAGCTGTTTTTCTATCTCTCAGCGAACAAGGTTTGATGTATTGATCTTCCGAAGATGTGACTTGTGTGTGTATGTGTGTGTGCCTAATCATATAGTGGAACCAGTTTGTGTAAAGGGTTTTAGAGCGTCCTAACCTTGCCCTTTAGAAACCTTCAGTGTAGGTGAGCCAGCACCTCTTAAAACAAATACGCTTAATTCCCTTCTCAGTGAGAGCTAGTCAATCCCAACATTGCTGACTTCACTTTCACAAGAGCATTAACAGTCCATTCATACACCTGAGTCCAGCCCGTATCACAGTGTGCTGCATTAAAGGGCTACTGCATGTATTTTGTATTTTTTTAAACTTCCTTTATAGAAGGAAAGCTCGTGATTACTATTCTAATACCAGTCACCTCTGACTGGAGTTGTAGGTTTTTATCAAGACCACTAATGCCAAAGAAAGCTGGTCTCCACACCTCTGATGTTAAAGTCTGAGGAGATTTGTTGTGTTTTTATTTTTCAGCCTTGAATTTTCGTAGCTATTGCATCAATATAGATTTTTGGATCTCAACATGTTTGCGCTCTTTGGTGAAAAACTGCCCATACTCCAAGAAACTTGCCTGAATCTTTTTTTTTCTCTCTTTCTTTTTCATAGCTATTGCACCTCTGCAGTTAGAACTGGCTTTTAAAACATAACGCATAACTTTTAGGGACATTTAAAGTGTCTAATATATGCATTTTAAGGTTAAAGCTCACCATTTTCTGCCATGCCGTTTCTACATTGTTAAATACATGTTTCACTGTCTGCAGTAACGCAGGTATCTGTGATGGCATCACTTTCAGCATCTTCCTCCTGCCCTCTGTTGCCCTCTAAAGACTCCCACCCCCCAAAAAACATCTCTGAAAAGTCATTTTAATGGAGGGAAATCTGCTCCATTGCGCAGTGCTCCCTGTCAAACACGTGTTCAACCCCATCGACTGCTGCTGCAGTTCTCTGTCTCCCTTTCTGCCCGCTTCCCGCGTTTGAGAAAAGCATGACAAATTTTTTTAACAAAATAAAGAGAAAGAAAAAGTTTTCACTTTATTGATGCTTGAATGACAAGTTCAACTGACAGGAAGGTACGGAGAGCTGGCAGAGAGGAACACACACGCAAAGCGAGTGTCTACGCACATGCATTATGCACACGGGCCTTCAATCATACGTATGCGGGAAGACAAGCACACACAAGCACACCACACCACCCACGCTCCCAACACACTGTCTCACCTGACAAATTAGAATGAGTGCGAGCCTGTTGGTTTTTGACTTTGCAGGTATCTGTCACATTTCTGTCAGAGCTTCACGTGGTTTCACATCAAGACAAAGAAAGGCTCTCTCTCGCTCTCTCCCTCTTTCTCTTCCTCTCTCCGTCCTTCGCCTCCTTCCTGCCGTTCTCCGTGTGGAGCAGAAATAGGGAGCAGAAGTCAGCATCACATGCTGCATAATTCTCAGTCTTCCGATTGTAATTGCCAAGGCTTTCATAAAACATTCAGCGACGACGTCCATGTTTTGATTTTGAATAAAGCAACATCTTATGTTTAAAATGAAAGATTTAGTGTGTTGTTTTCCTTATCCAATCTGTCGGAAAACAGCACAGAATGGCTTGTCTGGCAAATGTAACGACGCTGATCATTTTCTTAACATAGCTCTTGCTTAAATATCTTTATAAAAACTCTATACTATATAGCCATAATGGTGATGACGGACTGAAAATTCAAAGAGCCCACAGCGGTATATGACCTGATAACAGCATGTGGGAGATTAATAAAAAGTTGAACACCCAGAGGATCTAAGATTGAAGAGTGATTTATTGCTTTAGTCACTGTGAAATGATTATCAAATATGCAAAAAGTCCTCTTTTATTTTAATCATATGTTGAATATGTCCGGGTTTTGACAGCTGGGGAGCCAATAACACGCCATCTTGGGTGTCACTGAGTGCTTGCATAACTTGAACTGATTCTTTACGCCACACTACCAGAATATGGCAATGTAGCTCTTTTGTTTAGTCACCCAATTTGTGCACAGTGAAATATCTCAAATGCAACAAGTGTGCAGTGGCATAAAACAGTGGAAGCACTTATTGTCCCAAGAGGATTCACTACAAAGTAGCAGTGTGTTACAGTACTGTGCAAAAGTTTTGAGTTACATTTCATTTCTTTATATTTTGCAAGAAAATTTGGAAAGTAAGTGCACAGATTTATTGAAGCATGTGTGAACATACCCAGAAGTACAATATAGAAGGCGAAAACAGAGTTTGTACAACCCTAATGAGCTTGAAGGTCAATGTTTGCGATTGTTTGACCACCTTTATTCTCCAACACACCCTAAACCCTCTTAGACAAACTTTGACCTTTCGTTAAATAGTCTTCAGGAATAATTCTTCAGGATTCTCAAAGGACATTCAAAGCTCTTCTTTGGTTGTTGGCTGCCCTCTGTTTTGTTGTGTCTCAAGATGATCCCACACTGCTTCAGTAATGTTGAGGTCCAGCTACGGGAGGACAATTGATTACTAATTATTTTCTTTTTTTCACACATTTGGGATCATTGCTTTCTGAAAGATGAAGCTGTTATCAATCCAGATGGTATTGGAACATCAAAATTTGATGTTTTTTCTGCATCCATAATTCTGTCAATTCTGACGACATCGCTGCACTCACTGTTGTACCTTTCTCCTGACCTCCGTGCATATTGTGATAATTTGAGGTGAAATGTTCCGATTTAGATTCTACCTCTTGTCCCTGAAAAGTATTCTTCTTAATAAAACTTAATAAGTTTTGCCTAATAATAAATACTAAGATTTTTATCAGTGAGTTTCTCCAGTTTGTTTGTTTTCCTCAAAGGAATAATGGGATCCTGTCTGGTGATCCCACTATTTTACCTTTAGCACCTCTAGGAAATTATACCTTAATCAGCTGATTGGCTCGTAATAAAAGCAGACATTTGCTGCAGTCGAAAACCAAATTTAAAAAAAAAAAGTAAAAACTAAGATGAAGACATGAAAATGTTAGATGTGTGTCTTTAGAGCAGTTAGAACCACAGACTCGCCTCTGTCTAGCAGGCAAAAATAATCAAATTCATTTGTTAGGAAGGTTTTTCACTAATTCATCAGTTACAGGTTGGATAATGTCAGTGTTCCTTCTTTTCCTGTAAAAGTTAGATTTTCAGAAGTGGGAAAAAACTCTTTTGACTTATCCCTAACGTCTTACCTTTGTAGAAAAGCAGCTCATTCCTTTGATAGGAATGTGCAGCAGAGGTGTGTGTGTGTGCCTCGTGTGCAACTGAAAATAATTAGCTGGTCTACTGGGCAAAAAAAGCACAACTGTTTTTTTATTTTATTCTTTTACATAGGTCATTTTAATATGTGTGTGCACACGTGTGTGTTGAGCCAGATATTGTTGGAGCGTGTGTGTTTGTGTGCGCACAGACGGTATTTTAACATGGCTAGCAGACTTCTTGCAGCCCACAGTTAAACAGTGACTCACAGATTCCTCTCTCCCTCTCATTCTCTTTCTCACCAACCTCAACTTTTTCTCATCTGTTTCTTTCCCCGTTCCCCTCCTCAATTTTTACCACTTCTCTACTTTTCTATCTTCCTCTCTCTGCTTTACTGCCTTGCTGCTGTTCCTATCTACAGGTTGGGTGCTGACTACAGCAGACTGTCGGACAGAGGTGCTTTTTCTTCCGCTTCTCTGCCTCTTCCCTGACTATGCCAGCTTTAAAACCAGTAAGTTACAGTAAAACCACACCATCCCCCCTCTGCTCTTTTAATGCTATTTTTGACCAACACTGGTTCTGAAAAGTGTGTACAGTATGTGCATGGATGCCTAAATCAGAAGCAGCAGTACATGTTCTTGACTGGAGCTGCTGGTTTAAAAAAAACGTTTCCTGAAGCACATAGACACACTGAGCCCCCGAGGGCCCCGGGGACAGCTCTACAGCAGACGGTAGAGCAGTCCACTGTACCTCAGCAACACCTCAACACCAGGTGCCACAAAGAGGAGGAAGGAGGCAGGGATAGTGGGGAAAGAAATGAGAATTGTAAGGGGGGGGCTGAAGAATGAGAAAGATAAGAAAGGAGCACTAAAGGAAAAAGAGAAATAAAGTTGGTGGTGAAAAGAGAATGACAAAGGTAAGATAAGAATGGGAAGTAGAGAGGTGAGAAGACAGGAAGGAAATAAGGCTTCAAAATAAGTTGACAAGAAGAATAAGAAAAAAAGGCGAGGATGAAAGCTGACCAGCAGACAGGCAGAGATCTAAAAACAGGCCAGAAAGACAGACAGACAACACAGCAGACGGGAGAGACAGAAGCTGTTGCAGCCAAAGGCATGTGGGGGAGGGCAGTAGCACTCCGCTGCTAATATCCCTGCTGCTTTGTTGTGAAAAACCCCAGTTCGCCTTTTAATGGCGAACTATTCCTTTAATGATAGCAGTAAAACACTCTCGCACACATACATAACACCGTTCCTCTCCACCTGACAGGAAATGTGGTTCAGAGCGCAACGTGACAAGTCACAGTTCAACTTTTACAACTTGCAGGCCAAACACACACACACACACACACACACACACACACACACAACAGATTTCAAAAGCAAAAACAGCACTATGAATAGTATGAAAAGGTTTTCTCAGTGACCTATATGCAGCAGAAATGTTGGTTTTGTCTGATTTAAGTGCCTGTAAGTTTTTGAAGTAACTTTGTTTGGGAGCTGTCAGTCATGCAGGCAGGCAGGCAGGATCTGTGAGGGGGAAGAGACAATCTCACTGAGAGGAAGCTACAACATGTTCTTTACATGAAGTCCTTTTCATCCGAGCTTCCTACAGTGCACACGCTGCTTTGCCCGAGCGCAATGCTGAACCTTTAGGATCCACGACAAAGTGAAAACCTGAGGAGAGTGGTGGTAGTCAGGTGATCAGCCTTTTGTGATATTCATCAACAAGGATAAGTAGAGCTTAAAAGCATAGCAGTGGCTCTCAATGTTATTCTGAAGCTGTAAATTCCTCTTTGTTAGCCATGTGGATCAATCATGTCTGGACATTTGGTTTTGCTGGCTAAAGAGAGATTATATCATTAAGCAACCATAGAAGATAGGACCTTGGATTGGATGTGGAAATTACAACTATTTTAATTTGTAAGCTAGCATGCAGTTTTAATTGACTTTAACTGAAGCAGACAAGCTTCTTCTCCCAAAAGCTAACATTCTTGTGACCCTATATGTCCTATAGTATAGGGTCAGGCAGGAGCCAAACTGTTCACTGCTTTTTAAGATGGATTATAAATGATGCACGTGTCATGTGCAAAAAACGAACCAAAACTGCAGGAAGAGGGACGGCTTTTCCTGCTGTGCATTTGTACAGTTATTACCAAAGAGAAGTGCAACTGTCCTAAAGGAGAGTGTGCACTCAGAACATTCAGTGCAAATGAGCTCACCTGTTTAGTTTTTACACAAATCACGATATCTTCATGCAAGTTACTTTACTGTATAACCTGTTTTTTGTACTTGCAGTCTATGCACAGAGTGATATATCATGCCTTCTAAGCACATAATGCTGAACACCCAGCATTAAACTCACTCAGCTCTCTCTCTATTTGTTCAAAATGCAAATTGAGTCATTCTGTACAATAACATTCATGTTTGTATTCTCCTAAATTATTGATGAGATTTTGTTTTTAATTGAGAAGAAAACCTTCAATATTTTAAAGTAGGAAGGGCCGATGCCTCTTAGTTCTTCCGGACAACCTCCAGGGACTTACAGCAAAACAGTGAGGAGCAAGCAGATATAATGTTAAAACATGAGAGCTCTTCACTGTGTTCGTGTGTCCCCCAGTAGCACCCAGCAGCGGGGGGCTCAGGAGCAGAGTCTGACCTTTGACCTCCCTATGGAGTGTAGTGGACAAAAAGGGATTTTCCCTGTAGGGATTACTAAAGTATTGCATTATCATTTGAATGTAGCTGATTGCATCTTCGTCAGTCTACACTTCAGCCTGCCGACCTTTCTGTAGAAACCCACGATATGACCTTCTCTTCCATATCTGCTCGGTAAAGGTCTGCATGCACAAATGTCAAATGATAAAGAAACAATTAGTTGCGTTGTACGTCTCCCACTTCTATTCATTAAACAGCATCCAAGCTACATTTTATCTCAGTGTCACACCTCTTTTACTTTACTCCTATGGCTTCATGTCGCCTTGCTGCAGCATGTAGGAACTCCTAATCTAACTCAGGCATTTAGCACATAAACACACATTTTCTGGTAGATTTAAAGCAACACTAATGCAGGGTCAAATTACATCAGCAACAGTAGCTCATAGCATTCTGTGGCTGACAAACAGGTTTGAGATGCTTCTGGGACAAAGCTGCTCAAAATGTCACAGACTGTGTCTCTCTTTTTTCTTTCTTTTTTCCACATCTCAGTGTGCACTGGTTGCAGCGTTATTGCACAAGACCAAAGGCCAGCTAAAGCAAACTTAAGAAACAGCAAACACTGGCATTCTGTGAGTGTGTGTGTGTGTCTCTCTTTCTGTCTTTCTCTGTCCCTGTGGTCAACAATCCCTCTGCTGGCCTTTATCCCCAAATCCCCATGGACAGAGAGTCAGGGGAGAGGGAATGCTTAAATGCTTTGAATGATGGTGTGGAATGCTAAAAAGCAGTCTGTGTGTGTGTGCGTGTGTGCATGGTGGTAAGTGGGGGGGCAAAGTAAGGGGGAGAGGGGTCTCTTGCCTGGTCTAGGATCTGGTATGCGTGACTGAACAAGAGGAGGAGAAAGAGAGGAAGAGAAGAAAAAAAAAAAGCACCCAAACCTGCCTTTCTAACTTCTAAAGGGAGACAATGGCTACTGACTGGCCTGGCAACCCCCTATGTGTGCGTGTGTGTGTGGTGTCACTTCACACACAGGACACGTCCTGATGGAAAGCAGAGAAGAGGGAGATCTGCTCTAACCAACTTTTAGATCTCATTACGCCGCACATGCAGCTGCACAGACGCAGCTCTGCCACATGTGAAGTAAAACACTGCGAAAAGGATCCAGACTAAATGCCCCAAACCCTTCATTTAAACCAGGAAATCCACCAAATACACCCCCCCCCCCCCAAAAAAAAAACAAAAAAAAAAACCCTGAGAGTTGCATCTGGAACTCAGTTAAGCTAAACACCTTTTGGTAGCGTTGTAGAGGACAAAAAAGAAAACAAAACAGACGTTTATGATTAGAAAAAATCAGCAGGGTAGAACAGTTTCCTGCAATAAACGCCTTGGTGATAATTAATTACACAGGCCCTGGCAGCCAAATCAAGACGGCAAGCATCCATTTTGAATCTGCTCATAAATAATAAAACAACACAAGAGAAATTTTTTCAGCCCTTTTGAGAAGCAAGACAGAACTGATGAGGGACAATGCTCAGAGATGCGTGGGCGATTATTGGGAGTAATGTATGAAAATAAGAGACCTTATTGTCTTAAATGCGCCTGAATATGGAATATATCTTTGTAGGACAAGAGCAGAGCAGTTGTGATTGTCTTTATGGAAAACAAGATTAAAATACCTTGTGGGTATTTTTTTATATTCCCCCTCCAAAAAAAACAAAACAGAAAACAATGGAGCGCTACACCTACACAAAAGTAATCCACACCGCTCTCGTTCGTTCATTATATAAATATCTTTAATTGTTTTAACCGTAAGAATATAAAACAATTTAATTTTGGGATTCTGCATTTTTTCTCTCTTTACAAACACATAATATACAGTACATCTTTTTATTGTCAAACACACGCACGCACACTCACTCACACACAGCTTTTTCAGCAGGACGCACATCCGTAGATTAATTTTCTAGCAGGTCATTGCATTACATTAAAACGCGCACACACTGGCGGCGGTGTGCGTGCGCGCGTGTGCATGTGTGTACAGCCTAAATGCGTGTGTGTGTGAGAGAGAGAGAGAGTGAGATGGGGAATAGCGAGGTGGAGAGAGGGTGAGTGAGTGAGTGAGTGAGAGAGACGCAGTCTGCTTGTAACCAGAGATGGGAAGGGAGAGAAAGAAAAATAATCGATTACTCCTTATTCTAAGCATGTCTCAAAATGGATTTGGGGTATTTTTATTCAGGGGGAGAAGGGTGAGAGATGGTAGGAAAAAGAAGAGGGTATAAAAAAAATAAAAAAAAACTCCTCCTCCTCTCTCTATATACCGGTGAGAGCAACGTGAATATGAATGTGTCGGTATAAACGTGGGAAAAGAAAAGCCACGAACCCTGATTTGTTTCCACGAATAAAGGCTAAGATATAGAAATCACTTCAATTTGAAGTACGACGCTCTGAGCAACATTCACTTGACATTTATCTCCACCAGCATCCCTTTCACAACAAAAATACCTACAGCCTAATAATCCTGTAAGGACATACACTGGGTTTTTAATGACGGTCTGATCATACCTTTAACATGCATCTATCGTTATAGAATCACTACAGGTATAGGCTTGCAATCGCATCTCCTTTATATTGATCAAAGCTTGAATGCAATGCATCTCTAAAAGGGTGTAAAGTTGGACTTTATCCCTTTAAAAAAAAAAAAAAAATAGGAAAATTTTAACAATATAAAAAGCTCTTGCACTCAAGCAGGTTTTTAATGTATTTTGCATAAAGCGACGTCCTCTCACTCTCTGACTGGATCTGACAGCCCGCCTTCCCCTTTCCCCCTCTCGTGGCTCTCTCTGGGAAATTGCTCTTGTTTATGGGGGTAAATTAACAAAGGTAGTTAGATTGTGTCCTGGTCTCCTTTCTCTAGCTCTGCTCAGGGAAGAGGGAGGGAGGGTAGAGAGAGGCGATGGAGGGATGGGGGAGGGGGCAGACACAAGTCCCTTTAGGCACATTTTCTCCCAGTCTCTCTTTCCTTCTTAACAGTATACACCCTTTGAAAATAACCACATACGAGGTAGCCAAATGTTTTTTGTGTGTCTGTGTTGGGTTTTTTTTGTTGGTTTTTTTTTTTAGGCGTGATGGCTGTAGCGGAGATTAGTCGTAAATGCCTCAGACTCACTGCAAAAATAAAAGTCCCACAGTAAAGTTTTAAAACCTCTGTTTTTGACTTTTAAGGATGGATGCAAGTTTTCGCATCCAGAATTTTCTGGAAGCAAGTGTCAGGAAGAGAAGCCGATTCTTCCATTAGGGAAAACGACACCTGATTGGAAACAAAATCTGGCAAACAAGCTGAAGTTATTCTAGTCCCAAGTCCAGTTTTTGTGAGGTCTTAAAACTCGATTTGAGACCAAAACATTGCGTTTAACACGGATTTTCGTGAGCTCATGACAGAAGTTTTGAATTGCTTTCTGCCAGGCTGAATATTGGAGTCAAACACTGATTTCAGTCCTGCAAGGCCAACAGAAAGAAAAATAAAACATTTTGAGCATACATCCTGGTCACATGGGAGAAGCACACTTTACACAGAAGGGGAAAAAAAAAGGAAGGATTTCTCTCTTTTTAAATAAGAAAAGAAACTCCTCTGCCCACACATCCCTCCCTTTTCCCACTCTGTCTCCATCCAAAAAAGAAAAATAACACACACTCCCAAAACAAAAACAAAAAACCAAGCATTTCCAATCACCTCACTTTCTCACTCTCTGTCATCTGCCAGAGTCCCAGGTTCAACACTTTAAGGCAGGGGAGCTGTGTGATCCTCTCCAGTCCCCTCTTGGTGATCTTGGTACATCCATACAGGTCGATGCCCACCAGCTGGGTGAGGTGGTCCGCTATGAGCTCCAGCCCTTTGTCCGTGATGCGCACACACTGTCCAATGTTAAGGGTCCTCAGCTCGTGCATCTGCCTCACCATCCGGTTTATCCCGTCGTCGGAGATGTGACACGAGCACAGAGACAGGGACTTGAGCTGGTACAACCCCTGAGCGATGTACGCCAGAGTCTGGTCTCCTATCTTGTCACAGAACGAAACATCAAGCCCAGAGAGTCTTAGGGTGCCCATAGCAAGGTGCATTGTCCCCGTGTCGCTTATGTTGTCACAGGAGCGTAGGTTGAGGCTCCACAGGGAAGTCATATGTGAGAGGTGGATCATCCCTGCGTCTGAGATCCCCCCACAGAAGCTCAGGTTCAGTACCCGGAGCTTGGTCAGCCCCTTGGAAATGTGTTTGAGTGACAGGTCTGTCAGTTTCTGACAGTCTTGGAGGGTCAGGTACTCCAAGTTCAAGCAGCCCTCTGCTGCACTACGGGTCATGCCCGCCAAATGTCCAATCCCCACATCTGAGACATGTCTGCAGGACCTCAGATTGAGGCTCTTGAGTCTGTGGAGGCCCCAGGCTATCAACAGAAGCCCAGTGTTGGTAATGTTGCTGCAGCCACCAAGCTCCAGCACCTCCAGGTTCTTCAGATACTGAGCAATCCTCCCTAGACTAGAGTCTGTTATCTGCTTGCACAGACTTAGGTTCAAAACCCGAAGTGATGGGATCTCCTGCACGAACGCATGGCCCAGCCCGTTATCCGTGAGGTTGTAGCAGCCGGACAGATTGAGGGACTCGATGTTTGGCATTCCCTGGATGACATAGCTCAGGCTGCGGCGCAGAGACAGGATCTGGACCCTCCGGATGCCCCTGGCCTGGAGGCTGGGGAATAAGGAGGGATTCGCCCTGCGGAGGTGCAGCTTGGCTTCCACCCCCCTCCACACTGACTTGTGGTAGGATGCGTCCCTCCAAGCGATGCACACTTGGGCTACCCTGCCTTTGTCCCTCACGTCCAGATAACTGAAAATCATTGCCAAAATTTCTGGGAAGAGGCACGAAATGTGCGTCTCCATTGTTTTTCAAAACCCAGGCATATAAAAATTAATACTCCACACCTCCAAGGCTTAAAAGAAAAACAGAAGACTTAACTCAATCACACCCTCCTCTCGCACAAAATGCAAAAGTATCAACAGTCCCAGCTATCCACAGAAGTAAAAAAAAGAAGAAGAAATTGGAGTTGTGTGTTTCTCTCTTTTTCTCACACTGAACTGTGCAAAATCGATCAAACTCCCTCCAGTGCCACGTGATCCGGTCTGGTTGCGCAGTAGGATTCAAATGTATTAAAAAAGAAAAAAGGGGGAAAAAACAACAAAAAAGAGCGTTTATTCCTGCCTCAACCCCTCTCTCCGCCAAAAAGAGGAGGAGAGGGGGCGAAAGGAAGAAGGAGGAGGAGAGGAGGAAAAGCGTCAATCCTTCCCCCTCTCGCTCCCTCTCTCAGACGACGCTTCCTTGTATTATACCTACAAAAAGCCTTCCTCTCTCCGCCGTGCGAGGATCCAGACGGTCATACATTTCAGATTAAGAAAGTAAAAACAAAACCAACTCGCTTACCGACACGTATTAAGAAGCGACCCCATGGTAGAAAAGCAAAAAAGATAGAGTTGGAGCGGCTTTATAGGCAGAGCGAGAGAGAGAGAGAGAGGGGCGTCCTGGGCTCAAAGCCTTTGTCTGCTCTTTTCAAACCGACTTGGCAGGGACCCCAGCACTCTAGCTGTACCGAAGGGGTGGAGGGAAGTAATAATATCACCCTCGTCTCTTTAAAATGTATTTAACGACAACCACCGTTACTACGGGCGTTTTAATAGCACGTCGTTACACCGAAACGTTCTTACAATGATTTAATAGCAGATGTAGCTTGAAATTAATTCGCTATTTTATCGACCCACCCCTACCCCCTCCGTGTCACACAGTTGGTTTGTCCCGCCTCAGCTGGAACGGTGCGAACAGTTTCCCTTGGAAACCAACTTCTTACAATTCAGTTCACTTTGGGCTTTAACCCTTTGAGCGGACCACACGGGAAACACAGGGAAGCCAAGTGGAGAAGCTCCTTTCAGTCCGCTTACTTGGCATGAACGTTTAGTATTTTTATTCTGAATTTGTTGTTATTGTTGTTGGTGTTGTAACTAGAGCGCTTCTACAGCTGCCAGCCGCGTTCATTGTCTTTTATTGTAAACAGCCCCTCTCCGTCCACTCTCCTCCAACACTTTACTTTATTGCAAAACCAGAAAATAAACGTACTTTTCCAGAGACGATCAATCAACATGTCATCAGTCAAATACTGGGAAGAATAACTGTGGCTCCAATAAAACAAAACTGAGTTTAAAGAATAGTTTAAATAACGCTGAAAACAATGTACAACCCGTGAGTAAAATCCCTTTTAATTAATTTGAACATGCTTTATTGGCTTGGTATTTGGCAGAAAGTTGCCAAAGCCTTAAGACCACATCAGAGGTTGTGTCAGTGTGTGTGGGTCACTCCCTTCACTACACAGGCACACACACACACACACACACACACACACACACACACACACACACACACACACACACACACACACACATATAAGGTTGCTGTTCTACAGCCACTTTTTACAACTAATAGGCTCATGATATACAAATGTACAAGATACATACATTAAAGTTGGAGCATAGATTACTATGGTAATAAAATATTCTATAAAGTGTAAAGCAAATAAAATGTCAAAGGCTTTCTTTCTCTCATGTGTCTCTCATAAAGAAGCAAACTTTGAAGCTGTTGTCTCACATCTGGCATTGGTTATGTTTTGATAGTTGAATAATCAAAGACTTATTTTAGTCTCAGCTGATGGCACTGAGAATATATCAATCAGTGTGTGTGAGTTTCAGTAATAGATTGCTATATATAGATGTTTTCTAATGTTGCTTATTCAGTGTATCAAACCATAATAATGACCAATTATAGCAATAAAGGTACATTTTAAAATTTACCTTTGTTGCCTAAGTCAAGAAACCATCACCTGCACTAGTCTAATTTAGTTAGATTTAGGATGTTTCATAAACCAAGAATGCATCTGAAACCTATGTAGACAAGTCGATAAGGATAGGGAATGATTATTAGGGGAAAAATGGATATTTCAGTATAGAAATATATTGTGTAGCCCATATGACATCTTAAAAAAAGATTTCTGTAAATGAAATAGCCAACGAACAAATTCAAACATGATTTGGATAAGTGAACCTTCCTGAACAGTCTTAAATCTGAGAGTCAGTCCTCATGAGGGCATCTTCAAAATCTACTAACTGCAACAAAGTGCTAACAATTTGGATGAATCAAAAAGCCGTAGGGAATTGCAAGAAAGTTTCAGAGTGTTCGTCTGAAACTTTTACTCTTTCTGCATGCACACAGCACGAAAGAGAAAGGCAAGCCGTTGTGCTGCAGCCGCTCACTTGGAGCGGCGTGCATGTGAATATATTACAGTGTGATAGATTTGTGGATATTTCTTGCTTTGTACATGATTTGTCTGGCATCTGTTGGGCTGTCCGTCCATGCGCTGTCAGTATTTTCCAGAGCGTTATTGGTTATGAATTTGCTTAACTGCTCAGTTGGGGAATCTGTGTGTAGTTTGTAGTTTCTGTGGTTTCATGCATGTTAACTTAACTGGTAATTCTAAATTAGTGTGCATGGTTCTCTGTCTCTCTGTATTAGCCCTGTGCTGGACTGTTGACCTGATCACAGTATACCCTGCCTCTCACCAAGTGTTATAGCTTCCATCCCCCATGACCCTGGCAGGTTTAGTGGTTAAGACTAAGGGGACTAGTGGATGATTGCAGGGACTGTGTAATGATGATAAGATATGGCTGGCAAAACTATAACTTTTATTGCCTTAGTTTAGTAGCAGGAATGCTAGTGTTCCATATCCTCCACTGCTAAGGCAGCTGTGTCTATATGTGTATGTGTAGACTGAAATTAAAAGATGTGACATTTTCTGGATGCATCTCAAAGCAGCAGTGTAATTTTGTTGCTGCAAAGTGACCATCGTGGGTGTAGTGCTAAATTATCAACTAATGTTTGCAAACTTTTTCTTACAGAGGGTTGAAACTGATGAGACATACCATGAAGATATGGGAAAGAGTTTTTGAAGCTAGGTTAAGAAGAGAGGTTATGATCAGTGAGCAGCATGGCTTCATGCCGAGAAAGAACACTATTGATGTGATGTGGTGCAGGACATGTATGAGGATGGTGAGACAGTGGTGGCATCTGTTGGGCTATCCGTCCATGCGCTGTCAGTATTTTCCAACAACATGCCAACAACATGCTGACAGATGAGGTTAGGCAGCAGTCACTGTGAACTATGATGTTTGCAGGTGATCTGTGATCTGTAGTGAGAGCAGGGAGCAGGTGCAAGAGAGCCTGGAGAGGTGAAGGCATGCTCTGGAGTGAAAGTCAGTAGAAGCAAGACAGAATACATCTGTGTGAATGAGAGGGACAGAGGTGTAACAGTGAAACTTCAAGGAGCAAAGGTAGTAAAAGTAGATAAGTTTAAATACCTGGGTTCAACCATCCGTAGCAAGAGGCAATGCTCAAGGGAGGAGGAGAAGAGAGTGGAGATGAGATTTGATTTGTAAGAGAAGGAGAGCAGCAAGAGTGAAAGGGAAGGTTTATACGATGGTAGAGAGACCTACTTTGATATGATTTGGAGATGGTAGCACTGACAAAGAGACAGGAGGTGGAGCTGAACATTGTAAAATGTTTATTGGGAGTGACCAGGATTGAAAGGATAAGAAATTAGTACATCAGAGGGGCAGCTCAAATCGAGTAGTTTGAAGACAAAGTTAGGGGGTGAGATGATTGGGAGATATCCAGATGGTGGATTTACTAGGCAAAGGATGTCGAAGATGGAGCTGCCAGGTCAGAAAAAAGAGGAAGACTTAGATTCAAGATGTAGTGAAGGAGGACATGCAAAGGGTTGGTGTGACTGAGATGTGACAGGACGATGTTAGGGATAGGGTAAAATGAAGGCAGATAGACAGTTGTAACAACCTCTAAAGTGATAAGCTGGAAGAAGAAAAAGCTAGGAAATTTTGTTAGCAAGCCGTCTTCATAAACTGCACGGCACAGATACAGATATCTTTTATTAGTGCAACACTAATAAAATACTTGAAGTTTGTGCTCAGAAGTTTGGAGCACAAACCTCTCAGATGGACTATACCTCACAGCAAGTCATATTATTTGCCATTATTCAATTAAATTAGAGAGCAGACTGATGCTGACTACAGCTAAGCCTTTTACTTTAAGTCTTAATCAAATTGAAAAGGGTTAGTTATAAACAAGACCACTCGTCTCAGTTATTATTATTGATTTCTAAATTATCTAATGAAACTAAAACTTGTTTGTAGGCAGTCTTATAAGAAACTCTATTTTTTTGCATGGCTTAATTTTTTCAGCAGCAGAGGTTGTCAGTTGCTATATGCATACACATTACAGGATATCTATGTGATTCTGTAGCCTTCGTCATGTAAACACGATTGTTTTTAAATGTTCGCATCTTCTCAAGCACACACACATGCACGCACGAGCTTCTTTGTGTGCGCGTTTGTGTGCATGCGTGCGTGTATGTGCGATAAAACGACAGGGGAGCCGTTTGCTGTAGCCCGTGGAGTGTGGCAGAGTGGCTACGAGATAGCAAAGAGAGAGGAAGAGCTGATGAGAAACATAGAGGCAAAGCGATAGGAGAGAGGCAACAGTGATCAGGTGCAGATAAGACAGAGGGAGAGGGGCTGCAGAAAACGCCGCTTTTACGTGGAAAAAAAAAAAGCAGCCATGCACAACTGACGGCAACTCTCCTTTCTCCCACTTCTCCCTCTTATTCTCTTGTTCTCCTTCCTCATGATGGATGTTCAGATTCGTCTTAATGCAAAGCCCAAATGTTACTGAAAGGGCTGTTGATCTCTTTAATAATTTTGCATGACCATGTTCCCCATATCCTTTTATATGCATCTGCACTGAAAGACATAGAAAATAAAATTCACTGTCTTTGTTCCATGTAAAACTCTCAAATGACTTATATTAGTCTCAGCTCAGCTGAGCTGGGACTAATATGCCCTACTCTACGTTAACAACATCAAACAAATGTTTTCCAGTACGCAGTCTAATTTGTGTTACTGTCTGTTCTGTCTCTCTGAAATTGTACTGTATGCACACATTGTTTCACTACTTTCTCTTTCTGCTTCTCTTCACAATTCTTCCAAATTATTGCCATGAATTATAGCGTTAAAACATTACCAACATGAATTAGAATGAGCACGTATACAAGATGTGTTATGACAGTGTTTATAATTTAGCACGAAGAATTGCTCATACTAGCCCGACAGTTTAAACCCAATCCACAACAAGGTGCTCTCTGTGAGTTTTGCTTGTAACTGTGTGTGCCTCATAAAGTATAAACATTCATCAAAATATCTATCTCAGGCTGGAAAACACTCGTGCCTCCAGTGTGAACACAGAAGTATTATGGGGATCCAGCCAGTACAGAGTCATGCTTGCCTGCAACAACTCAACTGCAAGTCACCTTTGGGCAATGATACTATGTGTAGGTTAAATACTGATTGCTGGCTTTAAGAGTAAAGGGAACAACCACTGGGAAATTCACTCAGCAGAGGAAGAAACACAAAATACATGAAAGAAGTGTTGATGAGAAGCACAGTGGACAGTTTTAATTGTTTTTATCCCTTGGTTGCTACAAATAAGTTCTTTGTCATCTATTAATTCTGCCTTTTCCCAGGGGCAAAGCTAAAAAAAAAACAAAAACAAAAATTAGCAGATCCACAAATGTTCATCTGCAAAGTTCTGGTTAGGAACAGTGCAGAGTCATAAACTGCGTAAAAAAAAAAAAGTGTGGGACTAACAGGGGATTTAGGTTTCTGTTTTAAATATGCTCTTTTGGTACACTGTAACTGCAAAACCGTCTGAAACTCTATGCTGGAACCTGATGCGCACATCACATCAGCGCAGATCACAGCTATCGTGATTGGCCTGATTCCTCCTATGCATTGACGGCTACTTTTTCACAGTGAAAGAAAAACGATTATCACCTCAAAACAAGGAATAATAATTATAGAGGCATAGGACTGACAGATGTGAGAGATTGACAAAATTAGCTAAACAAAAAACCAAGAAAAACACGTGATCACAACGAAGAGTGGGGAGGCAGGAGAGAAAAACAACAAAGTCCCAGGATTTTATTTCTTTTCTATTGTGGTTAGCAGTGCACAAGGTAATTAACACCATGCACAGGCATGAATAATGGCTACGGCCCCTCAGATAGGTTACATCATAACCGGTGTGGGTAAAAGTCTAAATCAGCAGTATGAGGTGCAGCCAATGTCAAAAAGGCTTTAATATGTAGTCCTTCTAATGGGCTGCAGGGGGAGACTCCTCTGTAAAAAAAAAAAAAAAAAAAAAAAAAAAAAAAAAAGATAATAATTAAAAAAGAAAAGAAAAAAAAGAAAAATAAAAGCAAAAATTAAAAGGACTTCTTTAATTTTGTCTTACTACACCATGACTGCGACACCATGGCTTATATTGAAGACCGCTTCTAGGCTTTAAAATATACAGTGTGAATATTATTACTACTATTTGCAAGTAGCCAAGTATAGATAACATAGTAGTATTTGGTTCAAACATCGATTTGAGCTTTTTAAAACACATCAAAGAAACATAAAGGCTGTATTTATAAATGCAAAGCACCTAGTATGTCCCACTCTGCTTTTAGCTTATATTCTGTAACTTCATCAAGGGCAAAAACAAAGCAGTTAACTGCACTGTCCCCTGTGGCTGCCAACACCTACGTCCTTGGTATCCGGGCACGGAGTGTGTCATGCATTTTCAAAATAGCAAACCTGACATGAATACCAAGCCATATAATGATACAGCAAACACCTTGAGATCTAAACATGGTGGGAGATTAACACCAGCTCTCAGTTAAATGTGGCTAAACTGTGGCCAGCTCTGGTCTGCTGGACAAACCTCCCGGAAATCAACAGGGGTGAAAGAAGAAAGCCATAATCTGTTTAGTTAAACCAAACCGTACATGGATTTTGAACTTGTTTCTGTGTATTCATACCAAAAATTGACCTTAAGACTGTAGCCAGACTGGCTTGTTCAAAAAACTTTATATGCATCACCAAAAGTGTCTTTGGTTTGTCGCTCTCGTCATCTGTAGCATGAAAGAAAGAGCGATGAGGTAAAAGATGCGTAAATAAATAGTCTAGAAATGACATAAAAACTGAGAGGCAGGTCTATATGCCACAGGCTTTCTCCTCAGCAGCAGTAGCTGAGTCTGTCTCTGCATGACCTGCCTGTGTGTCTGTGTGTGTGTCTGTGTGTGTGTGTGGTGTGCACACTGCATTTTTTTTCTCTCCTGTTTTCCTGTCTCCCTCTGTCTGCCTCACATCACAGCTCTGTGTGTGTGTGTGTGTGTGTGTGTGCGTTGTCTTGCTGCTGTGGTGTGTCATACCCCTCTTAGAAAACCCGCTGGGCCCAAGCTAGCACTCACACTGAGTGAGAGAGCAGCGGAAGAGGGATAGATGGATAAGAGAAGGAAGACGAAAAGTGAGATGTGGGGGGGAGGAATGACTACGGAAAAAGGAAGTGGAAGAAAAGAGTGTCAGTATGTTAAAATAGAGGTTGAAAAAATCAGTGTGTGTGTGTGTGTGTGAGAGAGAGAGAGAGAGAGAGAGAGAGAGAGAGAGAGAAAGAGAGAGTGTGCTTTCAAAGTGTTCTATAACACAAGACTCTACTCGTCATGTGACCAGACATGTGTGTGTGTCTGTCTTTTTGTGCATGTGTTTGTGTGTAACTTTATGTGTCTGTATTTGATGATTCAGGGGAGGACTCTAACTGGATAATTGCTCTCCTCCACAATGTGATTCTGCACCCACAGCGATTGCTGGTTGCCAAGGTTACATGGGCGTGTGTCAACACATATCCCTGAATGGCAACACCTTCCTGAAAGGATATTACCATGACTCGGTAGATTATATTTCTTTTTAGCACACAAACAAAACATAAAGAATGCGTGTGCGCACACACACACACACACACACACACACACACACACACACACACACACACACACACACACACACACACACACACACACACACACACACACACACGCATGCATGCACACCAGCATATGAAAGAAAACAGTAACAACACCTCAATGGCCCTAAGATGCATGTGGGTGTGTACACTGTACACCTTAAATCTTTTATGTTCCTTCAGGTCTTTCCTCGCTTCAACTGTACAGTACTTAAACATGGTTGTGTGTGTGTGTGTGTGTGTGTGTGTGTGTGTGTGTGTGTGTGTGTGTGTGTGTGTGTGTGTGTGTGTTTTACACCTGCCTTCAAAGCTTCTCTGCTCTTCTCTTCCCTCTTTCCCTCCCAGCTCCCTTCTTGCATCTCTCTTTCTCTCTCCCTCTCTAATAATCTCCCTCTCACATGGGGGCTGGTGTGTCTTCCTTAAGCTCACGTTCTCTACAAGAGGCCAGTGAGCTTCAGAGCAGGGACCCCCACTAGGGGGTGGGGCACTGGCCAACCCCCAAAATTTGCTGGTCCCCAAGTGGGCCCCCTGGCAAGATTGTCCTATGTTGGTAATAATTTTAAAAAAACAACAAAAAAAACATGATCACAAGAGAGAGGATGACATCCTACAATGAGTTGAAACATTAACTTGTTATTTGTTCCTGCAATATACAGTTTTTGCCCTTCGTATTACGTCACTTTGTATGTCCCTCCAGATTTCCTGTCGTCAACCCCTCCCCTCTACTGAACCCCTGCACTGTTCTGTTTTTGGTGTGCCACCTAAATATTTTTAGTGGCCCCCATATGGCCACCCCTATGAAAAAATTCTGGAGGCAAACTTGTTTCAGGGTTCTGCACAGTATCTTAGCTGTCCCTAGGACTGCACTCTAATGGACAGAGACCTCTGATGTTGTGGATGGAATGCTGCTGGAGCCACTCTTCCATTGTGGTGATCACTTTAGGCTTCCTTCAGCCCCAGGTACTTCTTAATCTTCTTGTGCTCATTTTTTCTGATGTTATACTGTCAGATGGGATTTCCACATCTATCACAACTGCTCTCTTTTGCTTCTGATCAGCCACCGCTATATCTGGTTGGTTAACCAGCAGCTGCTTGTCTTGAACTTGAAGTCCCACAGGGTCTTAGCCCCGTTATTCTCAGCTGCTTTTAGTGCCGTGCTCCAGCGGGACTTGGAGACGTATAATCCGCATGAGGCACAGATGTTTTTGTACATTATCCCGGTCACTTGGTTGAGCTTTTCAGTCTACGCTGGCCCCAGCTTGCATCTTACATCCTGCTGTGTACCGGAGTGTCTCAGGGGCATCGTCATGCAGCCTGAACCTTGGGTCCTGTCAACTGTGATAGACATCTGCCTTCATGGATATGGTACTTGGGACCTGTTCATTCCCTGTCATGGTCAGAGTCTCTGTGTGCCCCTTGTCCTTTTTAAGCCTCCGGTACTACCTCTTGATATCAGCCACTTCCTTCCACCTCTGGTCTTTCAAAGTATTTGCTTTTCCTCATCTTTATCACCATATGTCTTCTGCCTGAAGCACTTTCAGACCAGGTTATCCTAAGGGCCATCTTCCTGATGTAGTTAGGGTTAGATGTTCCTTATTTCATCCCAGGTTTTGGTTTTAACACTCCTTATTCTGCTTCATCGCATTGCTCATAGAGCCTTGAGGTGTTGGACTTAGGGTTAAACCCTCTGTGTGTTGTGAGAAGTTTTCCTGTCTTGACATCATTATGATGTATTTCTTTCTGTGTCCAGCTTACTATTCTAGCTGATTATCTAATGATTTTCAAGGCTGAGGTCTTCTTCTTACCACTACCACACTATTTAACTGTTGTAGACCGTTGTGGTGTGTACTATACTCAGGTACATGTAGGTGTCCTGTAAGTGTCCTGATGACATTTGCTACACTCATCCAGCTTTGGCACTGACAGTGAGTTGATGTCATCCATGCGTAGGAGGTGGCTGATGGTCACTCCATTTTTGAGTGTGCTTCCATATTCACTCTTTAAGCTGGCTGAGGGGAGTTTGGGACACAGCAAAACAGCAGCATCACCTTTGTACGTGCGACACTTGGTGGTGAGTTGTGCAATGGCCTTTGAGTTAACTTCCAGTGTTGTTTTCCTCAGCTGCTTGAGTTCTTGAAGGTTATCAGTGAGGGTTAAAGTGTCAAGAACTCTAGGATCCGCGAGGGCATTGAGGCTTTGTTGCAGTCAATCCAGGGGGTGCTCAGATTAGTCTGGCTAGAGTCTTGGATGACTGCTCTGTCGTATAGTGCTGGTGGATTTGTCCTCTGCTTTTCCTTCTGATGCCCTTCTGAGCATTATTCCTGTGCTGTTATGATGCCTGAGAGGCAGGTTATCAACTAGGTGTTTGAAGGAGTTGTACCCCTGTGGGGACCTGCCTGCTCCTAGGTAATCATATAATCAGATCAGATCTTTATGCTGTCCAGCTGTCCAGCTGTTCACGCCTTGCTGTCTGACTTAGTGATGTTACTTTTTTCTGCTTTGGATCTGAGGGATTGCTGCTGCTTTCTGGTCCAGCAGCCATTTGGCATTTGTGTTTTAGGGATGCCTCCTTCCCACAGATGTTCTTTCATTATTGCACAGTCACAGCTCTACTCCTTCTGTTATGGCACAATATACATGGCCATTAAGAGCAAAAAGACAAAAAGGGTGATGCACAAAAGGGTGGAGACACCAGGAGGTCAATGCCAGGAGTTGCAAGCCTATTTTCTGTGTATCTGAGTCGCTCTTTTTTACATCCATCTCTATCTATCTATCTTTACCTCAATTTCTTTTTATTTGTTCATTTTTGTGCACTTTCTCCTACCTCTCTCTCCCTCTCTGGCAGCTCTTCTGTGCTTCCATCTCACCACAATGCCTCAAAGATTGCATGTGTGCATGCATGTCTATGAGTGTGTGTCTATGTTATGCACTGCCGCTTTGCTCCAATTTTTTTGCACCACACAGGCTGCCTAGGTGTGTGTGTGTCCCTTCAACAATGCTTTTCTTTTCTGCCAGCTCTGCAGTCTGACATAGGAGATTTTTCAGTCCGTGTGCTCTCTCTCCCTCAGTAGTCAGCATTTTGGCATTTTCTCAATGCACTCTGTCATCTTTTGGCATGAATAGTCTGCATATTGTTGTGTGTGTTTATGTGTGTGCTTGTGTCTGTGGATGTGTGTGTGCATGCATTAGCCTGACAGGATCTCTCCATGTCTCTGTGTTTGTACCGGGACCCATGAAAGTGTAAAACAGTTCATTTTCAATCCTAGAAATTACTCTCGGTGGTGTGGATATACAGTGCGTATACCAATGCCAGAGCAATGAGCAAATACGAGACTGAGCACAATCACCTGAGTCCTCCCGCAAGACAAGAGCTATTCAAACAATTTAACCAGAATTTGTTCAAATGTTTTTACCTGTTAAGACTTGTGTTAAATTGGTGTGAAACTCACTCTGGAAAACACGGGACTTCTTTAAGAAAAGCAAAAGTCACTCAAGCAAGCTATAGTCTTAAAAAAACTCTAACTGGACTTAGTCAAAATCTAAAACCAAACATAAGACCAAAATAAATCTTAAAATACTTGAGCTTTCATACCGAGACGTGTCTTTGAAATATCAACGCTTGAATGAGAAAAATAAAAAATATTCAGGACACAGATGACTCGCCAACAGTTGATAAATGTGCTGCCAAACAGATTTTTACTCACCAGCTGGCTCCCACATCAAAGATATTTTAAATAACGAAAAAGATTTAATTCCAAATTTAGGTTGCGTTCATTTTATTAATCTCACATTATTTTGGTCGCTTGCCACTCGTACACAGAACAGCTTAGATTTGAATCCTCTGAACAATCCTTTTCAAATAAAATTTAGCAAAGTACGTCTTCCCAAGTAAAAATAAGATAATAATAAAATTTTCTATAAACTGCAGGGACTCCTCTCTCATTTGCCTACAGTGACATGTCCCAGTGTCTTCGTTATAAACATTGAATGACAGATAGCTGTTTCCACAGCAACCAGTATGCATGTTTATATGGGTTTATGGCAAAAAATTACGTCCAGATGATGAGAACGAGAGTTGAAGAAAACCTTGGACTTTGTGATGATAATGGTAATCGACCTCTGCACAATTCATCTTTGAGAGAATATGAACATCACAATGCTGATGTTCTATTGTAGAAGGCCAAGGTGAGATCAAGACAAGGGAGAAAAATGGATGAATGGATGGTTGCACCTAAGCTTTTGTATGTCTTACGTCTCTCAGTGCTACTTGAAATACTTGTAACTAAGTGAGTTTACTGGAAATGATTAGAAAATGCACATAGCTGTCTACACAGTGTACATCAAAGTAGAAACCAAGGCATGAAATAATTACATGGAGGCCCACAAAACTGGATGCTGTCAACGAACGATAAACTGAAGGTGTCCAGCTCCATCTCAAGGTCTTATTAATGAATGCAATGAATGATCCTGGGCCAACAGGTAACCAGGATCCCAATGGGTACTAGCAATGAGAGCCAAGGGCAACCATCAGTGCTACACTTCAACGACTGGGCCTTCATCAAAGTAGCCAACTGGAGGCCATCCCTCAATAAAAAGTCACATGACAGCCAGCTGTTAGCCTCCCAGAGGTTTTTGATTATGCCTTAATCAAACAAAGATTGAACATATTAGCCAAAAATCAAAACAGATTATGTGGGAACAGCCAGCACTGAGCATCCCCATTAATATCGCCGCTAAAGTTAAGCATGGTGGTGGTAGGATCATTCATGTGGGGAGGAGCATATTGCCACAAAAACACTACAACACACAAAAATCTAATGATACTGGACCTGATTTAGAGTCTGGTCCTGAAGCTAAGGCATGATCTGTGACGCTTGTCGAATCACTCCTGGGTTGACTTGAGGCTCTCATAACTGCAAAAGATACCTTGAGTAATATATAAAAGGATTATATCAGACTGTTATTATCAGTAAATTAACAAAACGCCCCAAAATTGTTTTATGCAGATTAGTAACACAAAAAATTAAAAATAAAACATGAATTGAATCTATTTTAAGATGATTCTGAAGCATAAAAAAATGTTGAAAGAGTTGAAATTGGAAGGCTGTCAACTTTGTGAGAGTATACTAGGTTTATTTTAAGGCGAGGGTACAACTTCTGCTAAGCATATAGAAATTATGGTTTGGGTCAAAGTACAGCCCTGAGAAATGAATGTAAGTCAACTGAATGTCCTCCCAAGTGATGGCAACAGGACTGCGTGTGTTCTGACCTGACACAGAAGAAGGCTTCCCAGGGATTTACAGGCCATATGAATCAATTCGGAGACGAGCATTAAATCAGGCCAGACCAGCCGAGACTTCCGCTGTTTCATCCCCTGATGAGCATGTGAAAGTTGTTCTGACCCACACTGTGTCTGTGTGTCTTACTATAACTTTCTATGGGCCAATTTCTTATTGGTGTTACTCTGATATGTGTGAGTGCATATAGAGCTCTTCCGTGTCACAAAGACATTCAGTTCTCCGTCCCAGAGGGTGGAGAAGTTGCTTTTGACATTCATTTGAAGCATGTGTATAAGGGTGAGTGAGGCAGAGAGCAAAAATGTGTTTGTGTCAGAGTGTTTGTTTTTCTCTACATGACCATGCTCATGAATTTCTGTATGTGTGCACATCTGCTGTGTGTGCGTATTTGTTTGTGTGTTAATTTCTCCAGGGAGGGGATTAGGAGACCAGTGTAGTTTTGAACTCCAGGGCACAGGGAATCTGGGGATCTGGCCCAGCCTCAGTGGCTTCTCCCTGGGCTTTCTGATCAGGGATTCAGCCTCTCCCAGGTTTCCTGTCCAGTGCCAACAAGAATTTTCTCAGTTGCGCCACTTGCACTCACACTCCAAGAAAACACAATGCCATTTTACTCTTAACAGAGTTGATTTAAATCCGAGCAACAAATTAACCTTTTTTCTTTGTGACATAGATTCGATCGTGGGACGATCATGGCTCAAGAGTTGGCAGTTTGTCTTATAATCGGAAGGTTGCCGGTTTGAGCCCTGGCTCCGACAGTCTTAGTCGTTGTGTTCTTGGGCAAGACATTTCACCCGTTGCCTACTGGTGGTGGTCAGAGGGCCCGGTGGCGCCAGTGTCTGGCAGCCTCGCCTCTGTCAGTGCGCCCCAGGGTGGCTGTGGCTACAATGTAGCTTGCCATCACCAGTGGGTGGATGACTGAATGTAGTGTAAAGCGCTATACAGACACAGGCCATTTACCATAAATTTGACAAGGTATGTAAACATTTCTCAGAGAGCTTTTGACTTCAGATTGACATGACAGCATCACACAGTTTCTGCTGATTTGTTAATTGCACATTGGATTGAGATTTCCTCCATACCATTACACTACCAGCAACACCATAAATTGCTGATACAAGGCAGGATGAAGCCATGCTTTCATGTTGTTTACACCAAGTTATGACCCCATCATCATTCAGATGGTGGGGTCATAAGGTGTTTTGTGTTCAAAGATGCTTCTGGTTGAAGTGGTTCAAAGCTCTGGTCTGGCCATTCTCCTCTGACCTCTGACATCAACAACGCACTTTTGCTCAGAGAACTGCTGCACACTGGATATTTTCTCTTCTTCCGACCATTCTCTGTAAACCGAAGACATGTTTGTGTGGGGAAAACCCCAAAAGATCAGCAAATCTGAAAAAGTCAGACCAGCCTGTTTGGCACCAACAGCCATGTCACGTTCAAAGTCACATAAATCACCTTTCTTCCCCTTTTTCATGCTCGGTTTGAACTTCCCAAAGTTGTCTTGACCATGTCTACATGCCTAAAAGCATTGAGTTGCTGACATGTGTTTGGCTGATTAAATATTTGCGTTAACAAGCAGCTGCTTTAGAAGATGAATTTAATCATCCTGATGTCACCCCTTGTTTGCGGAGTACAGCTTTGAAGGACTGAGTTTGACTAAAGTGTCTGTTTGTGTCGTTTGAATCAGATCGAAGTGTTTATCACGTATTGCTTGCTAATACGATAAGCAAGGTGAATCCATAAGCTGTATGCATCACACAGACACAAAACAGAGCAGAAAATAACAGCAAATCATAGCATTTGTGTCATACTCTCATTAAAAATGGTTGTTTGTGGTCACCATTGGCACAAACATGAATGAAGTCCAGTTCACTTAGGTGGTACCTAACAGACAGCTAATCAACCTGGAACAGGATTATTGGTAGGTTGCCTATGCATATGTGCTTCTGTGCAAAGAAAAGCACATAGTTGGACGGAGATGACACTGCAGTTAGGTTAAATGCTGACTGGCTACAAAATGGGCTTGAACAGGAAAAGGAGCGACAGCAGAGTCCACCACATAAAGAGAAGTGCGAAAAAACAGTAGCGATTTCTTTTTTTAAAAACTGCATGAAAAACACGATAGCAGCTGCAGTTGCCACTTCCTATTTATTTTAATTCTGGGTAGCTGTTGATGACAGCTAGCAAGTACAATGTCTAGACCAACCACCAAAGTCCCTTTAGTCTGCACCCATTTGTCAGTCCAAGCTGCCACACGTTATGCCTTAATACAATTTAATTGGGTGAATGGCATAAAAATTGACCCCCGTAAAGAGGCACATCAGCTGTAAAGACTTTCATAGACAGCTGGTTATGCAAATTGTAAATTTGGGCATTTGAAATGGGGCGATACAAGTATTGACCCACATTTGGAGCCATTCACAATTAGCCATTTTAGGCAACTGTGGTTTTTGGTACTTCCTCTGTCGGCTTTAATTCTCAGACCCAGTTATTGTGCACTTGTTTGCAATATTTTAAATGGCTTAGTTTTTGGCAAAGTAATACAAAACCATATACTTTAACTTGATTTGCCTTTAGCTGAACCAACTCTACTGTCCAAGTATGTTGACATACAAGAAATAGTTGTCCTATATATATATTTATAGAAATAGATATGCAATCCAGGCTAATAAAAATTGCTCATGTGGTAACACCGAGCACCAGATATACAGTACCGAGACACACTTTATGGACATGTTAAATGAAGAACAGTAAAGAGTAAAAAGAAAGTGTTGGTGTTCGTGACATTAAAGAAAAGGGAACGTGAGAGCGACTTCTTATGGACGCCTTTCTGCACATCTGATTGGAGAGAGGGACAGATAAGAACAAAGACGGCAATCTGACTTTCAGACTGAGAGAGAGAAACAGAAACGCGTGAGAGATATTGAGAGATGAAGGAGGCATGGGCTTTGTAGTGGAGTAACAGAACAAAGCAGAAGGATGCAGAGAAACAGATGGTGATACAGGGCAGAGAGATGTGTGAGAATGAGGGAAAAGGAGACAGAAAGACTGCGATGGAGAAGTGTAGAGAAGATATATTTAGAGAAAGAGGGAGAGAGAGTTTTAGCCTCCCAGCTAGAGGCATGACTCATCTTCTGCCAGCTGACAGAAGGATGGATGGAGACAAGGAAAGGGGGTGGGGGTGGTGGCGGGGTGGACAGAGCTGGGAAGAGGAGGGATGGAGCAGATGAAGGAAGAGAGGGGAGCGCAAGTGTGACGGAGGAGGGCGACAGACAGGGAAAGGGGGACAGCACAGAGAGAGAGAGGGGTGATGAAGGGTGGAAAACAGAATAGAAGAGAATGAGTTTCCACAGGCCATTTTACATGCAACCACACATGTACACCGAAAAAACAAAGAGACAGATATAAAGCCCAGGGCCCATCTCAGCTGCTTCCAAGTCCCGCTGAACTTCCCCCAGGGGTGTATGTGTGTGTGAGAGTGAGAGAGGATGATATAAGCAGCAGATTTCCCCGCAGCAGTCTGTTGCCGCACACGTGTGTGATTGTGTACGTGCACATGTGTGTGTTTTGGAAAGGGAACAGAGACATGAAGAGCACTCGGGATGACAGAAAGAAGGCGAGAGCGGCGCTGGTATAGTAAGCGAAGCAGGTAGTTTCGTCATCACGTGCGGCTGTGGCTGAATTTCAGTTCTTTCTCTTGCTGCTTTCTTTGTTGAGCGTCTGCACAAAAGTTGGTAAATATTATATATTTGTTCCAGCTTGTTCTTCTTGTTGTTTTCCAAAGAAAACAGCGGGGGCTTAAAGCTGTGCGTGGAATAGGAGAGGCTTCATTTGAAAATACAGTTTCTGTCATGGCACAGTAGACAGAGTAGGTGTGCTAGGTGATAAATCACTGCAAACCCTTCATTAAACACATTCAGTAAAATCTAATCTGGCTGTGTGTTTATTGTGGAAATGGATTAATTATATAGTGCGTAGAATATTAGTTGTTAGTTGGCAGCATTGTTTATAAAGAAGACTATTCCTCAACTGTTCAACTGGTGTTTGAACTCGCTGTATATCCAGACATCTGCATTGCAAAAGCCTCATTGAGAAAACCCTTGAATCCCTGCGGGCATCTACAGGCTCAATGTTCTGCAGCTCTGCAGGACTTCTGACCTTCAGATAGAAGTAGCAGAAAAATCACAGTCTTTTTTGCCTATTGAATGCAATAAACTTGTTTATGCTCATACTATATCTTTATTGTGAACAAATTACATAAACACCTCTTGCATTTAGAGGGCAGCAACCAAAGAGAATTTCAGGCATTTGTGCTTTACGTGTTCATAAAACATGTAAATCTTTAATCGTACTTGACGTTTTTCCAATAGCTGTAGTTACTATGAGTTTGACCCATGGATGGTAAAATTCTCATGTCATATCTGCAGATTTTTCTCTTCTGGCTTCAGTCGTAAGTCATTAGAAGGCATGGGAAATCACTTGTGATATTAAGTCGGCCTTGAATAATTAAAATGCAGTTAAATGTTGCGCCAAATCACAAAAACTCTTTATATTGTAAGACAAAGACCCTACAATAATACAAAGTTAAATGTGAATGCATTAGTGATAATCATAAACAAAACAATAACGGTCACTGTTGGGTCCAGTTTTTGATACGTTGTAATTATAATATATGAAATTGTGTATCGGAAATTCCCGCATACTCATCATAGGTATGAATGTGATTTTTCTGTGGTGGAATAATTGTACAGCGTACAATTTCAAAAACAAGAATTGGATGCACAAGTTTTGGACAATTAATTTTCGATTTTCTCTAAACCACAAAGGGTCAAAATTACCATAAAATGAGTCAAATCTTTTAATAAGTGGTGCTGAAACCTCTACAATGTCTTTTAATTTGACAAGGCCAAGGCCTATTAACCTCTCATTAATGATTATGATTGACTGCAACTGGTAGTTTCTCTTTGCCAGCATAAAAATGATTTGTTTGACAGCAAGTCCAAGGACCTCGGTGAAGATTGATGGAGGAGTACTGTAGATTTCATAACGCGGGACGCCATTTCTAAATAACTGCAGATTCCAAGTTCTTCAGATGTGTCACCACGTTGCACAAGTCTGGAAAAAGACCCGAACTGTCAGCCTCATTTGAAAGAAAACTGGTTAGGATGTTCAGGAACAGTCCAGGAACCACCAAAGCTTAAGCCTGCCATGAACTGGAAAATGCTGAACCACCAGCATCATTGTCCATAGTGAAGCCAGTTTTACATTGTCATGGACTGAGAGGATCCCGACCAAGAAAGATTAAAAAAAAATCAACACCTTCAGGCACCACTGAAATTCACAGCTACCCACATGGACGAGCCAAATGCCCTCTGAGGAAAGGTTTTACGGTCAGACCTGACAAAGTTTTTCAAGGTGAGGCTTTCAAACCTAACAACACTGCACCATACGCCATGTATGGTGGTTGTAGCATCATGATCTGGGGCTGTTTTGCTGCCAGTGGTACATTGCAAAAAGCGGATGAAAAAATAAAAGAGGACTCGCCCCAAATTCTCCAACTTCACCCCAAGTCAACAGCTAGACTGTTGAAACTTCGACACAGCTGGGTGCTCCCACAGAACAATGACCCCAAACACAAATCGAAACTGGTTTTGGAATGGATAAAGCGGGCTAATATTAAGATGCTTTGCCAAAGCCCCCAACCTCAACACTATTGAAGAAATTGTCTGCCAAAACGAGTGATCAAATATCCAGCCACAAATATGCCAGATGCTTGTTGATGGCTACCAAAAGCATCTGATCGTGGTGCAACAACCTAAGGGATATTTATATCCCTTAGGTTGTTGCACCACGATTTGTGAATTACAGAAAATCTCAAATAAATGCAAACTCGTACACCCAATTCTTCTTTTTTAAAGCCATCAAAGATGTATGCTGTACAATCACTTCACCCTGGAAAAAGATGGGTTCAAAGAAGTTAACAAAAGCCTGAAATTACCATGAAATTCATGCTTATGATGAGTGAATACAAACTTCTGACCACAGCATTAGTATTTAGTTACCTTTTAAATAAAATGTTGTAATTGGTTTTACTTTAATTTTAATAATAGACTATTTTAAATCAAATTTTACTATAAACTGCCTAAATGGACTGTGTTAGTACTGATGCAGTAGCCCAGACAGGAAACACCATCTGATTTTGATGTAAGCTCAGGTGGTCTCCTTGACTCAAACACAAGGCCAAGGTTTTCCTGCTTCCTACAAAAATAAAAGCAGGTACATTAAAAAAAAAAGTGCCCAACATGATTAGACAAAGTCTCGATTGTCTTTCAGTTGCTGAGTCTACTTTAAATATTTCCCTCTAAATACAACCAGTTCGCAGCAGTGACAGTGATTTTATAAAAATAATATTTAGCATTTTGTCCCGAGCAGCTTCCAGGCAATCAGCTCAGGCTCCGTCAGCTGCCGCTTCCCCTGCAGGAGAGAACGGGCTGGTTGTTTTGCTGAATTCTGGCACTGTAGGCAATAAGAAGTGAGGCTGTTGTTAATCCAGCGAGGAGCTGCCGACTTTCTCAGGCATTGCTCCCTGTTGCATGGCTATTGCTCATATCCTCTAGGGACAAGTCCCCCCCCCTCTCTTCTCTCTCCACTCCCCTCTCTCTCTCTCTCTCTCTGTATCCATTACTTGGGCACTCCCTCTCTCTTTCACCCTCTCTATTTTCCCTCCTTCATCTCACTTTGTCCAACTTTTCTGTGCCTCTCACCCACCCCACCCTTCGTCTTTTTTACCCTTTCCTTTGACTGTGTCGAGCGCTACGGATAAACTGCGCCTCCTTGTGTTTCTACACGAGCATCACAAGTTGGCAGTAAACCAGTCTCAGCTGACACACATCATGCTTGCGCCGCTCCTGTAGTTCTGAAGCTGTAGGTCATGTCCCAGAATAGGTGGTTGACCTGTTTTTCTCTTTAGTGCCGAAATCAATCTGATTATTTTTAATTACACGGATTCTCATGAGGAGAGTCCTCTTTATATTTGTAGACATTTCTCCAAAATGCAGATTCAGCTTCAGGAAAGGGGTTAGAAAAAAACAGTGTGCGGAAGACTTGAAGTGACTGAAAGTGACTTGTTTCTTATTTGATTTGACTTTTAAAATTAAAGTTAAAGGTTAAAGGTAACCTTTACTGACAAATGCTGTGCAGCAAGGCATCAGTAGATGGAGCTGCAGTGTCGTTCAAACTGCGTGCTGTGTCCCAGCCTCTCATTATGTTCACTTACAGTACCATATACATAATGGCGTGTATGGCACTGAGAATGAGATTAAATAAATGTGCTTACTTTACATCTATAAAATAGCAACATCCTGCAGCACATGCTGTCTCCGTGTAGTCATAAACCGATAGAGTGGAAATGTATTCTTGAAGTATTCAGTTCACTTTAATCCTAATAGCTTTACTGGCATGACTACATGAGTACTACCAGAGCGCTGTATGAAGGCATGGATGCAGACTGACTGAAAAAGAAAATCTGAACGCATGTATTTGGGTCACTGTGAGGAGGAGTAGATGTGTGTATCCCAAATGAAGACACAGTTGTCATACAGGGAGTGCAGAATTATTAGGCAAGTTGTATTTTTGAGGAATAATTTTATTATTGAACAACAACCATGTTCTCAATGAACCCAAAAACTCATTAATATCAAAGCTGAATGTTTTTGGAAGTAGTTTTTAGTTTTAGCTATTTTAGGGGGATATCTGTGTGTGCAGGTGACTATTACTGTGCATAATTATTAGGCAACTTAACAAAAAACAAATATATACCCATTTCAATTATTTATTTTTACCAGTGAAACCAATATAACATCTCCACATTCACAAATATACATTTCTGACATTCAAAAACAAAAACAAATCAGCGACCAATATAGCCACCTTTCTTTGCAAGGACACTCAAAAGCCTGCCATCCATGGATTCTGTCAGTGTTTTGATCTGTTCACCATCAACATTGCGTGCAGCAGCAACCACAGCCTCCCAGACACTGTTCAGAGAGGTGTACTGTTTTCCCTCCTTGTAAATCTCACATTTGATGATGGACCACAGGTTCTCAATGGGGTTCAGATCAGGTGAACAAGGTGGCCATGTCATTAGTTTTTCTTCTTTTATACCCTTTCTTGCCAGCCACGCTGTGGAGTACTTGGACGCGTGTGATGGAGCATTGTCCTGCATGAAAATCATGTTTTTCTTGAAGGATGCAGACTTCTTCCTGTACCACTGCTTGAAGAAGGTGTCTTCCAGAAACTGGCAGTAGGACTGGGAGTTGAGCTTGACTCCATCCTCAACCCGAAAAGGCCCCACAAGCTCATCTTTGATGATACCAGCCCAAACCAGTACTCCACCTCCACCTTGCTGGCGTCTGAGTCGGCCTGGAGCTCTCTGCCCTTTACCAATCCAGCCACGGGCCCATCCATCTGGCCCATCAAGACTCACTCTCATTTCATCAGTCCATAAAACCTTAGAAAAACCAGTCTTGAGATATTTCTTGGCCCAGTCTTGACGTTTAAGCTTGTGTGTCTTGTTCAGTGGTGGTCGTCTTTCAGCCTTTCTTACCTTGGCCATGTCTCTGAGTATTGCACACCTTGTGCTTTTGGGCACTCCAGTGATGTTGCAGCTCTGAAATATGGCCAAACTGGTGGCAAGTGGCATCTTGGCAGCTGCACGCTTGACTTTTCTCAGTTCATGGGCAGTTATTTTGCGCCTTGGTTTTTCCACACGCTTCCTGCGACCCTGTTGACTATTTTGAATGAAAAGCTTGATTGTTCGATGATCACGCTTCAGAAGCTTTGCAATTTTGAGACTGCTGCATCCCTCTGCAAGATATCTCACTATTTTGGACTTTTCTGAGCCTGTCAAGTCCTTCTTTTGACCCATTTTGCCAAAGGAAAGGACGTTGCCTAATAATTATGCACACCTGATATAGGGTGTTGATGTCATTAGACCACACCCCTTCTCATTACAGAGATGCACATCACCTAATATGCTTAATTGGTAGTAGGCTTTTGAGCCTATACAGCTTGGAGTAAGACAACATGCATGAAGAGGATGATGTGGACAAAATACTCATTTGCCTAATAATTCTGCACTCCCTGTAGAGACCTCGGAGTGAAATGTCACTGGCGAAAGTCAAAATAAAGAAGTTTTCATCTACAACTTTGTGCAGTTTTGGTTTTGTTATTCCGCTGTCAGACTTTAACCCGCTCACATAAAACACTGCAGAATGTCAGTCACATGTGACTGCCACATAGATCACTTAAAAACAAAATGTGTGTATGCGTGTGCGTGTTGGGGAAGTTTATTGCAGGTCTATTATTATGCAGAGACGAGAGACACCCCACTCTCTGTTAGTGCGCTCCACTTTGACACCGACAGAAACTCCATGTTTAGTGAACGGGGAAATACACATCCCCGTTCACTAAACCTCTCTCAGTGAATTGTTTAAAAAGAGAAATTCGATATTTTTGATCCTCATAGGTTTTTACGCACCCGGGATACACCTTAAGTTGTTAATTAGATATTTTTTGTCTTATTTTACACAATTAACGTATATATAGGCAGCAAAGGATTTTCACCATCATTTTGTGTGTTAAATTATCCTACTATAAAGTTTCGTTACGTAGGGGAGACCGGGGATAGTTGTAACATTTTTGACATTTCTGTCTGTAAATTGGAGCTCTTTTAAGGTAGTGGATTCAAAATGTAATGCAAAGTATTTACATGTCTCGGCTATTAAATAGTGCAGCTATTTTCTCTGCAGCACAATTACCCATTGCATGGTATGGTCTCAAACACGAAGAGTGAAATGTTACAATTAACCCCATAGTCTGGGTTAGTTGTAACATATCCTGGGGTAAAATGTAACACAATGAAATAAGGGTACTAACAAAACATTAACATGTAATCTTTGTTTATTCAACACATGAATGCACTTACATCCATTTATGTAGCTCTGTGTGTGTGTGACAGAATGCAGAAATCTAGCTTTTGAACATATTCCAACCCCCCAAAAAAGACAAATTATGGAATTTTCTGCAACTGAATATTTAATTAATTTTGGTTGGTCTTCCTTGAGTTTGGCCTCATTGGCTCAGTGGGCATTATAACCTACAACTCTGAAGCTGAAAAAATGTAGTTGTTCACCAGCATCGCAATTCCATTACTTTTTATCATGGCTTACCTAGGTGTGGTTTGCAAAGTGCTTCAGAAAGATGAGGAAATCTGTTTCTTGCATCCATCCTGACTTATTTCCACTACCAGTACTTCCTACTGGTCCATCTCTGACACAGAGGTCTGCATAATGTATGTGTGGGAACACAAACAGTGGAGGAATTGTGTTGCCAATGGCATTAACCACATATACAAAAGCGACCAGTGAACCTCTCTCTGCTGATGTCGTTGCCCCAACTCGTTTAATATAAGTTAAAGTAATAGTGTGGTAAGTTGTAACATCTGCATTATTGTTACAACTAACCCACACTGTTGCTGTTACAACTGACCCAGACTCCTATAGCCATGAACTAGCTAACATTACAGCCAACGGCTAAAACATTAGCACTAAAGACCTACACAGAATATATCCCCATAGACATACAAATAACATAATTTAAGTTTGATGAGTTTAACTGCAAAGCAGATAATGCTATTAGAAATTGAAATAAAGTAGAAAAACTTACTTTTTGGCATACAAATTACTTTTTTTCGTGTTAAATTGTCTGTGTTTGACAAAATGTGCTGATTTTTCACATGTGATAGCAGAACTGAATTGGGCATGCACAGGATGAGTCACATCATTTGAAACTTAGCCCTGATTGGAGAAATTGGAAGTGTTACAACTGACCCACGTTACAACTATCCCCGGTCTCCCCTATAGCCACTATAACCTGTGGGCAGTGTGTCGTAATATTCTCGTATCCCGTCGTTGTTTCTGAACTTGGTGAACCTTATGGTGGTTTTAAAAGTGGTCAATGCTCTAACGAAGCCCAGTATATACCTGCTTGATTAATGTTCTGAGTAGTTTCTCTGGACTTCAGGAACTCCAGTCTTTTCCTTTTTCTTCCCTCCGGTTGTGGACGCGCTCTTTTGAGAGGCATTGAACCACATTAAACAGCCTATTCCTCCGCAGGTTCACCGCCCACCGACCCATCGTAGTTTGCTTTTGACCGGGTTATGAATTGAGGAGAACTCGCTTCAACACGCCTTCTCTTTACTTCTAGACTTTTCATTACTCCTGAACGCGCTCGCGTGTGTGTGTCCAGCTACAAATGTGAAATGTTTGTGTGTAAGACGTGGTAGCATCGCCTTTTATATTTGCTGACCAAAAGAGAGAGGATTAGGCGATTTTGAAGCACTCACCTTTTATTCAAACAAATTATTCACTTCAGCTAGTCAAAGGAATCTGACCCACGTGAACTTTTTTTGTAGGGTTGATTGAGGTTTTTCCAAAACGTTCGACCCCCTCCACGTCTTTCAACTTTGTTCGCTTATTGCGTTTAAACGCCCCAGAGTAATCCCTCTACTAAAATATATTTTATATATACAGTTTAAACACTGAAACACTGTCCTGATTACATTTCACCCAGACATAAACGTAAATAAATAAACACTTTTCATTTTTAATTTAACTTAGTAAAATGTCCCAACTTGATGGACCGTTTATTAAACGCTGATCAGAGAGGGGGAAAGGGATTAGAAAAGGTATTAGCTGTGTTATTCCGGAGGTGATGCTTAAAATGGTCACCAGAGATAATCTCTGTCTATCTAACAAGTTTTTGCTCATGTCAAATCCCAGTGAACAACAACCTCATAGTCCTCACAGGTGTTAGAAGTGGTTTGGCGTTGAAAGTTCACAGTGTTAAATAGTCATCTGATTTTCTTGCACACAATCACCGGTGCATAATGTATAGAGGACTGAGGAGGGGAGGGCAGAAGAGGGTTCTGAGGTGAAGTGGGGGTGAGAGAAGGAGGAGGAGTGTATACGAGAGAGTGTGTGTGTGCGTGAGAAAGAGATAGTGGTGGTAGTAGTAGAGTGGCCGTAAGGGGACAGGAAGGGCAAGGAACAGTCGCTTTGCTGCTCAATTAGTTTTTTAATATCCTTGTTAATCTTTTCTTGAGGCAAAAACGGGATCGCACTTTTTATTTTGTACTTTTGTTTTATTTATTTTATCATAAGGCCCTGGATTTCTCCAGGGAGAATTCATATCGCTCTGTGCGTAAAATCCAAACTCATACCAAAGTATTTTACGCACGACTTAGACCTGGGATTTCAGCGAATAAACTGGATTATTTGACCTTTAGGAAAACGTTAATGTGATTTCAGATTACCCAACGACAGTAAGGTCACCTGAAAATTACAATCTCCGTCTTTTTATTGGATTTTTAAAAATTGCTTTTTGTAAATATAGTTGATCAAACTAGAGACGAGAGGATACAGCAGGCAGAAACAAGTGGTCGGTAGGAGCAGATTTCGTCGTACTCAAACCCGCCGCTTTGCCTCCCGTCAGGCCTCTAAAAAGACTGAGCAGGACGACTCCTCATTCACTGCTCATGTCTCCTCAGCAGAGCACTTTCCCGGCGTTGAAGCGGCGGACCATGGACAACAGGCCTGTCCGGACAAAACGAACCGGTGCCGTCCGACATCTGCTGTTGGCTGCCGCCTTCCTTGTCTGCAGCTCGCAACTGCTGATGGTGGACGCGAACTCGTGGTGGTAAGTAAATGATTGCGCACTGGTTTGCACTGGTTTCTGAAAGTTATGGTTAGTAGAGTAACGGCGACTAAAACGTGGGTGAGTGACCCTCCCCAAATTTTGTGCCGTCAAGAGAGCAAATAAGAAAAACATCAGATTCGCACAATAGACCAATTTTTGTTGATTTCTGTCATGCTGAAGCATAATGAATGGAATTTCTTTGAGCCATGGCTTCACTTTGTGCTGCTTCTTGCATCTGTGCTTGTGTGTGTGTTTTGGGGGTTAGTTTTGCGTGGTGCGCTAGTGGTGGGACACTAACAGTGAATGGAACAAATGTGAAGGCTCTGTCACAATATTTACTCTGGCTGAGCCCCAAATGGCATTGCATGGCGGGCTGCTGCTGTGCCTACAGGATCGCAAATTAGCCACACTTGTTCTTGACTTACAAAAACTTACTGCGGTGGCCCAGTTCAGGGTGGCTCTGTGGAATGATACTCCTAGAGGTCAGAATGAAATTACAGGACCAGATGTCCATCTTAGAAGTCTAGCCGTTAAAACAGCCTGAGATACTCAGTAGTTTGCACTCATGTTCAAGACTAAAAGGGAAACTTTCATAGCCCAGGTGATCTGAATAGATTATTACATGATTTTTCTGTGTTAGGCAGTCAGATTTGAAAGGAAAGGAAGTGGCTGCAGAGATGTTCACCAGAAGACTCTTATCTATATTTTATTGGCCACTTGTACCAATAAACCCAGCATGTGTCTGAATTTTTGCCCTCTGCTGTGCTGACCTCTACTCACAAAGGAGTCACAGATTCCATAAACTCAGTTTGAGGCATTTCTGTTTAAATTTCAACATCTACGGTTTTTTAGTTGAAATGACCTCTGTCTCTCAGGTCACTCGGTCTGACCCCGATGCAGCGGCCAGAGATGTACATTATTGGAGCTCAGCCTCTCTGCAGTCAGCTGTCTGGTCTCTCCCAGGTAAGTTAGTATCTGTGTGCTTTGGAAACGATTCTCCTCTAAGTCAACAAGGCTTTTATTTTGTTAGAATAAAAGCATATCTCAGTTTTGCACCTCTGATTCTTCTGCATGATTTTTTTTTTTTAAGAATAAGCCTTGATCTTCTTGTCACTTCCTTTTCTGTACCCTTTTGCAACCTAACTGGGGAGCTGGTCGAATAAAAGCGCAATTTCCCTGCAGGTACTACTGAAATATAAAACTGTTAACCAGCTAATGTCTGCTAATCTTATCTCTGCTGCTGCAGGGTCAGAGGAAGCTGTGCCAGCTGTACCAAGACCACATGACCTATATTGGAGATGGAGCCAAGACAGGCATCAAGGAATGTCAGTACCAGTTCAGACAGAGGAGATGGAACTGCAGCACAGTGGACAACACTTCAGTGTTTGGGCGGGTCATGCAGATTGGTGAGTTTACTGTAACTGAGGAGGAAAAAAATGTGATTAAAAGGGCATGACACAGCCTTTAAAAGCTCTCAGACAATATGAGACTAACAGCAAATTACAATCTTGTGTTTTCAGTTCTTTTTCTGGGATTTTATCTTTTCAAAATCTTATCACCAACTATTCTATAAATGCTTACATGTGCTTGTTTTGTATGTCAGCTCTGTTTCTGTTGCTTCTTAAACACAAGATATTTCAAACTGAGCTCCTACCATCCTAGAAAATTCAGATTACATGTGTGTGGGTTTTATGGCCCTCAGTCAAAGCAGACAGATAAAGAAATGTCAGCGGCACCACAGCTAATGTGTGATGGCCTGTTTCAAAACACCATATAAGCAACAGATAACAGAGGCTCAGCATCCAGCCAAAGGCTCGTTTTCAACTACAGCTCTTACTTCATTGTGGCAGCATATGTCTCCTCTCTCTTATAGTTTTATTCTGGTGATTTTTTTTTTTAAGATTATCAGTTTTAAAAAGAAGATTTATTCCACTTTTTGGTCACATTATATAAAATAGGTAGCTACAGGTTTTGATTACATTTTTTTAGCCTGTAATTGTATCCAATAAAATATGGCATATATAGATATGAGTTATGTGGTAAAAAGATGGGTAACTTGAGGTGAAATAGCACAGTAGAAGTGGAAAGATTGTTGTTTGTTAGTGCAGTGGCATTAAGATTAGCATAAAAGACATATCACATAAATAGTGTTAAGCCAGATGCTACATATAACATATAAATACACATAAAACACACACACATATATATAAGGACAGTGTAAAATTATTTTTAGAGATATTAAGATGTCAAATTTTTCTCATTATAAAAAGTGGTGTCATTAGAATATAATATGTGTGTAAAATAAATGTCCTTCAAAATGTTCCTATTTCCGCATTTTAGGCATGATAATGCCAAGCGCATGCTGTTCTATTTAAAGAAATCGACCATTAACAATCCCAAGAAATTATAAAATAAAGAGAAACAGAACTCAAATTCAGACTGAAAAACCTCATTAAAAATCCAACATATGACAACATCTGAAATATTCACTTCGACCCAACTATTACCGTGAAAAAAGCCGGTATACTTTACGCAGGCGCACTAAAACGAAAAATGTAGTCCTTCGATCAAAAAGACGGGGAAAAGAAGCAGTCACAAAGGAAGACTTCAGTAGGCATAAAACAGGAAAGGCATGTACGCTTTATGCATATCTCCAGTATTTTAATAAACAGATACCCGGAGCGCAGATTTTCGGATCGATAACTTTCGCGTCTAATTCCCAGCAGGCGATGTGGGAATCGCCTCATCAACAAGTATGTGCCAAATCCGCTGCGGGCTCTCTCACTCTGCTTCCATGCCTGTCTTTCTGTTGACAGTCTAGCTCCAGGTTTATATGGAGGTGTTAGTCGGTCCATTGTCCTGCGGCTCTTCTTTTGAAATGCACTGATGAGCTGACACCGAGCCGGCAGATCCGGACCTGCTATTTGAAGTCTAGGCTCCGCAGTCTCATAAAACCACTCGCTCTCTATCTCCCTGTCTTGTCTGGCTTTCTTTATCCTGCTGCATAACATGAACGGATATTTGCATGCATACCTTCCTGTCTTGACTGGCTGCTGTTGTTTCGGGGCCACAGAAATTGTCTAATATAGAGACCATTGTGCGCTATTTAAATAAGGGGAAAAAAGGAAAGTGAAAGTTTTGCGTTCTGTATATTAGAGTAGGGCATAAATACTAATAAATGGTTTGTATGTGTATAAGAATAATGTGAAGTAGGGTAATATTAAAAAAAAAAAAAGCAGCAATATTGTAGCTGTAGAGACCATGACAGTAAGGTGATGGTGAGAAAGACAAAAAGCACATTTTGTTTAAATCTTTATTTAAATTGAACTTGAAGGTAAGCGCTGTGTAAGGTTACTCTTTAAATAAGCACTGTTGTAGCAGCTTTATGCTGGAAGCAAGGACAGAGGGTGTAGAGATCACTCAGTAAGGTCGTGCATATGGTATATTTTAAATACAGATATTTTGCCCTTTTCAAACACTCATATTGAAGCTAATCATCTCAGTGAATGCTGCCTCTACCAGGAAAAGCACTTCAAAGCTCCTTGTTATTCTCATGTAAATCATGGTGTTTCAGAGCACTTAGTCTCCACCTGTCAGGCCGTTGTCCTTGTCCTTGTCACTTCTTTGTGCGCTGAAGTGTGTATTAATGCAGAGAATAGGACAAGCAGGCTGTCTTGTGTATTCCACGTTGGTGTTAGTGAATGGAAATCATTAATATGGACCAGTCTGTGAAATGTATTGCACCCAGGCCACTTCAAAGAGCGACCAAGACTGTAAAAATACAGTTGTTTATTAGAAGCTAGTCGCATTTAAGCAAACTCCTTCAAAGTGCATTACTCTGGCTGGAAATTATGTAAATTGTTGTGAGATGACCATCTACAGTAAATGCACAGTGTGACAAACATTCCCAGAAGTTTCTTCCATGGATTTTTGCCCAGCTCCTTTCTTCTTATTCCTACATGTTATCTCCTTTAAGGGTCAGTTCACCCAAATTACACAAACAGATTATCTCTGGAGCCATCGAGTCATGCAGACAGTTCGGTTTTATTTGCTTTTAGGATATCCATCACTCAGATTTCTGCTTTTAGCCCCATACAATGGTGAGGATACAGCAGTACAATTCTTCTGAAAGTTCTTTATTTGTTTATTTTTTCAACTAATCTCTCTTCTTTAAAGTAAAAAACTGTGGGAAGGAATGTTTCAGATGTATTTCCTTTTGGCTCTGAGCTCCACGAGTTCAGTTTTTATCGCATGAGTGCTGCAATGATGATTTGTAATCTGGTAGAAGTAACTCTTTAACGTTATGGTTGAGTAGCCAGGACTTGGACAGATATACCCAGAGGCCAACCACATGAGGAAAACTGATATGCTGGAGAAACCGATATGTTTACATCATCAAATGCTGCACGTGCATGATCTGGCATTTAAAGTTGTGGAGTTAACCAGGTATGAGGTCAGGGCCTCAAATCACTTCTATTGTCTATTGTTAGTTCAAGTGGGGTGTGGGGCTGTTAGCTGTGTGTTTGTGTGTGCGTATGTATGTGTGTGTGTGTGTGTGCGTGAGAGAGAGAGAGAGAGAGAGAGAGAGAAGGGGTTATTTAGCTGTGCAGCTACCTGTGTTTCCTGTCAGTGATGTGACAGCAAAACTGCAGCTTTACTGTGTGTCAGAATTCACTTGCTTAACTCCTGTTTTCCTTCCTCCATCAGGCTCCAGGGAAACAGCCTTCACCTACGCCATCAGCGCAGCCGGTGTGGTCAATGCCATCAGCCGTGCGTGCCGCGAGGGCGAGCTCTCCACCTGCGGCTGCAGCCGCGCCGCTCGCCCCAGAGACCTGCCGCGTGACTGGCTGTGGGGTGGCTGCGGTGATAATGTGCATTACGGCTACAGGTTTGCTCGGGAGTTTGTCGACGCCAGGGAGAGGGAGAAGAATTACCCCCGAGGGTCACCCGAGCATGCCCGGATGCTGATGAACTTGCATAATAATGAAGCAGGGAGACAGGTATGGGACAACGAAAAAAAGCTTTATCTCTCAACAAAACCATCGCTGTGTTAACTTTCCCAAGGTTACTGTTGTCTTCTTCATATGTTTCCCTGTCAGGAATGTGTGTAAGCTGAGTGGGCCTCTGATTGCCTGACCGGGCAGTATTTATATGCCTGTGTATGTGGGTTATTTATTGGGAGGGTCCAAATGGTATACTGGTAACGCCCTTGGAGTCTGGCGGGGCTGACAGGTCAGAGCACATTCCTCCGGTGTAACACACAGGCACATACACAGACATACAAAAATCCAACACTGAGAGGGGCTTTAAAGGAAATTTTACAAGACATTAAAAACAAGAGAGACAGACTCAAAGCTGGGGTGGTATGATGGTCATTAAGCTTCCTTTCCACTCCAGTTACTGAACAATGGCAATGATGGTGATTCAACAAATGGTCTAGTAACTGAAGTTGTCTGGAAGGTTCTCAGGTAGGGAGAGAAAGAAACCTCTTGCCTTTCTCTCTCTCTCACACACACACACACACACACACACACACACACACACACACACACCTACACCTTTCTCGTAAACTCTCCATTTGCCCATTCTGGTGTTCCCTGGAACAGGAGAACACGTTTATCTTCACTTAGAGAAGCTTTGTTTAAGCTGTTTACAAGACAGAGACGCTGCCTGTGCGTGTGTGTGTGTGTGCTCACCTCAGCTTCATTTGATTTGTGTATGAGACGGTGAGCCTAGTTTTGTGCATGTGTGCGTCAGAGGTCAAAGGTGAGGGTCTGGAGAGGTTGTGTTTCTGCTGAGAGTCCCTTTGGGGCTCTACGAGAGTATATGAGGGAAAGATCTACTGCTGCAGCAACCTTTCACACGCACAGTTCAGTGACATACGCATGCTTTTTTGAATGACTTTTCCTCCTGTCTCCCGTTTGATCCTTTGCTTTCATTGTTGTCTGTCCATCGAAACGGAAGAGAGGCAAAGGGAGAGATGAAAAGGAGGAGAGCCACAGACAGGAAGACAGTTTCTCTCCTTCTCTCTATCCCCCCGGCCCCACCCTGCTTTCTGTCTTTCTATCGTGGACACGCTGGTTTGTCCTAAGCAGGATTTGTCTTGCTTGGTTGAACAAGGCAAACCACAGGGCTTTTGTGGAGGTGACAGCGGTGTCCGTGTGTGTGTGTGTGTGTCCATGTGTGTGTGTGTCCCCGTGTGTGTGTGTGTGTGTGTGTGTGTTTGCAGCCTCATTTGATTTGTGTGAGCGGTGGACAACGTGGTCGTCCGTGTGCACAAACGTCTGGAGACAGAGACACAGGGTGAGGGATGGACCTCCGTCACACTTCTGCGACTCTCAAAGACTTTCGCACACTTACACACACACAGACACACACACACAAATACACACGCAGAGAGCTACTAACTTCCACTGTCTCCACATAAATCAAATGAGGCAGCGCTCGTTACACAGACCCAAAAAACAGCCAGACATACATTCCCGGCCTTTTTTGAGATGCCTCTGCTCTGAACACACAAGATCATTTTCAATCACTATGTCAGCCCCCGGGTCCTTTTGTTAAAGGGGGGGGGGGGGGGGGGATACACACACACACACACACACACACACACACACACACACACACACACACACACACACACACACACACAGACACAGCTCCTAAACCCCTAACCCTGTCTGAGTAAAAACCTATTGTGCCTGACACAGAGACTGTGTCTCCACCACGGATCACTGAGCGTGTGTGTGTGTGTGTGTGTGTGTGTGTGTGTGTGTGTGTGTGTGTGTGTGTTCATCAGGTCCAGTGTCACTGTGCCTAGCAGGCATGACCTACCAAATAGCTCAGTGTGATGCTGGACACACACATGCATGGTTTGGTTTGAGCAACATGAGGCTATTGGCAGGTAGTAGTATGTAATGAAAAGCTCTATACATCAAACAATGATGTTCAGAGTAATGAAGGAAATGAAACAAAGTCACAAAATTAAGCACTGGCTGTGAAGAAATGTTAATTGGGAAGATTAGCACAGAAAAACATAGTAATGGCCTCCCCATCCTTGTTACGTGAAATGTTACTGTCGCTGTAAACATGTCATAAACCACACAGTCGGGAGTCTCAGTGAAAACAAAGGCTCGTAAAATTGGCAAGGAGTCATAAAACATGAGAATTTCCTCCTTTAAACTTATATCTGAAAGTTTTTCTTAATTCTCAGAGTCCCATTCTTCTGAAGCTACAACACATTTCTGAAAGGTTGTATTATATGGCCTTTCTATTTCTTCTGTTCTTTCAGTTTAAGTTAAACTTAAGAACGTATCAAAGAGAGAATCACCAAAAATCATTTTACCCTTCCACAAAATGACACTGTCCCCTGTTCCCCGACTGACGGGGGGTCACTGAGGTCGGTTCATGGGATTGGAGGGTGCCGAGTGCTATGCCTGCTGGGCAGTAAAGTAGAGGAGAGGGAACAGGGGTGGAAGGTGGGGGTCGCTGGGGAGGCTGTTTGGGACGCCGGGGTTAACAGAGGTGAGAAGGTAATTGAGATCAGGCAGTGTGAGGAGACAGAGTGATGGGTTTCGTTTGTCTGAGGGTGAATCGGGGGAAATCGGGAGTCAGAAGAACTCGATTCGGCAAGAATTGCGTGGAGATGCGCTGGAGTTTGTTTAAGTGGTTGTAGGTGCTTGCACAATACCAAGAACAATTTGTACTTGTTTGTGTGTCTATGCTTGGGGTGTGGGTGTGGGTTGTTTGGTTTGTTTATATTGCAGTTTAATTGACCTGGTAAAGCTGCAGGGGTGAAGGGCTCCCCCTAAAGCCCACTGCTGTGAGGACAATAAATCTTAGATTTCCTGTTCCTGTTTTTCTAACAAGGCCAAACGCTGTAAAGTAGGAGCTGTTTTATCTTAAGGAGGAAAAAAAAGCTTGTTCATGTGTTTAAATCAATAATTGTCATGTTCCAATTATTTTCAAGGGATAGTTTTTTATATGGGAACTATGTGGGAAAGACTACTTACAATAGAGGAACATTTCCTCCAGTTAGCGGGCCTTTTATTCCAAGTCAGCTGTTTGTTTTACTTTGGTGGGGTCATGTTGACAGCAGCGTCGAAGAACAGCACATATGGAGAAAAAAATCATTTTCTTTGCTTTCCATTTTCCCTCCTGTTTATCTGTTTCACTCTGCGTTCATTGTATAGCCCACCTAACAGAGGTTTCTTAAATAAACAGATAATTTTGCCTCCACAAAGCCAGTTTTGGAGAAAATGTTGCAGTGTGTGTGTGTGTGTGCAGCAACGTTTGTGCAGCAACGTTTGCACAACTCATCTCTTCTTTATGTTTTGGGGTCTTTTAATTGGCCGTTCCAACAGTGTAGCAGCTCCATGATGCTTTTTTATGTTCCCCTCTCACTATGTGTTCGCTGTAATGATGAGAGCTGAGCAGTTACAGATTTTTACCACTAGATGGCAGCAGCTTAGCAGCAAATCGATTGTAAATCTGCACCACAGAGCTGGAGCTAAAGCTGCTGACCTGGAGGTGAGACTGAAGCATCACAATGACAGGTATTAGGAGGAAAGAGAAACATGGGTTATTTTGCTTCAGCTTGTGCATAGTAATCCCTCTCACTGCACTTATCTTAGTGTATTTTACTGTATATAGTAACCTTTAGTAGTATAGTATGTAGACTATTTTTCTTTTTACTAATATCTCTTTATTCACTTTTTCTTCCTGTGCTTTGTGAATTTCCCCCATGTGGTAGTGTAGTAGTAGTGAAAATTTATTGTGTAAAAACTAATGTGGAGTTTTGGGGGGTTTTGATCTCTGTATACATTTTGATTATTTAACATTTATATCTTTTTTCTATTACTCCAACAGGCGGTTTACAACCTGGCTAATGTGGCCTGTAAGTGTCATGGAGTTTCGGGTTCCTGCAGTTTGAAGACCTGTTGGCTCCAGCTGGCCGACTTCAGACATGTTGGAGAGTTCCTGAAAGAGAAATACGACAGCGCAGCAGCCATGCGGGTTGGACGCAAGGTACTAAATCCATTCATGTCTCTGTCTCCTCCCTCAGGAGCCATTTGAAGTATTGCCTCTGCTAATTCTGTCCTTGATCCACCAGGGAAAGCTGGAGCTTCTAGACAAGCGCTTCAACCCACCCACCACTCAGGACATGGTCTACATCGACCCCAGCCCGGATTATTGCCTCCGCAATGAGACCACAGGATCGCTGGGCACCCAGGGCCGACTGTGCAACAAAACCTCGGAGGGCATGGACGGGTGCGAGCTGATGTGCTGCGGCAGAGGTTACGACCAGTTTAAGACCTACAAGCACGAGCGCTGCCACTGCAAGTTCCACTGGTGCTGCTACGTCAAGTGCAAACGCTGCACGACGCTCGTGGATCAGTTTGTGTGTAAATAGCGCACTTCAGGATTTGGAGGAGGCGGCGGTGACGACTAAGGGCGCCGGAGGTGACGGGACGGTGATGTTTCGAGAGTTTTGTTCAGGATTAGACGCACAAAAATCAGATTTCTGACAAATGTCCTCATCTCCCACCATTTCACATCAAGCCAAGCAAAAAGCAATAAATAAATAAATAAAAACTGCATAGCACCTGTGCAGCATATTTTTTGGAAGTAGATAACACATCAATGGATGGAAAGGTAGGGCAAAAGACACCTCGGATTTTTATTTCCCCCCACCCTCTGTCATCGCTTTCTGCTGTCGTCCTGATCACAATCATAAAGGAAACAAGCAAAGCTGATGGACAATGAATGATACTGAGGATGATCTGTGAGAGGAGATGTGACTGGTGTGAGATAAAAAAATAAATATATAATTAAATAATAAATAAATACACAACTCTTGATTGCTATTTAAAGAGACTCAAATAAACCCAGGACACAGTTTGGACCCCACCCTTCAGAGAAATCTATTGATGCTTTGGGAAAAGTGATCACTTGTGTCACCATTGTTTGTTGTCTGACCTTTTAACCCTGCGAGAGAGATTCTGAGATTTAAGAGATGTGTTATCATGCACGGCAGAAATGCAGAAAAGTTCCGATTGGTGGTGTAAATAAGGTAGGAAATTAATCAAAAAGATGAATAAATGAAAAGTAGGAATACACAAATGCGCGCACAAGCTGCATCTGTTTCTGTTTCACAACACAGTGAGGTTCAGGGAAAAAAACTCTTCAAAAGACTAAATGCACCACCTGTTTTGTACAAGTAGCAGCAGAGGGTGTAGTTGCTGCTGTTCCTTGTATCATCAAAGCAGTAATCCTGCACCCGTGACCTGACAAGTGTGACTATGCAGGTTAATGAGGCTTGGTGGTTGAAGCCATCGTGACACCACGGCTGTTTAAACAAGCAGCTCACATCGGCCGTCCGGCTCCGTGACCTTCACGTGACAGCAAAGTGAGCGAAACCTCCATTAGTGAGATTAATGTGCTGTACCTGCCTTAATGAAGCCACACTGAGAGACACGTTCGCTGTGAGTGGACATCTTCATCTTGCGTTGTAGCGCAACTCGATAAGAGCAGCAAACAGCCCCCGTGGTGTCGACTTAGCAGTCCTGTCGTAGCGTGATTTTTAGCCTGTTTCTATTGGCTCGGTTGTGATACAGATGTTAGATGCAGTTGGCACGAAGAGGACAGAGTGAGCAGGCGAGGATGGAGCGCGCCGTGGAAACTCATGAACGTGCAAAAACAGAGAGGACTTAAGGTTTATTACTTTTAACAAAAAGAACAAATAGTAGATGAGAACAGAAAGTATATTTTATTATTGTTTTTGATTCTCCTGTTTTCTATGTTTTTATACATGAGCATTACTGTGTATTCTTTTGATAAACTACTCTTTGGAAAAATGAGGTTTTCTGTGTTTTAAGTCTGCTGCAGTTCTTCCAGGAAAGTTTTTATCCAGGCCCTGTCTTCCCCATCAACATAATAAGCACAGACACGTCTTTGTCATCGGGGTGGCTGTTTTCTCAGGTACAGGCAGAACTTTATTAGGGACAACAAGACATTTAATCTCGACTTAATCTGCACATTTACATTTAAATGAACCTTAAATTACTCTTTCTTGATCATATCAGTGTTACAGTAGCCTAAAGACATGAATGTTCTCACGTCCATTGTTTTTATGTGGATGTATTGGTTTTTTCCAATATAAAAATATAAAATATGATGTATATTCATAAATGACCTTAAGGATCTGATTTATTAGTAGCTTACACTTATTAATCATTCAGTTTTCTTAACTTTCTCACGCCTCCTTGAGACCTTTGATCCCATCAGATGGCCAAACAGCTTGTCCAGTCCTGGACTCTTCTTCTGCTCTTTTATATCTAAATCATCAAGGCTGGATTCTCCCACAGCCTCTTTATGGAACCAGCAGGATGGCTTCATCATGTATCTGCAACTGTAAAATATCCCAGCAGAATTTGCCCAAAGCTGAATGTCAAGTGCACAGTCACGGTTAAGCAGGTCTGTACGGTGACCTTACTAGCAATCCCATTACTTTTAGCTTCTCACGAGTAATTGGATTAGACTACTGACCAGAGCACCATGACCGACCTACAGCGCTGTCCCTCTGTAATCCTCCTCACCTACTTTTGTAGGCAATCTGCACTTGCTGGTTAGGTAGTATGATCATTTCAGTGTGCACGTGTTGGTTGTGTATCTACAAATGCATACCTATCAGCCACAATATTAAAACAAGCTCCATGGCAGAATTGGCCTTCTTCAGCCAGACAAAACTACAAAACGAGGCAGCACCAAAGCTCTGCAGATCCTAATCACATAAAAAAATCATTGGTGTGTAATTAAACAAGGAATATCCTTAGGGGACCACAGGAAGAAGCAGGGCTGCTCTCAGTATCTCAGCACTGGACACAAGGGGACATCCGAACCCACCGTTTTAGGCAGGTGGTTTTAATGTTGTGGCACATCGGCATATGTGTGCATTTAATGGAGATTAGAAGAGTGAAAGTGTAACCTGATGGTTGGTCTAATCCTTTTTACCTGACAGCCATCTGCTGTTGTGATGCTGCTAAGTTGAGCTCTCTGAAACAAACAACCAACAGTGAGTAATTCTTCCTTTCTTTGATGAGGCCTTCTCATCCCGTGAGAATATTACTGGTTATGTTTACAAAAATAGTTCAGAAGAGTATGGATGCCAAACTGTCTGACTTAAAGATGACCAGAAAATGTTTGCAAACCGGTCAGGAACACCATTAATGAGACCCGGCTCCAGGAAGACCTCTTGGCGTCTGACTGCCAGCTTGTTAGTTGTTTAGCCTAACCAGTTTAACGGCATATTTTCTTCCTTATGCACTTGGACTACATTACTGTGACAATGACTCACACAATTTATCATAACATCATAACATTTGTTTCCTTTCTCAGAGGTGTTCTGACATTGAGCAATGAGCTCATTTCCTGTACAACCTGTCCTCCCCACATGTTGGAGAAGGAGTTGGAAGCTCTGGTTGCTTGTCCCATGTCCAGCAAAAAGCAACCTAAGAGGCTGAAATCCTCCATTATGGGAGAAAAAATAACAGCAAATAGCTGTGAACTACAACAAATCTGATGTGTTTTACTATGCAGAACATGTTGTTCTTTGTACAAACCATAGTGAGTCACGGTGATAAAGTGTTATAATGTCATTGGTATTCAACTGCATTTTATTTTAGTTACTGTATTTAGCATCAACAAAAAGCTGCTTTTCATCATTTTACTGAGGCTGTACATTATGCCAGAAGCAAACTACACATGGGGATGTCACACGTGGTGTTTATAGATTATCCAGCAGCTGTTGTGGTTAAAGAGATCTATATGCAAACTCTCTGATCTGGATTAGCTGAACTGAAGGAGAGACACAACCCCACTTTTTCAGACACACACACATGCGCACAGTAACTCAAAAGCCTGATTCTGAGTCGGCTGCTCTGTTTGTGTCTTTTTCGTAGCTCAAAGACCAAGTTAACCAAAGATGCTCAGACACTTATCCATAAGCTCATTCAACCATATGCTTTCTGTAAGATTTGGCCGCAGCAGAATGGATCACTGAGTCCCAATGAACCAGAACATCTAATCTTCTGTAGATATGGAAAAACCATGTATGGTCAGTTCCCACATCAATACAGCAACAACTTCTTTCATCCTTATTGACGTTTATCGCATGGTTTGTAATTGCACAAAATGCCTATTCAGGTTAAAAAAAACACTGCACAATGAGGAAAGATGTAAGAAACCAACATGTTTATTAATGAAGAGTGACGCCAAACATAAAGCAACCAGGCGTCACGAGAATATACTAACATCAAGTTAAGCCAGTCTTGTTAATTATTCAGGGCCTTTTCAAGTGTTATGCCAAAACAGACTCAGTATTCAGATCTAGCAAGCTACACCTAAGGAACAAAACAATTAGCAATGCATAGTCTTCTTGTCTGGCTTGGCAACTTTGCTTAACTGAAAGCTACGTTAGTTAGTAATTAAAACTTGCCCTGGCCTGTGAAGGAGAGAATGAGAGGTGCAGTAACCTTAACAGGTTTGGTGGGTGTTACATCAGGTGTTCTATTCTTCTGTAAACCCTGCGAGGACACGTGCAAGTGACCATGGGGGGGAAGCTTGCTAAAATAAAACTTTCTATTGCTTTATTTGAACCTGTGGAGATGAGTTTATTCTTAATTACAGATAAACTTTTCTATCACTAACAGTCACCCAATTTGCAATTTTAATATGCTGTTCTCTTCAAGATAATTTTTAACCATTTTAACCGTAGTTGGCAGTGTGATCCAAAAGAAAATGACTCTGAGTGACACTTACCTTAGCAAAGAAGAAAACACAGGTGTGAATCTGGTTTAGGTGTGTACAGGTGTGTTGTGTCATGTTGTGGATACCTGGATCCCAGCAACAGTTGAAGAAACACTGTAACGCACGCCTATTAAATTCTGCACTGATAACTAATGGAAAGTTACTTATAATGTGAGGTAAACAATGACTTATTTGAGAGAAATCAAGTCAGTTTCTCCCTGGCATTTCTTAATTTTCTACTTTTACACAATCAAGTTTACTGTGCACAGATTAGACTTGTAAATGCTCAAATGTTCATGAAACATTTAATCATTATGATTTCATTATTTAGCCAAATAAAACCATCTTCCTGACTTTAATAAAGCAGGCAAGTCTTCTGTGTTTCTCCACTTGTTACAGAACCAACAGATCATTCAAATGGCCACAAACTCCAAAATAACACAGAGCAACAAAAAAAAAAGCTTTAAATCAGTAATCAAGGTTATGCAAACCTGCATGACCACACGACTGTGAGTTCATTAGAGAGCTGTGGAGCTGGAAAGGTGTTTTATAAGCAAATGTTTAGATCATTTCCTAATCAAGCATTTGGAAGAAAAATGTCAGTTCCCAAGCTTTATTTTTGCACGTAAACATTTAAAGTGCGACGCTGAAAACTAATTCCATTGTGTAGTTTGTCTGCTGTATTTCCCAGCAGAGAAACTGAGCACACTCTGTCATGTGCTTTTAAAAAGAGAAAAATGATCAGTTTTGGTATCAGTACACAAGGTTAAAATCACATTATGTACTCATGCGCTCTAAGTCCTTGACATTTGAAGAAACATCAGTTACACCGCAAAGTAAACAAGAAACCTTTGTGAAAAGATATGAAATCTGTGATGGTCGCTGAGATAAACTGATTTGCTTGAAAACATTTTTTATCAACAGCAAAAGTTCTAAAACCTCGGTAAAGATATATAAAATTATAATTTACAAGTTATATGAGATCCTGTCAATATTACCAACTTCTTTGTTTTGCAAATGAATCCAATTCTTTTCTCAAAATTTTTTTTATTTAACTGTACTTATTTTTGTAACACGCAGCATCCTTGTTTTATCTGTCTCTTTGTAATCTATATAGAGTCAATCCAATGCACTGATTCAAAGAAGATAAAACTTTAGTGATAAGATATCCCAATTGCAACAGAAGAACACAGATATAATCAGGTCAAAGTTCTGAGGTAACGTCATCATGCATTGCCTGCCACAGAGATTATCTGTTTCAGCGCAGCAGTGGATATAAGATTTTAGTGTTTTCAGAGTCAAGTCACTCCTTCCAAATACTATTTCTTAAAAGTAAGACAATATCTGTTGTTAAACACGTGGTTCCAGCAGAACCTCTGAGCCTGGTTCTGCTTTAGGTTTTTTCCTGTTAAATGCTAGCTTTGTGAAGTGCTTGCTCTCAGGAGGTTGTTGGATTGTTGTGGGGTCTTTACCTAATCGTAAAAAGCGCCTTGAGGTGACTGCTGTTGTGATTCAGCGCAATTTAAATAAACCTGAACTAAACTGAATTGAAATGGTACTGTGAACTTGCTTAAGCAGTTCAATGTTCAATTTCAATTTTCATCGCACGTGACCAGGAAGGACAAGGTTAGAAAAGAGTATACCAGAGGAACAGCTTGGGTTGAGCATTTTGGAGGCATAGTTAGAGGGGCATGGCTTAGATGGTTTGGAGATGTGCAGAGGAGGATAGTGGATATACTGGACAAAGGATGTTGAATATGAAGCTTACAGGCAAAAAAAGAAAGAAAAAGAGCACAGAGAAGATTCATGGATGCTGGAGATGCAGAGAGTTGGTGTAACAGAAGAGACAACCAATAACTGAATAGTTTATTGGTATATCAACATAACAATTTGCCTGTAGTTAGCAACTGTGATCAGTAATACACTGTTTAAGTCCTATAATCTGCAAAAGCAAACCAAAGAAACTCGCATGTAAACATGTTTTTAGTGATTTATTGATTAGCATTCAAATATCTCAGTGAATACAGAATAAAGATTACCACAAAGCAAGAAAGCACGAGACAAGGCTAATCAAAAGGTATTGGCTGAAGCATTTGCTTATTACGCCAACCCTTTTAATAAAAGATCTTTTGCATGCAGCTCCTGTACACAGGGCTCGAAGCAAAGAATAAAGCAAAGCAAAGCAAAAACAAACAAACAAACAAAAGAAAAGAAAAAAACTTTCCACCTTAGATAAGTAACTACATCAAAGCAAAACCATCAAGAGTTTCAGTATTATTATTTTTGCTCTTTTCATTCTTGATTTATATATTTCTCTATTTTTAAACATGTTTTTAAACAAGGAAAATGAACTACACCTTTTTAAATCACTGTCATAACTATTCCACAGGTTAACTCCTCTAACAGAAACACATCTCTGCTTTATATATATATTTGTCCTTATCTTGTTTTTTTTTAAAAAAGAAATCTGTTCCCCTTAAGTCATATTGACTCTCTCTGACTTTAAACAGCTTCTGAGTACTTGTTTTAGATCAGAGACTGACACTTTCATAAAATAAACAAAATGATGTCTCAAAAATACTTGATAGCTTAATCAATATTTTAATTAATGATTAGTTGCAGACCAAATACACGAACACTGGATTGTTTAGCTAATGTGGTTTGGCAGGTGATTGCTCAATTTCCACATAGCAGCTGCTTGCCAAACAAGTTTTGGCAAAGATGAACTGCTGGTTTAGGGCATTGAAGAACACTGTAGTGCACAGATACCTAGCTCACATTATATAAATCTAACTATAACATATATTCGTCTCAAGTGCGGAATATGGTTATAATGTGATTTAATTCTTGATCATTTACGATTATAAACTCGGCCTATGAATAAAAACTACAAAAACGCTTCTTCGTTTATGGAATGTACCTTTCTGTTCCTGATAGTCTCTGATTGGTGAGTTTTCATAAAGTGCGATGTGATTGGCTCATGCAAGCTCATGCGAGCGGCGTCACTCAGTGAATGCCTGCCTCCTGTCGTTTCTGGGTCCAGTCTAGTCCAGAGACTGTGAGAAGCTGCTTATAGTGGAGAGAGCAGAGCAGAGTACCCACCACAACTCTCCCTCAGCTGTAGTATCTATAGCCAGACTACGGACAGACCAGGTCATCCGGAGCAGGTGAGTACTACAATTCTCATTTGTTTCTGTTAATTCTTATTGTTGTTGTTCTGTCTTGTTTAGAGCTGTTTTATTTCTTGTCGGACTTTCCTGGCGTAACGTTAGCGCCACCCTGAATGTAACCTGCCAGCTAGCAGCTTTGCTATTCAGCTAATTCTGGGCTGTCAAAATAACGGCATAGTCTGCTAGCCAGCTAGAAAGCACAGCTTTGCTTTCTTTTTCCAAGTCATTTTTATTCTTGTGAGAGCATATTTGGCATATTTGGAGGTAGATAGGTGGCTCTGGGAGGCTGTCAAAAGAAAAAGAAGCTTTCTTAAAGAGTTATCTGGGTTCTTTCGGAGGTGTCAGCTCTTGTTAGCGGACTAGCCAGCCCGCTAGCTCGGTGTAAACAAACCATCATCGCTGCCTGTCGCTGAGCAGCAGTCTGCTTCTTATTACAGCTCGTGTCAAACGTAAGAAATATTTTTTCGTCAACGTAATGTTATACAAATAAAAACGCCCCTTGGTGTATGTCTTGTAGTAAAAGTAAACGAATTGTCGCTGTCAACAAAAACGTAGTGCAGCTAGAGTTTTAGGTTTCTTTGTCTTGCTTGCTCCCGTGTTGTGTTGACTCCGGGTACTGTGAGTTTACTCTGAGTGGCTCTTCAGTGTATTCGAAGCTTGTCATCTAAAATAAAAGAAGCGGGAAGCTGCTGTTTAGGCTGATTCATTTAATCACTTGACAGTCTTTTGTAGAGTCAGTTTTGTTCATCTTAAATGCATACTGTGCTTTCCACCTTCTTCCTTTGTTAGTCATTGATGACTTGTTAAATCTGATAAACTGCCTGGAAATGGCATCATATTTTTTTTTCTGATTCTTTAGCTCAAAACATTCATGTTATTTCATAAACAAATTGTGTTCCTATTTTTTTTTTATTTTTTTTAAAAAAAGGTGTAAGCTGAGCTCCTGTTAACAATCCTAAAAGAGGTGATTTTGTGTAAGTCAGTGTGACCTGTAACTTTTTTTTTTTTCAGAAAGCTATAGTCATTTCTTTCATGTGTGAGGAATAGTTGATTCATCTTATCTGCTAACATTCATTAAAAAATACTTAACTTTATGGAAATATGATTGTTACATTATGACACTCATCACCAGGAGACAACACTGAAGGCCGGTTCAAAATGGTCACTGTACTTCCTCAGCTAAATTTTCTGTACATTTACAACTGTAAGTAAATTATGATATTTGATAATAATAGTCTTGAATGCCTACAAGTTATTGTAGTAACAACCAAGCCTGTGTTAATTATTGGGTTAATATTAGTTAAGAGCATTTGCACCAATCAGAGATGAGGTAAATGCTGATTTTGGAGCACATTGGCCCATGATGCCTTATGTATACCTCTTTGGAACTAAAAAAGCCCATCATCAGCTTGTGAGATTGTTTTTAAAGAATGATCTCACTTAAAACTTCCAAAAAAAAATTGAGCATACCAGTACCCCGTGTTAAAGTTTGTTGCCCACTCAATCCATCAGTCCTGGTGCTGACCCTGATTAGCAAACTGTAAGTCAGGAGATCTCAATCTCAATAAAACCTGTGGGAGATCTTGGACTTTGCATCTTGTACAACACACTCTATAGAAGAATATCTTCTGGACATCCCTTTAGAAGTTGTCTGGAAACTTGTAGAAATAGCACAAAGACACTTTTTTTTTTTTTTTCCGCTGAACACCCTATGAGGGCACTTAGTTGTGTTCTTTCACTAATTTCCCACCCTTGTGTATGTACTCTTTGGATTGTTATGCTACCTAATATTTCCTTTTAGCTGAATATTATATGAATGCCCATCCCATTTCAGTATTTTAACAGTTCGGTTTGCCACAAAACATGAAGTCATCTCATACATTTTTTATTGGCTGGGGTAGCTTATAACACATTTGTCCTGAATCCAAACTTTATATGCACAGAAACACTTCCAGCTCTGCCCTAAATTGAGATTAGCTTATGGATATTTCATGGAGCATCTTTTTTTTTTAAATTGGATATTTTATGCATTTCTTTATGTTTGAATTTCTTTTATTCTTGTCTTTCCAGTAGGGCCCTGCCCTTACTTTGCTCTGTCATTATTTCCAAGTTCAAGTTTAGCTTTTGTTGACCTTAACAGCACCAGAAAGAACCTTAAAACCGTTGCCTGTAAACAGAATTACATACACCCACACTACCTACTTCAATTCTCAAGTACCTGTATGTGTCTTCTATTTGAAAATCCACACAAGGATGCAAAGCAGATGCATGCATTGGGTTTTACATAAAGTCCATGCCCTGTAGAAAAGTCAAGTTGTGCAGGGTTCTCACAGGACCACGCCATAAGTTTTTGTAGTAATTTCTTGTTGGAGGATATTGATTTGTTGTTATAGAAAAACTGAATCTGTTGCGTAGGTTATGTTTGTACCACACCAGCTAGACATGGTTATTGAGCAATACGTCATATTTCTCCAGGAAGTTCAACTCTCTGGAGAACTTAATGTATAATGAAGTCAGCCTTTGACAGCGTGCCAGGCAGGAGAGCAGCTAAACATAGCTTCTAAGAATAGTAGAGATCTGTCATTGCTAAGTTGATTGATCATAACACAGAGTAGCTGCTCTCTCTTTCTCTTATATTTCCCTTCTCTTTAGTCCTTTTTTTCTTTTTCATGCACAACAGGGGTGTGTGTGTGTGTGTGTTTGTCTCTGTTTGTGTTGTTGTGTGCCAAACAAAACAAAAAAACTCAGGCCTTTGTTTAAAATGGTTTGTTCAAATGCTGTTGCCTAAATAGGCCTGGAGAGACACACAATACTCCCAGCTTGTACTCTAAACAGTGTAAACTATGTTAAAATGTGTCTGCATGTGTGTGAGTTTGTACTTTGAAGACTAGCAGATGAGTCACTAGATTTGCAGTAAAACTAATTTCAGTCGTAAAGTTCAATTGTGTATAACCAAAACAATTAATTGATTAGTAGATCAACAGAAAGTAAATTGGCAAAGAATCAGTTGATTAGCAGTGCTAAAAGTGTACTCCTTCTAGTCTCTCATATCTGTATTTGTGGTATTGTCTGTGAGTCACAAAACCCCCCAAAAAACAAGTTTTTCTGACATTTCATTGGATAACATGGCAAGTGGTCTGAAAGAAATCAGCAGTGGTAATTTTAACTGTTTAACTATTATTTTTAAAACCTTTAGTTATCTTCATGCACATGACTTGTGTAAAGAACACGTGTTGCAGAATCTGAAAAAGATTTTTAATTACAAAAAAACATAACCTGAGCTAATCAGTCAACTTTATTGCTTGACTCCCCATTAAAATATCTTACTGTAATCCTTAGAAAACAAAAAGTAAACTTGTGTTTTATCCAGTCTGCTCCACATGACACAGAATAACAAGTTTGTGTTTAGTGGCTTTAGGTTCCCTCTTTCATTTTCAGGTCTCATTTCTGTTCATTTGACCTACTTTTAGATTACCACCTAGTGTCTGAAAACATTTGGTTGTGCTGTTTCTCCAGCAGAGCCAGCAGCACAGTGACCTTGATGTGGTCACGTGGTTGATGGGTTATGGGCTTTTTTCTTTGGTTCCAGTTAGAGACTAAAAGCTTCATCTTCTAATATTTTCCCTCCACTAGTAATTTGCTCAGGATGTGGTCTCAGTATTGTTTACTTCGGGCCTTGAGATGTTTATGTAATTTCAAGGACAGTTTGTTAAGTGATTTTTCTGTATCATGTTCGATATTTTAGCTTCATCACCAGTCTGCGACTCAAAGTAACAGGCAGAACCATGTGGCTGTTTCATGTTATTTTCTCCATCTGGAGCACGTGCTCCAAACCCTTTCAGCGTATTGAATTACTTCCACACAAATCACAGGTGATGAGCTCTTCAGCTATAGAGAAGATTTCCCCTTTAGACTGCATCATTTGAAGGATATTAAGAGTATTACAATAAAACCAGCATGGTGTCTGGTGCCTGGACCCACCAGTTTATAGCACAACTCTGTGTTTACTGGTCTGACCACAGGGTTCTCCTTTGGTAATCAGGTCAATGCATTATTGGTTAGTGAAAATGTTTTTGTACATGCTGTCCTCAGTAAATGTCATTTTACAATATCTTTAATATATAATATCTTTTTGGGGGGAGGTCACTATTTGAGCAAAAACTGTGGCGCGGCATATTCACCTACAACCATGTCTGTCAAGCATGGGGGGGAACTGTACTGTGTGTGTGCTGCAAAGCTGAGAACAAAAGTGTGTGTGTGTGTGTGTGTGTGTGTGTGTGTGTAGATTACATCACACTGGTTGCCTTTGTTTAGCTTTCCATCATAAGACTCCAGCATCAGAAAGTCACTGTTTCATCAGGACTTATCAGGTCACCAGTAGAGACACGCTCAGCAACTGTTTTAGAACAAAAGCTCTAAAACTGGGATTGTGTTTGATGTAGAAAAACATGCTAAACTGGCTGTCAAGTAGTCTGACGTGTGCTAATTTACTCCAGAAGCTGACCCCACCCGTGTGAAGCTGCAAGTAGGTAAAAGCAAACACTTATTCACTCTATCCAATCTCTTAACTTTAGGTGTGTGGATAAAGAGTGTAGGAGGGTGTGTATAGGTTTGTTAAATTTAAAGGATGTCTCAGGGGAGCCATATAGTCCCCGAGAACAGTAAAGGCAGCCATGTGGTCTCTAAACATCAGGTTTAAATCACTACGAGGCAGCTACACATACAAAGAGTGGCTTGTTCGATGCGTGTAGGAACATGCACATGTTATAAAGCACAATTAGGTAAATGCAGTTTTGAGGACAGCGTAAAACTGCGTAGGACCTTACCTAAGTTTAACTTTCTCAAACATAGCTGATAAATGCACACGAATAATTGCTTTGTAGGAACAGAACCAAAGGTGCACAGAAAGCAAAAAATAGATGTAAGGTATTGACGTCAAAACCATTTTTCTCAGTGTCTGCATAAACAAGGTCAGGGGCTTAAGATATTGACAGTTTAATGAGACAAGAGTCTTCACCAACAATGGAAAATTCCTGCACTAATTAAAATACTCCCACATAAACCTAACTGCATTCACTGTTATCTCACAATTCCCTGCCTTTCCGAGGCAAAGATTTTTTTGTTTTTGTTTGTTTTGACTGGTACTAATATATGCATAGTGAAAGGAGATAGCCAAAATCTGACAAAACATGACAGCAGGTCTGTAGTAAAGTTTATGACGTTGTTGAAATGTCACTGAACAAAGTGTGTTGTTGCGCAGTTTTTATCTTATGCAACAAGTTTGTGGCTCTTAAATTTATGTCAATTTAAAAAGAGCTTACACATATCAGAGGCCAGTGTCTGTTTTAATCTCCATTTAAATCAGTTGGTTTTTTGTTTTTTGTTTATAAAAAAAAAAGCTGACATAGAAGATCTAAATGGCGGTATTAAATAACAGTCCTTATGTAAACATACTGCGACCTACTTTCTGTTCATTGGCTATTTTTACATTAAGAAAGTCTGCTAATGTACTTTGATATAGACTTAGCAAGTTTAGATGCTCAATAAGTGGACTTATTTGTTTCACCTTTATTTTGTGTTAAAACTTCTATATTATGTGTATATTTACAAGAAGGGAGAAAATTCAGATCTGTGTAAACCTGTTCTGCTTGACATAAGACAGACAAACTTGTGCAACCTGTTTGGTCATGAAAAAATTGATTGTCATGCCCAGGCTGGATATTAAGCAACATTGGGTAGATTATTTTACTTCGATGATCCCTGCTTTGGGCCTGTGTCATGCTAAATGTGTGTTATTGCTTTGGTTAAAAAATGCGTTATGTTGATTAAGTAGCAGTCCAGAAGGTGACTAAAAAGTGACTCGAGCAGCTTGACTTTTGTTCCTTTAACATGTACTTCCTTCTGACAACATTAACAACTTAACAGTCAGTACCTGTAGAGATAAAGCAGGGACGCAGTTATTAAAGTTTTCCGGTTGCAATACAACACCATTAAACTAGGTTTGAGTGTCTTCTTTTACAGAACACTCTGAGAATCAGACTTCAGACATTATCCCATCTCAACTTAGAAGGAAAAAGAATAGTAAATAGGAAAAACAGTGCAAAAATATGTTCGACATAGGCTTGACTTAAAGATTGCCAAGTTAAAAAATATATATATATTTACCACAATTATTTGCTCTAGTTTTTGCAAGCCATTGTATTGCTGTCCCTCCCAGTCAAGCTGGTTCCTCCTTTTCCTCTCAGTTTCACTGTGAGTCACACACAAGAGACACACACAAGTAAAATAATATTAATCGATTTGATGAAAACACCTTATGTTACAGTAGGTGCAATAAAAGATTCACAACAGCTGCTGTACCACGGTGACAAAGGCTACGTTCACACTGCAGGCGAAAGCGCATCAAATCTGACTTTTTTGACCCTATGCGACCCAATCCGATCATGGTCTGACAGTGTGACTGGCACAAATCCGATATTTTCAAATCCGATCTGGGTCACTTTCGTATGATGTTTTAGAAAGCGACTGCTGTTTGAATGGTCATGTCGCATTAAATCCGTCTTTTACATCACTGACACAAGACAGACGCCAATTATCAGCGCCGGAGAAGCGCCTGAGAATGCATCGCGAACGCTTCCTGGCCATCCAGCGTAGATGTTAGTGAAACTTTTGGGAAGACAGCATTGGAGAAACGTGAACATTTTATTTGTACTGTATAATCTGCAGATTCTGACAGAAATCTGCAACTATTCTTTGAAGCACTGCTCCTCTCTAAAAAAGCAATAAGGATAATTATTAGGCCATATGTAAATAACAAAATAACTTTATAACTTAAAGCAAAATTGGGAAACGTAAAGTCCGAAACAAGTCTTTATATTAAGGGCCGTCAGTCAAACATTGTTTGGTCTGGGTCTAAACAGAGCGCGTTGTGTGTGTGACGTCTTTTTTTGTGCATACAGGCCGCTTTGAGGGTTCACACTAGAGCGTGTTTGCTGTTACATTTTATTTGTAGTGTGAACAAGCAGACAAAAAAAATCAGATTTGATCAAAAAATCAGAATTGAGCATTAAGACCTGCAGTGTGAACGTAGCCAAAGTGAAGGAGGCCAATGGAGGATGCGTCATGCATTAGAGCTCTTCAGTCATGTCAACTGGTAGAAAAACCTTTAGACTGCTTACCTTTTGCTGCTATTATCCTCCGTCCTACAGTATGTTACCCACTGACACCCAACCCAGGCAGTGGTTAGATATTGGTTTATCATGATTTTTAGATTTTAGTTGGTTACATTTATTTTTATTTATTTTTATTTTTTTATTTTTTACAGCATCTTAAGTGAATATGTATTATCTCCCTCAAAATTTGCAAGGTAAAGCACTACTAAGTACCAGTAACACAAGAGTACCGCAGACACACAAATGTTGAATCTGTAAATTATTTTAATAATAACAGAACCAATAATAATATATAAACTCATAATCAGTCAATACAAGAGAACATTTTTGCACCAAAGGGGGAGCAGGAAAAAAGACATCTTTTCCTGGTCTCTCTCTGGAATTTGAAACGGTTATCCGTCTCTATGTTTGAACACAGTTTTGTTTTTTGTTTTATTTCTGCAGCAGGAAGAGCAACACTACTTGTACTATGCTGACCTTTGTCCTACATTTGCTTTTCACTAAATCAAAGTAAAGCAAACTCTGTTTAATTTGCACTAGTCTATGACCTACAACTGTGTGTCATTACACAAACACCCACACACTGATGCAGTCCACAGGCATAGTTGCCTGTCTGCCAAGCAGATGATGCTGCAAAGGATGAGTTTAATGAGTCATACTTTCTGCCCTTCACTCACATTTATTTCTTGCATCTCTCTATTCTCTCTGTCTGCTTTATTTTGCAGAAGTGAGGTTTTCACCTGCTTCTGTCCACTGCTTTCACCTATAATGAAGGTCCTCACATTTTTTTCCCCTCGGCTATCTGGAGAGACATTAAGGCACCCACCACACCTATGTCCTCTATTACAGGTCATTTGTACATATTGCTTGGCAATAAAATGATAATGGTCATTATTGTGAAACTATCTTTCCGTGATGGAAATATAAGACATGGTTAATATAACCTCAGTAGAACTATTTGGATTCATGTGTTTAAATGAAATTTAACAGCACAGCTCCAAATAGGAGTAAAAAACAGAAATTTTAAGCATGAGCCATTTGATCTGTTTTGTATCTATTTATCATGATGAGATATTATTTTTATAATATTTTCCAGCTTTATTTTTACATATGATAATTGTGGCAGCTGTGATTTAGAGCAAAAATGGTCACAGCCATCATGAGCGATCGTCCTGTCGACCTAAAATCGTTGTCAGTGCACGTTTTAAGAAGCAGAAATGGGTAATTCTGCTTTTTGGCTTTTTCCCCCCGCTATACTTCCACTTTCTGCAGCTGCCAGATGTTCACCACTCCTAGTTTTCCTTCAGGAGGAATAAAGAAATCGAGAGCAAATCAATCCGCATTGATGTTTCCGCTCAGCCTTCAGTTGTTCTTATTGTCTTTCTTTCCTCGGTGGCTTTCTTTCCCCACTTTTATCCGAGTTTGCTGTTAGTGTCCTGGATTGATTTCTTGGGTTTTTGAAGCCTCTTCTATACTCCTGACGGACTACTGCTTGTGGCTTCATACCCCTGACACACACATCTTATCAGTCTTTATATTTATTGCCAAAAATATCCAGCTATTGTTCTAAAATATTATCTATAAGATGGAGAAGAGTAAATATGTGTTTGTCGTCCATGTGCCTTTGATTTTGAGGGTTTAGTGAGCGAATGCAATGACTTGGAAAACTGCACAATGTGAAGCAAGAGATACTGATTTGGAGGGCACAGTGAACTCTGTGTGACAATCTGAACACTTTACTTCTGGATAAAAGCAAACCAACCAGCCTTCTGTCTGCTGTTTTGTAAAGTGATTTTAAATTGGTGCCTTTGGATTTAGTACATCAGACAGAACATGCAGCGGGAGGCGGTGCAGATAAGATGTGCTCGGTGATGATATACTAAAAATAAACACTCTTAAGCAGTAAGTCAGAGCTGTGGAGGTTTTTTTTTTTTTTTTTTTTTCCATCTTCGATGTAGTGGTTTTAACAAAAATATGTGCACCTCGTCCTTTCACCGCAACTTGTTTTCTTTCATTTTCAAGGCTGGTAAGCACTTTTAAACTTGTTTTCATTCTTTCAAACTGAAGACCGGAGCTGAGTGACATCAGTAATGTAATCTTTAAACATGCGTGCTCATAGCATGCTATCACAGCCTGCATGAAGTGGATACATGCACTCATTGTACTGTGGATATTGACCTTTGAGTCGGATCAATAGCATCAATGTTAAAAGCTCAATAGTGTCCATCATTAAAGTAATGTGTAATAATGTGACCTCAAGGTTGTTGTGATATCAATACATTTTTAGTGATTTTTTTTTTTTAAACTGATATTAAGGTTTAGTGAGGTGGGGTTTTTTTGTTTGTTTGTTTTTCTTTCCATATATGGTGCAAAATACTGTGCAACTTCCTAAAATGAAAACTAAACAGTCCCCCAGAAAATTTCAATAAAGGTTAAGCTCATGCACATGAAAGGAGGTGCACCCAATATTTCAAAATATGGATTGCTTTCTATTTTAAAATATTGCTGACAGCATGCATTCTGGATTGCTTGCGCTGTTGTATTTTTTTTTCAATTCTTTTTAGGACATAGTTGAAAAGCACTAGAGGAGTTTATTTTCAGTAAAGGGAAGCATTACTCAGGGGCTCTCCAGGAGAGATTTTGAGTGGGAGCGTCAGTTAATTCCAGTTAGTTCCAGCGGGTCGTCCACCTGGCTCCTTTTTGTCCAGCCCTCTGTCTCTCCCAGAGTACCACTCAGGGTCAGGTAGATGGCATTTAGTGAGTGGCTATAATTAGCAGAAGAACAGAGCAGATGGTAAAGTTGTCTGTGTTATTGGTTTGTTTCATAGGTGATGAGTGTGGAAAATTATTGGACGTCACAGCAGGACGTTAATAGGGAACAATAAGCGTGTACATGACATTCACAAGCCTTTTATGAGCCAAGAAAATTGTGATCATAGATTTACCCAGCATGAAGCATCTTGATGGTGAGTCATTTCACATCCTGTCGACAGACATTGTGTGTCAGCTGGTCTCTCAGAAATGAAACCTCTTTGGGCTTTGGCTCAGACCCTGGGAAGCCCCATTTGGTTTGGTGTCTAAAAATGATAATTTTTTTTCTCTCTTTTTATCTCATGTTCCCTGATAGCGTGCCTTTTTATCTCAGTATGGGGTCAGAACTGTGGCGCTTGTGTCTTTCCCTTTAAGTAGTGCCAATCATTGTGTTTTGACTTTGACTTCCCAGGCAGCTGGACACAGACAAGTGAAAAGACTCAACTTTGTAAAGCTTTTTAGTGAGTCTGTTCTCAAACCTGCAAATTTATTGTTTTGCTTTACAGAGTTGAAGCTTTCTGTTGTTTCTTCTTCTTCTTCCTCCTTCCTCTTATTTTTCTTATTGGTTTTTATTTCATTTTATGATTTTTTTTTTTTTTTTTTTTTTTTTTTTTTTCCAGTTCAGTTTCAGTTAGTTTCTGGAGTGGGTTTGCACATCTCAGTTTTGTTTCTATTAGCTCATCTGGCTGAAGGACCGATGAGCTCATGCCGTGGCCAGACGTCCATCGTCTGTCTGTCCACAGGTCATAAGAATCTCTACTCCTCCCAGAGTATTTGTCCGATTTCAGTGGAACTTGGACACAATGATCACCTAATGGGAATGTGGGACTTCACCCAAACTGTGGTCAAGGTCAAGTTCATATTTATCATTCTCGGTGATTTTAATTCACATTAGTTTGTGCAATATAGCCAGTCAGCTTGTTTCTGACCTGACATATATCGTGACACATGTTTTATAATGTTTACTTCGAGTTGTTTTAATAGCATGTGTGGTGTTTGTCAGGGGTAATTTACTAGTTGTTTAAGTTATTTGACTAACCAGGGGAAAGATTAAAGACTTTCTGAGCATAAATCACAATATATTTGACTTACAATCATGTAAACATCCCAGTCTCAAAAAACAAACGCACCAAAACTTCCTCATAATTATTGTATTTGATCAGCATAAGGCTAAAGACCTTTCCTTCCTATTTTCTATTTTGTTACACTGTAATGCTTTTTCACATCTATTTTTTGGTGTTATTTACATGTATAACTTTGTGGTTATTCTCATAATATTGTTGTTTTTGTCACAACCACACAGAACAAAACTTGTCTGCGACTTGAATCATCTGGAGAGCTGTTTGCGCCTGTGTAGCAATCAGACCACAAGACTATTGTCCTGGGAATCCACTATTATAGCTGCCAAAATACCCTTCAAGAATACTTTATTCCCCTTTTTTTCTAGTTAATAGGGACCCTCCATGAAATCTAACTTTTCATCATGACGGAAAATAACAGCGCAACTAGAGTGGGAAAGAGTGTAATTTTCGTAAATGGTCGATTGGGGAGAAGCTGAAAGGAAAGGGGGAGAGATTGATTGGACAGTCTTTAGATGTAGAAGTGCTTCGATTTGGGAACTTGCCCACTGGCCAGTCATCTCAGTTCAGCTCAAATAGTCGCCATCATCTTCTCTGCGTATAATAGAGCGTGCTGGTCAATGTCACAGGGTTTGACGCTCAGCATTTTTCCTGCGGCTCTAAGGATTTTCTTTGTTCTTAGCTTTGGATAGTTTTTTCCTTTCTTGTTTACTTTCTTTTTACCCTTCGCCGCCACACTTATGGGAGTATGTAACAATTGCTTTACATACATACTTGCATCACCCTAATACAAATGGTACGTTAAGTGGTTCGTGTTTGTACGCACATGCTTTGTGTTCCTCTTTTACCCTTGAGTGTACAGAATCCCCTAATGCTTGTTTGGTAGCACAGAGAGATGGTTTAAATGAAGTGGTCCAATGCTCGAGGGCGTACTCACATCAACTTGGCCTCTCGGGAGCAAATGTGTGTGTGCTGGAGAGGCACAGTGAATAAACAGTATGCCGATATGTGTGTGTAGGTGTATTTCTCATTATGTACAGAGCATTAAAGCTTCAGTGAATGTTTAAAAACATGCTGCAGACAGTATAAACATACAAATATGAGCATGCTGTACTGCTGTTGATATTGTGAGGCTACCTTATGAATTTTGTTCATTAGCTACATTATGAATGTCTCTTTGCATTGCGATTGAATTGTTCAACCATGCTGCCCACACTGTTTATCTAACTTAAACAATGTGATATATTTGCCTGTAAAATCCAACGAAGAACTGTTCTGAGAAATAGTGACGTATTTTGTGAACGATAAAGGAAATTGATTGTAAGTTCTGAACCTCCGTGTCTTTTTCCTGTGTGTGTGAAACACTTGTCTCTGTCCTTGACACTTCTTGTCACTAAGCAACTCAACATGACAGCAATTTGGCAGCGCCTAGCTGGCTTTGAGTGTTTGTAGGTGCAGTAGTTTAAGGCCTCGATGCCATGAGCAACTTTTTTTGAAGTGACAGAGAATGCAGTAATCAATGGTAGCTGTTTGGCTGTGGTGATATTTCTGCAGGACACTTTGTGTGTCAGGAGAACACAAACGTGTGACCTTTTCAGGCCATGCTGCCACTGAATTTATTTTTAGTCTGGGCGGCCAAGCCAAAAACCAAACACGAAGCCTCACTAATGCACTGGCTGTTACGGGTGTGTGCAGGATCATGTATTTATTTTATAATATATGTTTTGTTTCTTATTGCATTCTGTTTTTCAGTTACTTGGAGACTGTTATTGTGAATGATTGTATTAGGTTAATGTTATAAACTTGTGGTTTCAGGGTTTTTTCTGCTTAAAATGGTCCTTTGGAGTTTGTCACATAATCATTGGTCCAGATTTAGTTTGCCAAAGAATCTGTGGTACTCTTTGTAGCACAAGTTCATATATTTTGCTGTTATTTCTGGCCTTCTAATACACCAAAATGTATTTTATGTTTGAATAAATGAAACCCCACTTAGAAAAAAATTGTTTCTTTTGAAAGATCCTGGACATTTTAACAGTTGTGAAGTAGATTTGTTTTGATCACATGTTATAACTATGTATTTAAATTTGAGAATAAACAAATAACTTTGGTTTTTCCTGTTTGTTTCTTTGTCTTCCTCAAAAAATGTAGTCTCCTTCAAGTCAAGTGGCAGTCCTGCCCGCCTTCTCAGTGGATTCCTGGTTGGTCACCCATCTCACCAACCAGATTTCATCAACATCTGCGAGTCTGTCCGCTGCCCGCTGAGTTCACCTCAGTCTTCGTTGGAGGCCAGTCCAGCACTTCAAGCTGGACGGAGGAGAGAAGAGTGGGGCCGAGGGCCCAACATTTGTGTTGCGACATAGAACTTCAAATCTCATAGCACAACACACCACAGAGTCTACGCCTACAGGTCCCATGAGTCCACGGGAGAAAGCAGACTTGCCCACCTCAGGTTCTTCAACCAGTCACCTCAGCACCGCAGAGTGCCCCTCGCACAGTGGGGTAAGTATCACACGCACACACACACAATTTGCTGTGGTTGGTTCAGAGCAGTGAGGCGTGATGTGGGTCAGCTGGTTACACTGTAAAAGTATCCCACCAAAACACACACCCTCAAGTTCATAAATAAACAGGTGTTGTTAACAGGAAAGTATAATATAGTGTAACTGATGCTGACCAGTCTGTTGACCTAATAATAAAATAAAAAAACATGAGCTGGAGGATTTTTTTTTAAGTTTAATTAAAGAAATGAATGTCAATTTTCTTTTATATTTTATATCAGTTTATTAGCAAAGTGCAAACTCGCTGGGGGCTCTTGTGTACATAAATACAAAGTAGATTTGAAGCACACACACCACACACATCGATTAAAAACAGTAATTGGCACTGAGGGTTAATCACTTGGTCATAGTCTGGCCTCAGTTTGTGTCCTTTGGAGTTTATTGAACGGCATATTTAATTTAACATAAAAAGGCTGCGAGGCTTTTCTTTATTAATGAGCATTATAAAGTTAGAAATGCCAATAACTGTTTAGGAACATTTTGGACCTACTTTGTTGTTAGTTCTGCGAGTGAGCTTTTGTTAGGGAATTATCCTTTAATCATTTAACATTAAACCATTAAAAATAAAACGAATAAAGCACAGTACATAAAACATGAGTTGAAGTAACACATTAACACTCTTCTCAGTGGGAAGTTTCCTGGAGACAGAAAAGTTGTGAAGTATTTTACATAAAGCATATCCAGTACAAAAAGCACAATCTATGCCATTAGCAGTTTGACAAAGCTGTGCGTATAAAACTTCAAATGCAGTCTGCTGCTATACCTGAGCAGCTTAGAAAGAGTTGCTGGAGAATTAAATTTTGCACGTTTTCATCACGAACCTCCTCCTCAGCTTTTCCAACCTCAACTTATTATTGACACCCTCACCACCTTCTAGGCTGCTCAGACTCAATGATGAGTCATTCTGGGGTGTAGTAATTAGCAGTGCATTTTGATGAGGTTGCCTCAGGGACTGCCTGATGTTCACTTTTGGTTCCTCTCTAAAATCTCAAGCAATGTGGATAGTGAATAAGGCCAAAACTCACAGCTCCTGAAATAAGCCTGTTAGTACTATATAGAGTTGTCTTCGTGGAAGGAAAGCAAATGTTACCAAAAATCAGTGTGTTTAGCACCATATGAAGGTAACCTATCACACAAATGTGCCAGACACTCACCCTCAGAGGCACCATTTGTCCTTTTTCAGACTGAACGTGTGTGTGTATACAGTCGGAGCTGCTGTTCTATTGTTCGCTGTGAAAGACGATCAGCAGTGGGACACTGAGCTGAAACACAATAGTATTTGTGTGTCTGCTTGTGTTTGGCCTTTTTACCCGCTGTAACAGAACACAGACACCTGAGACAGCATCGGGGCTCCCTGCCCCAGTCAGCAGGGACACGCTGTGTTAACACCCCACAGGCCACATTTGAATTTTTAAGTGTTTTGCTCAGGTGTTAGCTTCTCTCAGATGTGTTGTTTGTGCTTGTGCGGTTTGGTTTTGGGGGTGGTATTACACTTCCTGTTTTCCGTGAAACTGGAACTTTTTTTTTTTCTTTGTCAGTGTGACCTATATATTTCATATGTTTGATTTACATTTGATTTTATGGTAGGGAGATGATCTCCTGTTCAGAAAAATGTACACGTGTCTGTTTTTCTGATAGTTTTGAACTTGTCCCTGTGGGATTCTGGCATTTGAGTGCTTTCCTGGTCACACCCCTCTGTTGCAGAGCCGAATTTTGAAACAATAGTTTCACATCCCAAAGTCATCAGCCTGCTATCTTTGCATGAACTATGTGTTATAGGGAATTTGGTGCTCATAACTGTTTTAGAAATAGCATAAAAGTTAGAGATTGTCATGAAAGATGCCTGTAAGGGCTAAAAACACAACATCATTAAAGTCAAATTATGGGTCTTTTTACAGGTCATTTAATTTACTGAAAGTAATTAAGATGTTGAAGAATTTAAGGTGGTAATATCTGTTACATGAGTCCAGTCCAGTTTAAAGTTTTTCATAATGGAGATAATGGAAAATAATTTGAGTAGGAATAAGAAAATATCCCACATAGGAACAAAAATATCCGCAGAACCCAATAAACTCAGTCAACATTATGTCCTCTGTTTTGTTTTTTTTGTTTGTTTTTTTAAAAAAAAAGCTGTTTATCCTAAGATAACAAATAATGACAAACTCTCATAACACATGTAGTACACACAGCGCTGAATGAGACACAGCTAAGGAATTTGTTTTCAGTCACGTACACACAACAACGTAAAAGGAAAATGCCAACAGACGAATGACGTCTTCAAACATCCTCACTTCGTCAGGGTGTTTTTTTTTTTAATTTTTTTTTTATTAAACTTTTATCCATCTCAGGTTAATGTAACATCACTTTTTACTTCCTTTTCTTGTACCTGTCATCCACAATCACAGTCATTAAGTAATTCTAGCATCCTTCTTAGTCATTATTCATTAAACCCTCAAACATTGTGGGGAACAAATTAGCACTTACAGTCACCAGTTAGTATATTGGTTATACCTTGCCGGTGCCAGGTTGGGCCTCCTTTTTCCTTCAGATCCACTTTAACTCTTTGTTACACAGATTCAACCAGATGCTGGAAACATTGCTCAGAGATTTTGGTCCATGTTGACACGAAAGCATCACAGTGGCTGCACATCCATGATGTGAATCTTTTCTTCTGCATACTTTGGTTGTAGCCATTTTTCTCTGACCTCTGACATCAATAAGGCATTTTGTCACAGAAACTTCAGTTCACTGGATGTTTTTATCTATTTTAGACCATTTCTGTAAAGCTTAGAGATAATAAATCCCAGTTGATCAGCAGTTTCTGAAATGCCAACAATGTAACTTCGAAGTTTCCCTAAATGCCTTAAGTTGCTGCCATTTGATTGGCTGATTGAGTATTTGAACAAAGTGGCCAGTAGGGTTTTCTATTTTGAAGTAACCCACCAGCATTGTTTGTGAAAATATCAGCAAGAAGGCAAATAAAATCCCCTGCTTTTAAAAATCTCCCAGCTTGGTAAGGCTTTCAGAGCTTCCATTCTTTATCCAGTGAAGCAAGGAAGGAAAAAAACTTGCTTCAAGGTCTTTAACTGTGAACAGCTTGATAAAAATCTAGGACTTTGTTGCTGGACTTGCAAATTCATGCCTACTTGCGTTCATTTGCACAAACAGTTTGTCTTGTGACCAGTGTGTGTGTGTGTGTGTGTGTGTGTGTGTGTGTGTGTGTGTGTGTGTGTGTGTGTGTGTGTGTGTGTGTGTTTACCCTTACTGCCCCAAGAGAGCAGCTGTACATGTGTGAGTCACATGTCTGTTGTGCTGTGCAAGGGTTAGCGTGTATAAGTGTGAGCACTTCCCTCCAACACCAGTTCAAGTTCCAACTCTTGTGTCATTGGTCCTCAGAGTTGGACCATGTAGTTTAAAGTTCACTGGAGGATGTTGAACCTCTTTTGCTCACCCCTGACCAAGCTAGAGAAGCTAATCATTCATTACAAACACAGTATGTGTATGTAGGTGTGTGTAAGTGCATGTGCGCCATCATTAGTCAGGAGAAAGTCATTAGCCAGGTATACATATAGGGTAGTTAATGAGCCTGAGGGGAGCTGGATATATGTTTCTTTTTGTGTGTGTGTGTGTGTGTGTGTGTGTGTATGTGTGTGTGTGTGTGTGTGTGAGGCATTGGGCAATATTGCTGTTTTGGGACTTTTGAGAAAAAGTGCCTCATTTAATCTTGAGCAGACCGATACCTTGAGGGATTTCCTCTTCTTGTGTCTATATATCATCCAAGACCAACTTTTTAGCTCATGCTCAGAGGAAAAGTGTTGCGAGTCTTTCTGCTGTCATGCTCTGACATTCATTTTTCTTTCTTTCTTTTTTTAGGTTTTATTCAGTATCTTAAGAGATCCCAGATACAGCACATTTTGATTCATTTTCACAAACGTTCTTGCAATAAATAACTGTGCAATCCCTTCATCTCTTTGTTTAGTCTTTAAAAAATGTAACACATCCAAAATGAACAACCACTCCCACTTTAATCATGCCATATTATAACAGACTGATAAATTGAAATCACAACAGAATATATAACCTTTTTATTTCACTCTTAAACTACTGCCACGTTAAAAAAAGAATAATTAAAATGGCTTAAGGCAGAACTTCCCAAAGTGTGGGGCTCGCCAAACCAACTTCATTCTAAGCCAAAGACTAGAAAATATGGTGAAGCATATCTTCCCTTTGGTTTCACCTGCACAAGTGCCAAGGTAGGTCTCGCCTGCATAATTGATTTTCCCTGTGTCGGGAGCAGCGCTGGGCTCTCCAAGTCACGACAAACAGTATCCCACAGCTGTTTATGTTGTCAAACCCATTTTGCACAGAGAGGCATTTTTTGAAAAATGTATTGATAGCAATGTTGAATATTATTACACAGGAAAAAAACAACTACAGTAAAATAATCACACCGTGACGCCTCTGCCTTTCTAAATGGAGGGACAGTAATTGCGTGTGTATCTGCAAGCATTTAAAAACTGAAGGTAGAGACAAAATACTGTTAATCTGACTATCTGCCATTCTGCAATTCATCTCATGTAAACAATAACGTGGCGCACAGCATGACGTGAAAAAAGGCACATACCTTTTGACGTTGCGTGACCAACTCTGTATTCCTCGTCCACGCGTAAACGGAAAAAAGGAGTTTTAAAAAATCTCAGTTTTCGGTGATTCAAAACGCCGTTTACGTGTGGACGAAACAGCTGCGTTTTCAAAAATGCCCATGTAGGTGCGGACGTAGCGTAAAAGAGTTAGTAGAGTATTTTATTACTACCTGTAATTTATTGCAGATTACTTGTATTTGCTTAATTGTTTACTAAATGTTTGAGGTGTGAAAGAAACCGCAATGGAGCAAAATATGGGTGTGTGTGGCTGGAGGATGTGTTTGCATGCACGCATCAGAAGGGGGGTGGGGCGCGAACATTTTTCTTATAAAACAAAGGGGGGCCTAGCAAAAAAAGTTTGGGAACCACTGACTTAAGGCATTAAAACATCCCATCACTTAACAAAGCTGGTGAAAGTCAGCGTGCCTGCACTGCACTGATAAGGTTATTTACCTTGTGTGTCAGACACAGATGCATTTTGCTACAATATGAGATAAAAAAAAAATTTTAAAAAATGTATATTTGTGGTATTTCTATTTTCAGTAAACACATGTACCAGGCTTAGCTTTGCAAATGTGAACACTGTGTTTGCTGTTTCCGGCTAATCTTTGAGTTTTGGACTGTTGGGCAGGAAGAATGAGCCATATGAATAAGTCCGTTTCAGCTTTGGGCTGCAAGTTGAACATGCTATCAATTCTTTTTAATTCAGTGTTTGGGAAGAGGCTCCCAACTGTCCTTCGGGAATTTGTTTTCCACCCCCCAAAAAATGGAGAGGAGAAGTGTTCAGCTTATACATGACACCAACTGTGACACGTTTACACAAAATACACGTGACTGTGCCAGACGAGCAACGATCTGGGCCTCGCTGACCTCCGGACTGCGTTGTTACTCATACACGATGAGCTGGTGCATGGTGACCTCACCGAGATAAGAATGAATGGTTTTTGGATAGATGGGATCATATCAGTAGACATGCACTCTCTCCTATACAGAGCGAAATCTGACTCTGTAACCTCTGCCATAATACCTTGTTGACAACCATGCAGCTGAGTCACATGTTCAGGCTTTTTCACAGGCGTGTTTATCTCTGAATGTAAGCACAAGTGTGTGAGGGGTAGCCCAGAGTTCCAGGAAAATTGTCCTGCTTCGCTGTGACAGACCTCCTGTCCTCTCAGTTTTTAGGTCTGATTACAGCAGCTTCAGCTGAGCAGCTGGCAGCTCGGCTATTTGCGTCGCCTGCTGCTAAACCTCAGCACTGTGGCTGATTTCAAATGAACTGATGTTTCACAAGAAAAGCAAAAAAAAGTTTCTGTGCCTGCATCACTGGCAGTCGGTCATTTTCAGTTTCTCTGTATTTTTCTTCCTGAGAATATGCGCAGACACCCATAGCTTCCTCTTTGCAATCAGCCTCTTTCATCAGCTTTTACGTGGCAGAGAAAGACGAAAGCTGCTAACTACCAGCTACAGAATACCCATATTAAACCCGCTTCTCACGATCAGAGCAGGAAAGCACTCTGGCAGGATTTAACAGCTGTTTTTGCAGATTTTAATAACAACATCTCTACGGTCGTGTGAAAACAGCCTCCAAAATGTCAGCTTCACACCAGGTAACAGAAACGGCCTTTTCAGTCATTTATTATTTGTAATCAAACCTTTTGTGTAGGGGGAAAAAAGTTTACTAAGCTAGCATACTGTAGCTCAGAGCAGGAGAGCAGGTTGTCTACTAATCGGAAGGTTCGTGGTTTGATCTCTGGCTGCTCCAGTCTGTATGCAGAATATCCTTGGGCAAGATAGTAACCCAAGTTGCTCTCTAATGCATCCATCGAAGTGTGAATGTGTGGATGTTGGATAGAAAGCACTAGAGCATAGAAAAAGTGCTTGTATTAATGGGTGTGACTAGGAGAACAAGGCATGTTTTATAAAGCAAGTATGTGACTGTGACTTGTCACAGTGCATGTCCTATTATTTTTAGCTGGTGGCCATATACTTGAATACTATTCCACTCATGCACATCATAGAACTTTTTACCTGCTATTGTCTTAACATACTTGGTCTGCAACTTGCAGTTTTCATTTCTGATTATTTTTCAAGAGGCTAATTTTGGTTTATTTAAAAAAAAAAAAAAAAAGTGTTAAAAATGAGGTCAATTGTACTAAATCACTATTTTTCTGACAAACACACTAACAGATTATGTCCCACGGTGTTATGTGCGGGCGTTACTTCAGGGCTTCAGCGTTGTCGTACATATAGATTGTTTGGTGAAGTTTTGTTGATAAAACTCAGTCACAAGATTCAGTCTTGTTTTCACATGATGTTAGCATAATTTTATTCTGATATTCACATGGATTCAAATTACAGCAAGACAGGTTAGGCGAGTAGCTTGTTGCTAGGATAAATTATAAATAAACTGTGCGCTTTGCATCCAAAACTAATCGGGGATTTTAGTCTGGTCGTGAGATGACAGTAGTTGTATTGATAACTGCAGTAGATGCTGTGCTGCTTATGTGTCATACACTTTCTACATCAGCGAAGAGCACCACACGTGTCTCAAAAGCCGACGAGGATATAATATCGCAAGAACAGCTACTTGTCCGTCTGTGCATCTGCAACCGAGCATAATCCTGACCTTAGAGGACATGCTGTTGTTCCTGCTGTGCACAGACACGTGTGCACACACAGAGTTACTCAAGAATCTCACAATCCACAACCAGACTGGCAGCACCTGAAGTTAAGGCCACACCTGTATTACTTGCATGCATGGACACACATGAGAGGTTATCCATGAGAGATGCAAAGACCGGAGGGCACACGTGATTGTTTGGCAGTCACCCAGATACCCTCTGCTGACATAGTGCACTAGGTCCTTTGCACATAAGTACACCGAGAATCAACGTTAGGTGAAACAGCAGATTCATGAAAATATTGCCCTCAAGTGTGATGGAAGCTTTTGTCCCTTCCTTGCATTTTTGCGGCCTCTGATTTGTTCTCATGTGTGGTTAAACACTGTGTGCACACAGATTCAAGGAAAAATAAACTTCGGAGACGTTCACTTTCAGTTCCTAAACGGCATGTCATGGTCAGTAGGCACACGTGCACGAGCAGAGACCTTGCTGTTGCAGTGTATTTTGCTGGTGGGTCTTTAAAAACGGGGTTAGTCATGCATTATATATAAAACAGGACTCTCATTCTCCCTCTTTCTGCAACCCACTTGTTCTCGTGTCCCTCTCTGTCTTGCCACTTTTCCCCTAATTTCCTCACTTGGCCTTTTCCTGCTCCTCTGGAGTATTAAAAAGAACAAGAGGGATGCCATTTCTAATCATCTCCTATTAAACATAAATAAATCTGTGGCTTGTTAAGAAATTCACACTGAAATATTAAAATTGACAGAAAAAAACTATCCTTTGGCAAATTTGGTTATATTCCACTGAACACAGTGGAAATGGCATGCATTTAAAACATGAAAGTGGCACAAAAAGGGCCCAGGATAGCCGGAGGGTTAAGAGGAATAAAAAAATAACAATAATCATCAGTGTATGTGTTTTGATGCATGTGTGGCCTTAATACTTATCAGCTTTCCCACCTGAAACCGCACACATCATCGGTGTGTCGGCGAGCGCTTAACTGTGTGCGACTGTTTGTTTGCGTGTCAGTAATGATGAATGACTGTGTATTTATCACAAAGCGCTAGCCATATTAATTCTGCCACAGACTACCCAGCGGTGACAGCTATTGTGTTGGATTGAATTCACACTGTCTGTTTAAGCCTCTATTTATAAATGATAGCTCAGACAAACAGGGACTGCAGCGATTTAATAATAAAATGGCTTTGTTTTCTTTACACAATAGCTTTAATTTTCTTCCTTTTACAGTTTTGTTAATCTGATTTGTTTGTGTATGCAGTCAGATAGGGATGATAAAATGTGTATTTTTACATGCGCGTATTCTCTTATAGTTTTTGTGCACCACATGCTGGGATATGGGACAGTTTAAAAGCTTTGCACGGACTGTCTGAGGAGTTGTCAGTAACAGCGTTAAAGGTAGAACGAAAAGAAAAACGATGGAGCTAAATTCTCGAGTTGTAAATTTATGAATGTAAATAAGTTGTTATGTTTCCTGGTTTGAATAGTGAAGTAGATTAAAGGGAGGTCAGTTTATTTTACATTTTGGCTTATTTTTAAACACTTCATCGTCTTGCTTCAGTAGACTTGTCTCGCGTGCTGACAGCGTATGAATCAGCGCGGCGCCTCAGCTGCACGGGCACAAATCTGCAAGGAGGCTTTCAGCTGTTTGAGTCTGACAGCAGCTGGAAGTGTCGAAACCCTGTTTTTATTTACTTTGTTTGAACTAATATTAGCTTTTATTGCTGGTTTATTCATCTGGATTTTTACTTACCACTACAATATTTTATTATATATTAATAATTATATACCTTGAACTGCAATACTTGCACAAAAGGTGCTATATAAAAAAAATAGTTTTTTTTTTTTTTTTTTTTAACATAGCACATTTAAACACAGTTATGAGTTTGACATTGACTGAAGTGTTGCACATGAAGCCACTCATGTATATAAGATTTGAACAAGTTACAACTTTTAGAAAATAAGAAACTTAAAATATTTAATTAAAAAGCTGTTCACTGGTAAAAAAACAAAAAAACAAACACTCTAATTTGCTACAGTTAGCTTCAGATGAAAGTGGTCTTAAATATCCTCAGTGTATGATCACATTGTACAGTGTGTGCTCTTCCAGTCACTGGTCAGCAGTAGGTTTAAGAAAGGATCTATGATGAGTCTTGTCACTCATGTTGAATGTAATTTGCATGTGAGAGGAGGATTGCACAAGCTTAGATCGATGATAGCTCCCACATGTTTGAACTGGGTAGCATGCAGCCAGAGCAGGTTCATGGTAAAGGTGTCAGAAAACAGCTGGTCCTCTTCGACTAAGTGTGTGTGTGTGTGTGTGTGTGTGTGTGTGTGTGTGTGTGTGTGTGTGTGTGTGTGTCTTTGCAGAGCGTCCCAGAGTGCGACGACAAGAAAAGGGTAAGCGAAGAGGATGACAGAGGAAGAAAAGAGGAGGAAACGGAGGAGGAGGAGGAGGATGAGAGGAACGGTGATGAAGGCTTCATGGGAATGACTCCACTCCTGCAAGCACACCACGCCATGGAGAGGATGGAGGAGTTTGTACACAAGGTGCAAAAAACAAAACAAAAAAAAACAACCCAACCCCCCCACACTCACAAACACACTTCAGACCTTCGTCTTAACTTATCTGAAAAGATTGTTGGGGAGCGCTCCACCTTTTAATTCCACCGCCCACTAAATTAGGTACTCCTCCCTTGGGATATGTTTGCTTTACTGAGGAGGTTTTATAACAACACTCAATAAAGCCACATAGTAAACGACAGCAATAAACCCATAAAAACAGCTACGGTAGAGTTCTGTGTTTGCTTAGTTTTTTTTTTTTTTATCGCTTATACAGAATGTGTTTCAAAAGACGGAGAGTTAAAAAAAAAGAGTTCAGTAATTTAGTGCAGTTTAAGAGCATAAAGCTAAAAAAGGCCAGCACTGTTACGCCGCAGGAAGCTCTTCAGATGTGGTTCTTGATACATACAGATGCAAACAGTTATGACACTGTGATGTAAAGACGCGTCACTGTGTCGAAATAAAAATAATCACGCGACTATAAGAATTAGAGTGTGTGCTTTTGAAACAGCACAGCCTGGACGAGTGTCCTGTAGCTAAAAATAGCTGTATGTAAATTGGTGGAGTCAGTATATTTATTTACATAATAGTTGTCATTTGACACTCCTGATCTGCACTCCAGTCCAGTAAACTGCAGCAGTTTTCCATTCATACCAGATCATGATGTAGATGTTTCCTCTTTTTCCCTTATTAACCAATCAGATGTGGGAGGGTCGGTGGCGCGTCATTCCTCACGATGTACTCCCCGATTGGCTGAAGGACAACGACTTCCTGCTTCACGGCCACAGGCCTCCCATGCCTTCGTTTCGCGCCTGCTTCAAGAGCATCTTTAGAATCCACACAGAGACGGGAAACATCTGGACACACCTGCTAGGTAAGACACACACACACACACACACGCGCACACACTGAGAGAGTTTTCTAAAACTCAATACTTTTGTGCATCTTTAACTTTCTGTATTCTTCATTTTAACCTTTTTATCCTAATCTTAAATTGTCTCTGCAAAAATGTTGAGGCATGATGAGATGGCAGATGTACTGGAGCACACACGCACACACGCACACACACCACGAGAACAGGATTAGGGTTAACGGCTGGAAATAACAGGAGTGGGATTGTTTTTTCCTGTGTGTATTTCTGAAATGTATTACTCCACTCCTTATTTTATTCTTCAGCTAATCTGCATATTTATCCAGACTTCCTTAGGTAACAGAGAACCTTGTGCAAACCTGCTAACTTGTTACGTTGCATAAAAACGTGTGTGTCGAAAGCCAAGCGACTGCCGTCAGTAGATGGGTCCAGGAAATCCAGTGTGTTATTTTTCTGCTTGAGTGGAAGAGTTGTAGTTGATCCCAGGTTTTTAAAACTCTTTATTTATCCTTCCTTCTACACCTCTATAAACAAGTTTTGTTCTTCTCTCTGCTGCCACCTTGTGGCGTGTGAGAGTGTGCACCTCGGCGTCATTGTAGTGGAGAAATTGTGAGTCCTGATACTTTTTCATTTTAATATCACTGATATCCATCTTACCCTGTCATCTCATCTCTCTGCAGGCTGTTTGTTTTTCCTCTGTCTGGGCCTGATGTACATGTTCAGACCCAACATGTCTTTTGTGGCTCCGGTCCAAGAGAAGGTGGTGATCGGGATGTTTTTCCTGGGAGCCATCCTCTGCCTTTCATTCTCCTGGCTCTTCCACACAGTCTACTGCCACTCTGAGGGCGTGTCCAGAGTCTTCTCCAAGTAAGAAATGTCTCGGTCTTCATGCTGTATTGGGGACGTCTTTTCTTCAGCAGTAAGCTCACGATGTTGTTGTGTCTCCAGGTTGGACTACAGTGGGATCGCCTTCCTGATCATGGGCTCCTTCGTCCCCTGGTTGTATTATTCCTTCTACTGCTCCCCTCAGCCCTGCTTCATCTACCTGATAGTGGTCTGTGTACTAGGACTGGCTGCCATCACCGTATCACAGTGCGACTTCTTTGCCACTCCGCAGTACAGAGGAGTCAGAGCAGGTAGATTGGGATAAGTGAGGATGGGTTGGGTTTGTGGTCATGTGGCTTCAGGCCTGTTATTTACAATAGAGGACACCATATTTGGTCCATAAACTGCATATTTCGCTGCTAAGGTGTGGCACTAAGTTTTGCCTCAACGTAACCCTGATTGATTTGGTGTAAAAATATTTAAAAATATATAAAAGCATTTTAATTTAAAATAAGGGGCAGCTGGAGTCTATGGCAGCTGTTGTAGCTAAGGAAGCTGGATTACCCATAGAGATCAAACTCAACACCGGTTAAAATCTTTTCAGTAAAAAAATTAAGATTGGTGTTACTTGCTTGGTTGTCTAATCTAATAATCCATGAGTCAAAAAATCTGTTATTACAGGTTTAAGTTGGTTGACAGTCGATGTTCTTAAAGCGGCTCTTGCTATATCTGCTCACTCGTGTATTCACTTTGTGTCCATTCTTTGTTCAGGCGTGTTTGTGGGCCTTGGTCTGAGTGGCGTGGTTCCCACCCTGCACTTTGTCATCAGTGAGGGTCTGATCAAGGCGACCACCATTGGCCAGATGGGCTGGCTGTTCCTCATGGCCACGCTCTACATCACCGGAGCCTGTCTGTACGCCGCCCGAATCCCCGAGAGGTTCTTCCCCGGCAAGTGTGACATCTGGGTGAGTGTCTGTCGCCGGTAAGGAAACATGTTTGGATTAGAAACTCTTCACCGTGATTCTTATGTCCTGCTGTTCCCTCCGCAGTTTCACTCCCATCAGTTGTTCCACATCTTGGTGGTCGCCGGGGCTTTCGTTCACTTCCACGGCGTCTCCAACCTGCAGGAGTTTCGCTTCACGGCAGGAGGAGGCTGCACTGAGGATGGCAATCTCTAACACACATACAAACATACACTGACCCTTTCATCATTTACTGACACAGTGAAAACTGTGTCAGGCACTGGTTCTTACATCCACAGATATACACGAACAGACACATACACACTCACTTCACCCCCAAACTGAAGACCGAAGTGGCTTGTCCTTCTCATAGGACGCGATTAAATCCAACTCTGTCTGCCTGTCTGTCCCCATTTCCTCTGGCTCCGTTTGCTTTGACTATAAAACCACTTCTGTGACAGCGTGTTTTATAAAAGCAGTTTCTGAGACTCTTTCCAGGAAGTAATCCTTTTGTCCGGGAGGATACCAGACATTCAAACCTCCCTACGTTCTCTTCTTGGATTAATGGTTTGGTTTCCAGCAGAAGCGTGATTCATGCTTTAAAAAGGAAAAAAAAACCAAACATTTTTTTTTTGTTTTGGTTTTTTTTTTACTACTTTTTTTTCTTTTTTGCTGAATGCTGTTTTCCAAGTTGCCTCTTTAGAGGATGCAAACAAATGAAAGTATGGGGGGGGGAAAAAGAATTGAGTGCAAAATTGATTCTTTCTCTCATTGTGAAGCTTTGCAAATGCGGACAAAAGGGTTAATAGTCACTTTTAAAATTTAAAAAACAACAAAAACCAAACAAAAATAACAACTTTTCCATGTAAATAAGATTTCTAAACTTTGGGTTATAGATTTGTAAGAAATATATATTTAAAAAATGACAAAAAATGATTGCAAGAATAAATATGATAGATGGTAAACCAATTAGAGCCGAGGGGGAGAGGTGTCAATTCTACACTTGTTCCAGTGTTCGGTGGGAGGCGCTTCAAGTAACTTTTTTTTGTGTAAGGACACGAGGTGGGGGAGGTTTTAGAGAAAATTTATTGGCACAACATCCAAATCCTATCAAAACATAGTACGCCGTCTCCAGTGGCGACACGGGAGTCACTTACAGGCGTGAAAACCTTACAAACGGCGAGCAACACAGATTTCGTCTTAACATCAAAAACTATGATTATATATTTATGAGTTATCTAAATATGTAGCATCTTCTTTCTCTGATTGAATTCAACCTAAAGCTTATTTTTGCTCCACCACTATATGTTTATTTTTTCTAATATTTCCTTAAATGATTTATTGAAACGCATAAATGATACTTTTCACAATATTTTTGTAAACACGGCCCCAGAATTAGATAAACTGGAATCATTAGTTTCTGCTCCTTCTACATGATTCTTGATGAGATTCATGTCCACAGACCACAAATATTAAAACAATTTTCTCTTTCTTTTCTTTTTTTTGGATTGCATTTTCATTTGTTCACTGCTGTTATTGCATTTCAAGCTTTAATTTTACGTGTTTCTTTTCTTTCGTTTGCTTCGTTGTTTCGTTTCGTTTGGCGAGGGCCAAAACGTTCCTCCCTCCAAACGTTCCGACTTAAAGGGCTCATGATTAATTAACACGAGATGAACTTTCAAGTTTATACCAAAATCTTACAACTTGCACAATAAAACACTTCTGAGCTTGTGTTTCTGGGGATGTGTAAACTTTTTAGGTGTGCAAGTAAAATGAAAGTTGATCGATCGTCTTTGCATCGCAAGAAGAATTTTTTGTTTTCATCTCCATTTTTTTTCTTTTCTCTAGTTTATATTAAATTATTTCTCTCGGGGAGGGCATACTGTCTGAAGCACACAGTTCGCTCTGGTGGTGTTTGATTGCAATAGACCTTTATATCTGCTGTATTGTTCTAATAAAAAGGTTTTTGAAGCAGTCACTTTGTTTTGGAAGTGTTATTATATACACAACACTGAGATTGCATCACATAATCTCCTTGTTTTCTGTGTTAGTTAACACTTTACTTAAGCTGCAGCTGAGTTCCAAGTTTTAAAATATTAGGTTGTAGATGATTTACAATCCTTCTTCTACCCACACTTGGGTGTTGGGTATGAAAGATTCCATACATGTCAATACAAAGTAACTGCTCATGTAACCCTCTGCTCTGGGGTTCCTTGTCTAGTGGCATTCAACAACGTCCTATCACCTGATGCAGGCTTTGCTGACACCTTACTGGATAGAGATGCCAGCATGTGGGAATTGAACTTGAGACACCGTCTCCAGAGGCGTGTAGTCGTACCACTATGCTATCCAGCTTGCTCAGACAGAAAACCTGCAGTTTTCTGTGATTTCTGTGATTTCTTGAAATGTGCACACATACATGGCAACATTAAGGCAAAAATGGAATTGACAAGCTTGAAGGTGAATATTTGGTATGAGCACCTTTATTCTTCAACACCGTCTGAACTCTTAGGCAGTTTTTTTCCTTGTAATTTCTTTAAGAGTCTGGAAACATTCAGAGATGACTGATCTGTTTGATTAGATATTTTTGCTGTAAGAAGCAGTTGATCAAGTGCAACTATAAATATTTAAACAACTGAAGGAAAAGGATAACACAAACAGTTAACAAAAGAATAAAGGATTTAACATCCATTTTTTTTAATTATTCATATAAAAACAGATCTTATTGAAAGACCAGTTCACAAGAAAAAACAGTAAATATTTAGACTTTTGGAAAACAGCATCATAACACAGTCCTTTCCTCAGATTCACTCTCATATACGTGATTCAAAAGTCTCGTTGCTAAAAAACAAAAACAGTCGAGCATGCCTTTTCTAAAGAGGTGAGGAACAAACATCCTGTACAAATAAATGATGAAAGAACAAAAAGGAAATATTCTTAAAACCAGAACGCTATAAATACATTCTTTAACCAGAAGAGACAAACAAATACAGTTAAATTAAAAGCACTTTGGTCTTCCTCCTCAAACACACTGAAGATGATTATGCTCGCATTTTTATGAATGAAGCTTGTTCCAGTGAACCGAGGCAACCATTTGTTTCTTTTCCGTGGGCATCATTACTTCACGTACCGTTTCGGATTTAATTCACACAAATCATCAGTACACACGCTGAACTAGCATTCGCTATAACACCAGACACACACAAACTGTATCACACAGAGTGATGTAAAAAATATTGTTGATACAAAGTAACTTTTCTTCCATTGAGAACGTGTTTTTAAAGTGCATGTCTTTGTTCACACACAAGAAAGACTTCACTGAAGTGTCGTGTACACCAACGTCTAAAGGAGCTCCGAGCGTTCAACAGCATTTTATGTGAAGTCCTGTCAGTTTATAAAATATCTGAGTTGATTGTGATTGCCTTTATTTAGGGTTCAGTTTTATTATTTGAATGAACTTCTAATTGAGATTTGACCTGGTGGAGTGAAGGGAGAGGCAGAGATCTCCAGTACGAGTTTCCGTTTCATTTATCCAACATTTTGCTTTTTGGGGATTGTCTTCTTCATGCTAGGACAGCTGAAACTGTTTGATCTGGGACTGGGAGTCGATAATGAAACCATCTGCTATGCAGGTGCGCTGCTTAACGAGCTGTTGGACACATTACATTTTGGCAACCTATTTTTATGCTGTTATATGACGTATCCAGAGAAGTTGCAGTTATCAGTTCACATTTTAACATTAAAACTTCAGTTTGAGATTTACCAAAAATCTTTGTCGGTCCAGTCATCTGTGTATTTAAAGGGCATCCACACAGGAAGCAGCTAGTGGTGGGGCCCAAGGTAAGCTTTCCTCAACTTAGAGATGAATTGATACTGGCTGTTGTTAATCGACACGTTAGCGGGTTGAAGATACATTAGAGCAGATGTGGGCATTATCTGACCATTGGTGGCCCATGATAATTAAAATTTTTTTTACTCATGTGTGTGCAACTAAATACAGTGGTAATAAAATTGTTTTATGAGATGTGGCTATTTATCATTGTCTAAATATGAACTTAAGTCCGAGGTAAAGCTGTGTGGTCATTTGGTATGTTTGAATCGCTATTACAAGACTAATCATAAAGAGAAATACATTAAATGACTGAAATGAACCCAGACCTGAAAGTGGTATTTCTGTCAGTTATTTTTTGTTGATGTTGCAACTAAAATGGTTTGTTCTACTTTCAGAAGAGCGTGAGACTGAAGATGGTGACATAGCTACCACACAGCTGCCAGGTGGCTCAGTCTGGGCAAAGTGTTAAAATAAATATCAGATACTGAATCTGACTTTAATGCACTTGTTTAGGCCCAAAACCGACTGGATCTCTCTCACTGAACAAGAAACAAGAACTGAAAAGCTCCATTAAACTACCAGCAAAGTAGCAGTAGCACTTTGTATAACTTTAGACTTATTTTCAGTTTTGGGGAATGTTGAAATCAAACAACAATAAAATGTTGGCCTACTATCCCCAGTTCACATTTTTATTGCCTAATTGTAACATCTACTCTTATCAGTTGCAGCTTAAAGAGAGAAAATACTGAGCAGACTTGAGTTCAGCTTATTGGTGCAGCCCTCCACGACAGTGTTTCTCATGTGGCCCTTTGGGAAATAAAGCACACGTGGCTTTGCGTGTGTTCTGAACAAAGAAAGCTGACGGGTGACACCGTCGAGCCGTTTGAAACCAGTTTACCTGCAAATTTCATGGACACAGTAGATGCTGTGTCAGCTCTCTGAGGGAAGTGTTACCATCTACTCGCGTATTGCTGGAAATGCTCCTGAAACCACTGAAGCTCGTCTTGCTTCAGGTCACGCCGTCTAATAGTGAAGAATAACTGTAGACATGTTCAGTCTTCTTTCTGTTCACACGTCTGCGGCCGTGTCGCTTTTCTCCCTTTTGGTTTTGGTAAATGTCATCTGCTCTCTAGTTTTGTTTTGCTTTTAAATACCTGGAGAATGGAACTGTTAACTTCCCTTAAGAGATATTTGCATGTGGCCTGAGTGTGAACAGGTGCAAGACACCAGCAATGTTTTTAACCAAACCAGTTAGCAGCTTGATCTAAAGGTGTCCGTGTGGAGCATTTATCTATCTTAAAGAACATGTTACACCTTCAGTATTTGTTTGTAATAAAATTAAAAAATGTTTGACGAACTCCGTTTGTTTGAATAAAACCACTGGACTAACGTTTGCTTTTTAAAAATCTGTTTTGTTTTGAAACTCAACATATAAATAACATTCAGTTTAAGCAAAAAAAAAAAAAAAAAAGGGAAAAAATACAATAAAATATTTTTGCCTGCAAATGAGTTAAAATGAAAAGCTGCAGATCGAGCTGAGAACCTCAACCATCACTTAATAATAATTTATGTTCACACAGCGTTCCCCCTACCAACAACTCAGGGGGGGCGAGAGGGAAAAAAGCACACTACTGTGTTTTTGTTTGTGAAGTGAAGATAACGTTACTCCTGTTGAAGCCAACTTCATGTGTGTAAATGCAAAAAGCATCCCAACAAGTCTTGATCCGTCTAAAACGACAGGGGAGATTTGCTTTAGAGCAGGGGGGAGGAAAAAACAAACAAGCGAGAAGTCTCCCCTCCAAAGCGGTAACCTAGGGGAAACACTCATAACACTTTTGTTGACAGGTAAAAACCGAACTTTGTGTCACAAAACACAAAAACATGAAAGAAACTAGAATTCAAATAAAGCCTAGGTATAAACACTGAATGGGTAAATAAATAGTCTGTGAATTGCACAAAGTGGAAACGTTGAAGGTCAAAGCACTCTGATATGTCGAGGCTGAGGCTCGGTCTCTCGGTGGGTCGGGCCAGTCGGACGAGCGTTCAGCCAGTCAGTGAGAGTGAAGTGTTGACGCCGTTTCTCAGTCCACTGTCATGATTTGATCTTCCACAGCTGTGAACGGGAACAAACGAACACACGTCAGACACTCGAATCGGAGAATTCAGCCAATGAGCAGCTACAGTTTAACAACAAAACGCAGGAAAGGTATCAAAGGTAAGATCAACAGTGCTGCAGGAGGAGCCAGATTAGGTGTCAGCTTATTAGACATTTGGTCTACTTCGTTTACATCTCTGCTAAATACTGGAAACTGTACCCAATAGTATGAAGCCAGGTAAATCCATTTTATTTAAATCTGCCTCGATCACCACGGTAACTTACAGTAGTGTGCAAAAGTCTTCATTTTTTATAGTTTGCTGGGGAAATGGGTGGAACAGTTTATTGAAATGTGCAAACATACATGGAAATACGGAAAACAGGCAAAGGCAAAAACAGAGTTTCTATAATTCTAATGAGCTTGAAAGTCTACATTTGCACACATTTATTCCTCAACACAACCTGAACTCTCTTAGGCAGCTTTCTTCTAATTTCTTTAAGCGGTGTCCAGGAATAGTTCTCCATGTTTCTCGAAGGACATTCGAAGCTCTTCTTTGGATGTTGACAGCATTTTGTTTTGTTCTCTGTCAAGTTGGGTTCATATCAAACTGTGTTATCTTTATCATTTTTGTAGATTCAGCTAAAGTGTTTTTCCAACATGGCGAAACACTTTTGCACAGTACTGTACGCCCTGCTAATACTGAGCTGGACCTTTTCTGTTGAAGGAAAACATTTTGCAAAAGAAACCTGGATCAGCTGTGTCTCACGAGTATCACAGGAGGCTGTGAAGTTACAGCAGTGAAAAATGCAAAAATGCATGATCACAGGAACTTTTCGTGCATTCAGCTGGCCATGCACATGTTTTCATGCCTAATCGTAATCTGCAACCACAGCTAATATATAACACAGAATAGAAAAGAGTAATTTTGCTTTAATTTGGGTAGAAACTAACATGATTTCAACATCTGTCATTAGGTTTAGAGACACGATCAGTCCTGAATGCACCTGTGTTTAAATCCATCAGCTCTAATATGCTAGAATATGTGACAGACAAATGGCAGCACTAAGAGCCACTGAAAAAACAAATATTAAGTTATGAATTCACATTTTCTACAACACAGATCTCTTATTTGCAGCATCATTGGCTTTTACAATTAGAATTTTTATAGCCTGTCTTTTGTGAATATCTGTCACCTGTTTCCGTGATAATATCTCTAAAGTAGGCAGCAATTAATCCATTTTTGTGAGGAAGACGAGTGAAATCACACGCCAAGCACCCCCTGTTACACGAGCTCGTCCTGAGCTGCCTCAATCAGAAACGCTGCTGTGACACCCGTCATCTCTGCCTGGATTTCAGGTTTTTGTTGAACCAGCTAATGCAAAGAAAGCCTGTCTACGACTGCCTTTGATTTTAAATTAGTGCTCATCTGCTCCCTCATAGGTCAGAATTCAGCACACGTACTTCTCCATCACAAACTCATCTTCCAGGGATTTGATTTACACTGCAAGATTATGACGTGTTTTAACCCAACAAATCTTGAAAATTCATTTTTGGTGCTAAAAAAGGATTTTCAGTCCACATTGTCTGTTTTGCACCTTTACTGTTTTACTTCCTCAAAGGACAGAGGTTTTTTTTTTGGGGGGGGGGGGGGTTTCCACCACAGGACAGACGTGAACAGATACATGTGACTAAAGAGCGTTCATGCATAAAATTACCTTCAGGTTAAATCCTAACAGGTCAGATATGACTCCCGACACAGCAGACAGGATGACCACCTGGGTGATGTTGTAGAGCAGAGGGTTCATCGTCAAACCGTACAACCTGAACGGAGTATCCAACTCCTGGAGAAAAGGAAAAGAAAAAAAAAAAGAGTCAGATTGTAAAAGCAGGGGCAGTTGGTGCCAGATGACCAACAAGAAAGGATATTGAGACAGTGTGTGTACCTTGAGTAGTTTGGTTGCCAGTTTTAAAACATTGTTGACCAGTGTCAGCTCCTCCTTCTTGTTTGGCTTCTTCTCCATCTTCAGATACAGGTTAATCTGTGAGAAACGCAGTGGATCAGGGTCAGAGTTTGGACACGACACTGATCATACTTGTATATTGTGTGTGTGTGTGTGTGTGTGTGTGTACCTGTTCAGTGAGCAGGATGGAGGTGTTGCTATACTTCTTGCTGGTCTCCGAGCCCAGAGTGACGAACCGGAGCAGGAACAGAGTCAGACTGGAGCACCAGATCACCAGCTCCCAGTTATAGTGACAGTCCAGGAACGTTTCATGGACATGGAGCAACTGGAGGAAGAGAGATAAACACACTGTTCAGTTTCTAAAACCAAAAATAAAACAGACTTGCTGATACTGTAATTACATTTTTTTTTTAATGTATATGAAACACCACATTTGTAACAAGCTGCAGTGTCTTTCAACTCATTTTCCCTTTTTTACAGCACAAGTACTGTAAATGTCCCAAAATAATTATTCTGAAGGTCGATGCATTCACATATTTGCTCTTTATCAGTTTTACTTGAGCTGACTGTTCTGCTAATTGTATGACTGACCCCTGGTGGCAGAAACTGTGCAACACATGTAAGACTCGTCTGCATCATGTGCAGGTTTAGGCTCTGCAGCCAATACAAACTTGTTTTACTGGCTAATGTGGAAAAAGCTGTTATGTAACATCTTGAGGCCTCACAGCTTTTCAGGTAAAGATAAAATCTTTTTGATTACAACATCTTTAAAGTGACTATAACGGGCACAGCCGGATTACCCTGCAGTGCTATCTGCTTGATCACTTTTATAAACAGAGCTGATGATGTCAAACACTCCTTCAGTTCCTAAGTGCAAACGAGCATGGCGGCGCCACTGAAAGTTAAAACACTAATTCTTTCAGTGCCAAAAAACAAACAAACAGTGAAAAGTAAAATAGCAGCAAAGTTTAGTGGGTTAGTGAAACTGGGCTACATGATATATACTGATGAGCTACCTGGTGGGTAGCTATAGTGTGATTAGGCTTATGCAGGCTGTTTTTTCCCCGGAAGTTCACATGAGGGTCCAGACTTCCCATGGACGAGAGGATTCTACACTTTGAATAGCAAGAATTGATGGTGCATAGTAGTTGCAAGCTGCTTTGATGAGACATATAGTCTCAGTCTCAGGAAGTGTGCTTCAGGTTACGCTGTAGAGCTGCAGGGGGGTTTGTGATTACGACGTAGCTACAGTGCAGGTGTCCTGCTGAAGCATAAATTCCTAGTTAGAAGGGATTTTTTTTCCCTTGAAGTGTTGAAATAATTAGTACCCAGGTCACTGTGAGTCCATGAGCTGTAGTTTAGAGTTTTTTAAAAAAAAAAGTAGATTAAAGACAACTAACCGAAGAATGACAATTTAATATACTCTGAGAACCGTGTAGAGGAATCTTCCCATTGAACTTTTTGTGATTTCCTGCCTCTTTGGAGCAAAAAGAGCCCATACAAACACATGAGATATCAGTGAAAAACCCACGATGTTCTCTATTTAGTACATCAGGACTTGGTCAAAAGATAGACAGGGGTGCACATAAGTGGTCTGCAGGTGCGCATTCGCTGTCAAAATAAAAGACGTGCACAAGATAAGAAGTTGCAACGCGCGTTTGCGTACATACGATTTTCTGAAGGAGGACAGACATTTGTTTAGAACTCTTAAAGATGTCGAAGAAGCGAGCTCCTTTAAGCAATTACTTTGGTGTTCCTCCACCTCCAAAGAAATGTCAGAAGGAGTCCAAACCTCAAAAGAAGCGCGTATTCTCAGAAAAGTGGTTTCAGGAGGTGAGCTGGCTGCAAACAAATGATGAACGCACAGAGATGTGGTGCAGAATGTGCCGTGAAAATCCCACTCTAGCTGACAAAAACAGTGCCTTTTATATGTACGCAAACGCGCGTTGCAACTTCTTATCTGGTGCGCGTCTTTTATTTTGACAGCGAATGCACACCTGTGGACCACTTATGTGCACCCCTGGATATAGACCAAAAACAAATGTCCATCACAGAGGACATAAATGAATCGACTGGTTCTCATTTTAGGGGACTTGAGTATTTAAAAAAACATAAACAAAAGAAAAAAACCTGCAGAAAGTTGAAAGGGCAAGAGCAACACTTTTTGTAACATTTCTCTCCATGATTTATCCACTTTGTAACTTAAAACAAAAACTTGTATATTTTGCTGATTTGACACCTTCAGAAGTTACCTGAGCACAACAGATGAAGACGACTGACAACGTGAGCAGGAAAGCAGACGATACAATGACATCCACCGAACGCTGAGGACCCCGTCTCTGCAAATGCAACAGTTTCTCCATTTGTGTCTTTACTTAACATTTAATTTTTTCCAGTTGTACATTTAAGACTTTTACTTTTGTACCTTGAGGTAGGAGCGTAGCGACAGCCACATCTTGATGTTCTGAACTTTCTTCAGCCTAAAATGTGGGACCTCAGACTTCCTCGCTCTGCGGGCCGAAGTCAGGTGACCAAAAAGTTTGGCAAACAGAAGTCTCTGAAACATCGACGTGATTGTAAGTACAGGGACCGTTTATCCGACTTGCAAACGATCAGCAGACAACAGTTTTTATCTGTGCACCTGTTTGTATGTCCTCTCTGCTACGCTGAGGAGGAAGAAGAAGAGCCAGATAAGGCAAACGCGCACCAGGAAGCTGAGCGTTACCATGGTGATTACCAGGACATCTGAACCAGACCCACACCCCAGCGCCACAGACAGAAGCTCATTGGCTGAGAGAGTGGTCAACTGATCCAAGTCACGGTACTGAGCCAGTCTGCATAGGAAAGAAGGATATAGGTCGGAAAATAATAAATCCACACATTTAAATTCTTAAGTTACTATATTTTTTTAAAAATGACACCTTGCCAAACTGTTTCAGATACATGTAACAATATTAAACACACAGGCATTAACATGATCATTCAAACTGAATTTTAACTTCAAAAAACACAGTTAAAAAAATGAAAACTGCTATTATGACGAGTAAACATTACAGTTTTGCATAATCATGGTTAGAATTCCTACCAGTAACAATGCTGCTGTGGAAACTAGGGCTGCTCAATTAATCGAATTTTAATCACGATTACGATCTGGGCTTTCAACGATCATTAATAATGACTAAGCCGATTATTAGCCCCTCCCTCGTGCTTTACTCTCGCGCTGCTCCGTGTGGCAAATCGAGCGCACCTCTCTGCATTTCGAACACGCGTCACAACAATTAAGAGGACCCGAGGGAAGCTCAGAAAGCTAAGTAGAAGTTATTTGGAGAGGAGAGTGACTGCCGTTGGTTGAAAAGAGAGGTAAAAAAAACTTCAGTGGTGTGGAAACATTATGGGTTCGCGGAGTCAGACGTGGATCAAGTAGACACAGTGTGTAAACTTTGCTATGGTGTCGTAGCTGCACCACAGAGCAACACTGCAAAGTTCACTAAACATAGATGTTTACATTTTTCATTTATTTTTTATATTGCAAACATTTGCACTGTTATCAGTATTTGCACACTATTTTATATTATTTTTTGACAATCTTTAAAGTCATTTTCAATACATTGTTATTGTTAAATAAATATCGTCAAATAATCGAGATCTCAATTTCAGTGAAAATAATCGTGATTATCATTTTTGCCATAATCGAGCAGCCCTAGTGGAAACCACCACATAGGTAGGCGAGTTGGCGTTCTCAAATAAAATTATTCACAGATATGTTCTGGATATTTACTTTTGTCCTGGTGAAAAACCATTCTTAACATTCATAACAGCTGATTGTCACTGTTCAAAAGACTTCAGTTGGATCACTATTCAAATACTGACCACACGTGTAGTATGGATTACCTGTAAGCAAAGGGTGTGAGCCCAAGCGCTACTGAAACTAGGTTCCCAAAGACCTGGTAACCGATTCCAGGAGTGTAAAGATTCACCTGTGAAAACATACAAACTACATGAGTATGGTGCCCTCGTTAGTGTTTTTTGCTTGTATGGAAAGCGTCACTCACTCTGTTCATAATCATGCCGCTGATCTCCAGGACAGACATGTCTGCTTTCTTGCACTCGTTTCCCTCCCACACGATGGCGCTCACCCTTTCCAGGCCTGGGTTGGAGCTGTGCAGCCAGGGAAGGTGACCCTGCAGGGAAACCAAACACCATTAAATACTGACACCTCTCCTCACGGCAACTACTACTACTACTTCAGATCATCCCACCCCATCCCCATTATCCTCCTCTGTATGTCCTCTTCCACTATGTCCACAAAGCTTCTCTTTCTCTATCCCTTCTGTGTGACAGCTCCATATTCGACATCCTTTCTCCAATATATCCACTCTCTCTCCTCTTCGCATCTCTCTCATATAATCCTGTATAATCGTACTCAGGTCTCACTACCACCTTGTAAACCTTCCCCTTCACTCTTGCTGCCATCCTTTCGTCAGAAATCACCCCTGACACTCGTCTCCACCCATCGTCTTCTCTTTTGTGCACCGTCTGATGTTTTGGATTATTGACTCTAGTTGTTTCTACCTTCACCTTCTCTACTCTATTTAGTGAAACTACTCTGCTTTATTACTGCTAAAAGTGGAGGTAAAAGTAGGGTGACCAAAATTCCTGTTAAACTTCAAGTCATCCTATGGCCTGGCCTGGTAAATGGCCTGCATTTGTATAGCGCTTTTCTAGTCCATAGGACCCCAAAGCGCTTTACACTACATTCAGTCATCCACCCATTCACACACACATTCACACACTGGCGATAGCAAGCTACATTGTAGCCACAGCTGCCCTGGGGCGCACTGACAGAGGCGAGGCTGCCGGACACAGGCGCCACCGGGCCCTCTGACCACCACCAGTAGGCAAACACGGGGTTAGTATCTTGCCCAAGGATATTTGGCATGCAGCCAGGGTGCAGCCTGGGATCGAACCACCGACCTTCTGATTAGTGGCTGACCTGCTCTGCCACCTGAGCTACAGCCACCCAGTGACATATGTGACGTTTCCTCCCATGAATTTGTCATAACTGTTATGCACGTCGTGGCTCACTGTTTTCTTCTAATTGTGATATTGTAATGATTTGGTCTAAAGAATAGCAAACAGACAGAGTAGCAAGATTCCTCTATTCCCGTGTGAAATACAATAGAGTATGAATAACCTCCCTCAGTCATTGAAAAAGTTTGGTTACTCAAGTTTTAAGTACTTTAATCCACAAATCCTCAAACTCCAAGTGTGAGAGCATTTACAGACCTGATGGAAAGGGTCGTCTCTGTATTCCTTCTTGGCCGGACACACAGGCGTTCCTCCTCCTTCTCCCTCTGTGAGGAAGAGCAGCGATAGTGCTTATTTACACGCAGTCATCGGAAGGTATGCCAGGGTTCATATGCATTTTTCAGAGTCAACTTCAAGCACTCTTTAAGCACTTTCAAGCTTTTCCAGCACATTACCAAAAAAATCCCAAAACTATCGCCTCAGTAAGACCATGTAAAAATTAAAACAAATCATCTCAGGTCGACCTAAATGTCCTTTGTTCCCCTATTGTTAAAACAGAGAAAAATGCACCACACAAAAACACTGAAAAAGGAAATGGTTGCCATATACGCATATAGTGTACAAACTCAAAAAACACATTTCTCTTAAAATTTAAGATGCGCAAATGTAAACAAACCAACTTGTTAGAGACATTCCTCTCCACTTGAAAAAAACCAACAACCCCACAAAACAAGAAAACTTCACCAAACGCCACAATAATACACAGCAAGGCCAAATTAAGTTTTTTCATCAGATATTGATGATTCTTTCCTGTGTGACACAAAAATAGGAGACAGATGTTTGTTTGTTTTTAACTAGTTAAACACCCACGCCCAGAAAAATGGGGGCTAAATGGAGGAGATCACGTTTAATCGGTTCCTAAATATAAGTGCCGACATGAGTAGTGTCACAGGTAATATCCATATTTTGTTATATGATTTAAATATGAACCAAAGCATATTTTATGCTATAAAATACTTTAAAAAATTAGGTGAAGGAAATAAAAAAAATCAAATGTTTCTATGTTTGAGTCACAGTAACTTTGACATAGTAACATCTGCAGTAATATTTACACCTCTGATGACATCTCACAAGTGTTAGCTGTATTTTGTTACCAAGACTGTTTACACACAGTTTGTAGTGGGAGAGAAATGCTCCATTTATTTTGGTCAGAAAGCTCAGAAAACGCCCGCCTGAGGATCTAACAGCTTAAAGTTAATATTAAAACTCAAGATTTTTCAAGGATGTCAAGCACCCGTATGAACCCTGGTATGCGTCTGAGTTTAAATGACTTTAGCACCCAGCAGATGATTTCTACATCTTCCTCTCACCTGTCTCTGACGTGCAGGACGATCGGCACTCAGTGCAGTGCAGGAAGTCCTCCCACATCAGGTCCTCGGTCTCAGACTCGTGTCGAGTACTCTCTGAATCCTGAGTCCTCAGACTTGAACATCTGGAGCTGCAGCTGGTACCAGACTTGGGGACATCCTGACAGAAAGGAGAAAATGACTGTCATTTGTTTGAATTTGTCCAGTATAAATGAATGAATGAGCTTCCTGCGAAGGAGTTAATGTGTCCATGCTAACCTCCACAGTGTAGTGTTTCTTATAGTGGTGCGTATTCTTGCGATTTCGGAGTGCACAGTCACTGTTCATTCTTTCCACTCCCCTGCGGAGGGCGCTGTAGGACGCTTCAGGGTCCTCCTCACTGGAAGCCTCATCTGACGCCGGCTCCTTAAAAACAAAATGACATGAGAGTCAAATCCAGGACAATATTAGGGTTAAAATATTGAAATAATGAACACTGATAGGTTACCTTATTACCACCGGCCAGCAGCAGTCCATTGTTGCGGGCAGCGTGACCGTGTGCAGGCTGTGTGTGCGGGTTCCAGCACACCTCGTCAGCCCTATTTAACAAATCGCATCGCTGCTCGTGGAGCTGGAGCCCCTCCTCGCTACTGCGATTGGTCACGCGGCCATCCAGCGACACGTAGCCGTTGTCCGTTTCTGTGGATTTATCGATGGAAAGCTTGGACTTCTTGGACCTTTGGTAGGAAGCAAAGGAGAGGAAGAACAGAAAGAAAACCAGACCGGAGGTCGATGGGGGGGGGGAAAGTGCAGAAACAGACATATTTAGATAAGCAGAGAAGTGGCAGGGCTGTGATTATCTTAAACTAGTAAATAATTACAGTTAGAAAATTAGACATGCAATAGCAAACTCACAACAGGATGCATTCAACACAGTAATGTGGAACATTCACACAAAATAAACGCTTGTAATGGCAGCTAAGTCGACATCGAGTAAGATACCTGCATTTTAAAATACAGTGTTTTATCTGTAGTACAATTGGTGATACTGCTTTCTGATACTTTCTAAAACTATTTTTGGAATAAAAGAGCCTGAATCAGATAGAAGAAAGTGTTTTGGAGCTAAAGTGAGTGTGGCAGATAATCAGTGGATGGATTTCCCAAATAAAGAGCTACTTGGATCTCAAAAAGGTTCCACACTGTTGCGGTCTGCTGAAAGCTTGTTCAAGTAGAAGCATGGGGGTTAGGGCTTTACTCACCACAGACATGCACGCCTCTTGCCCCAGTGCTTCTTTTAAACATAGCTTTATCAGCAAATTACTGGCATAAAATTTAGCTGCAAAATCCACCTGCACCTCATTAATGAGGGAAAGATTTGGCACTACAGGAAGCAGAATTTACGCAGGCGTTAAACTGCAGAACTGACTTTACATTTCAGCACCAAGCTTGCCTGTTTAGTTGACCAATGAGGGGGACGGTGTTCTCCATCCCTTCCTAAATAAACGTTAGGTTATGATGTTGCAGCTAAAGAAGCCCAGGTTAGGCTCTGAGGCAAGGCTGGGTTTTTGTTTTCAAAAAACCCAACGTTTGAAATTCAGAGATCTCTTTGCAAATTAATGGATTCAAACTGTAGCCCAGCCCTGCCTATGTTCATCATCTCATTGTAGGAAGATGGAAAATGAAAATACACACCCAGCTTTACAGATATCATGCCAGAAATCGTGGAAGAAAGCGCCCAGGCTGTATGTGGTGCTGGCTGAGTGGGAGTGTGGCGCCCCCTCCTGTGTGTTATCGGTAGTGCTAGACCCGTCGCCTTCCCTATGCACCTCCATCTGAGATGCCTTCCTCAACTTCCTTCGGTTTGGAAAAAAGTGGAGAGACACTTAGAGCGGACCTGGAGACTCCTGACACCACAGCCGTGTGTCCACCGGGAGTCTGGCTGCACCTTCATCGTAACACTGATGATACGGTTCAACTAACACAGGAAGCTAAACTCAAAAAAGGTGCTGTGACTCAGCCGGCACCTGCTGGACACACAGGCTGAAACAGATCAAAGGCAAATTCTCCCAAAATCATCATCTAGGCTGTTACTCTGCAAAAGTAGATTCATGAAATAATACAACCTAAAATTTAACTATAATAGCATCAAAACAAAAAAATGATAAATGGGATAGGATGCTTCCAGTTTCACTGGTGTTCTTTGGGTTGTGAATGTGATAAACTGAAATTCTGTGTTTATTTTTGCAGGACATTAACATAAAAAATTATTATCAAGAACTTGATTATCATTATTTTAATATAGGACACACAGGAGAGGTGCAGGACAGAGCTTCTTAAAATTTAAAAGCAAAGAGTTCATTATGATGATCACTGGGTTAAAAAAAAAAAAAAAAAGTTAATTTAAATATTTTGCTGCTGTCAATTGATATGACGACATGTCTCCAAAGGTAGGATAAAGAAAAGAGAGAAAGGTCACAACAAACTCCTCTTTGATCAAATGTGATTGTTTTCTGTCGCCTGAAAATCACAAGAAGTACAAAGATTGATTCAGTATTGAGGCACACTATTTCTGTATCCCCAGAAAACCTTTCCAAAACAGTGGCATGGTCCAATTTTCTTCCCAGGAGTTTGAAAATTGTCTTTACGTTACTGTGAGCCAGAAAAGCAGCCACACACCAAAAAGCCTTGAACCAAAAACAAAAAACAAAACACAAAGGGAAACTCACAGACTGCAAATCTAAACACTACAAAACACAGCAGCAATAAGCAAACTACTCTACTTTCTCACACACACACAGAGCTCATTTCATCTTTAAGAAGTGACAGCACATTCATCCAGGGTGTGTTTTAGTACAGATTTGAGTGTTTTACGCTTTACATTAACTGAGGTCAGATACACCCCAGCAACAAAAGAGGTTTTCATTCATTTTTCTTTCCATCACTCTTTTGGTATCTCGTGGTTTGTATATCAACTAAATACTGCCTTTGTTATTTCACATCTTCCTCTTTATCTCTTCCTGACTCTCTCTTTTGTCCCTGAAGGGCTTTATCTCATGTGATGCCTTCACCTCCTCCCCATCTAGTCTTCCTAAAAGCTTTCACTCAGCAATACTTCTCAGCCCTTCTCCCTTCCTCACCTGCGTCTCTTCCCCCCACTGCTGGAGGCAGGTTTCGGGGTCCTGGTGGAGACAATCTGACAGTGGACGGTGCCCAGCAGCAACATGAGCAAGATGGCTTCAAACACCTCGGTGGCCGGTATCCCATGAGGCTGCGGGATGGTCACATACAGGAATGCTGCAGCGACTGTGAGAAATATGAACAAACAGGATTCATTAGAGCAGAAACAGACATTAAATTAAAGTAACAGTAGCAGCTTGAAGACAAAACTGCAGGTCTACACATTACATACAGCTTGTTTTAATCTACAAGTTTAACAAATGAGTAGAAAAGTCTGAATGTGACTCAAGTGAGTAAAAGCTCCTCTAATGTTAATGTTTTGCAACAGAAAAACACACCAACTCAAATATGCAAAAAGAACTGATGAGTTTTAATATCTTCCCCTGGATTGGCCAACTGCTCTCCATCCCATTCCTCCATGTTACTATTTTATTTGTTGCTTCTCTGCTTGTTTCTTCTTTTTTTTTCCTCCAGTGTATGCTCAACAATTTAAAAAAAAAAAAAAAAAAAAAAAAAAAAAAAAAAGCTTGACACTTCAAGTTATTTTCATTGTAGTGTCAGCAAGAAGGCGTGTGGTGTTTTATGTGGTCTGTAGACGAGGTCGGCAGGAAGGGTGGAGGGAGAGATGAAAAACAACAGTGTTTTCTTCAGGGTAGAAAAGGTCAACGTGATGTAGGTGGTGGAAAATACCGTTCAGTGCTCGTGAAAGTGTTTGTGCAGAGAGCGCGAGTGAGCGTGTGCATCTGTGGGTGCAACCTGGAGGTGCTTCTTATAGAAGTCTGTGCATTTTAGGAAAAACATTATTTTACAAGCGCTTTGGCAGCTGTTCAAGCAGTTTGTGAACCTCGTTTTAAACTGAAGACTAAAGAAGAGGAATAAATTACCCTTATAGTCAGCTCCATGTTTTTATTCTGGGAGTCTGCTGGAGTACCTTTGCATGATTCACAGTTCAGAACATTTGCGTCTTATAAGAGGCCTTGGTTTATCCTCCAGACTGTTGTAGCTCCTACCACTTTAAAACCACTTTCTTCTGATTGGCAACCCTTCAAAGGTTTTCAATAACAGAGAGCTGGGGCTTCTCTGTAGAAATGTGTGTGCCTATTCTCCTGAACCATAGGTGTCACCACTCAGACAAAACTAGAGGCAAAGACTTTGAAAACATGAGACTTGTGGAAAAACGCTCTGCAAACTATCGCAACTTCTCCCTCTCTATATCTGCATCTCTCTGAGCCTCTGTCCCAGAATCTCTTTCAAATGGCAGTAAAAACCAATACAATCATACACGCGTGGCTTCAACCCAGCTGCGACATCAATGTTGCAACACGGCAGATCAGGAGCCGCAGAACCGATCAAAGCGGAACAATCTGCTAGACCAAAGTAATCATGAGGTTCTTGTGCAGCACCCTTTGTGACTGACAGCTGGCAACCACTTGCAAACCAATTGGAGAATACATTTTCTCTAGTAACAGCAGATTGCCAGGGAGTCGTCTAAGTCTGTGCGACTGATACATAAGATGACCATATAAGGAGACTTCTCCTCTGATGTTGTGCATATCCAAGAATAAAATAAAAAAAAATAAAATCAGGATTATTGTACATACACTAACCTCATTCTTTGAAAGTTTGGTCATGTTTAATATGATCAAATCTAAATGTAAAGAGCAAATATATGACAGGAGATAAAGACAAAGCAATAGGTCACTCACTCAACAAATAATCAGGATTTATTTATTTGTACACCCACTACAGATGTTGAGAGTGTTCACCCTGACATCTTACTAAACAAACAACTCGTCCCACAGTTTACTTAGGAGTTGCATTTCCACTCCACTGAGAGCACCAAGATTGTGGGTTGTGAGAAAAGAAAAAAGAAACACACTCTCACACCAACCTTGCAGCAGATAGAGTGCCAGCAGTAAGAGGAAAATGGCCCTGGAGGTGACTTGGATCCACCATCTGTAAAAAAACGGGAAGAAGACGACTCGAACGATGCCCTTCCGGGTCAGTGACGTCCATGGACTCTCAGGTTTGGCCTTGGCAAACGCAGACCCTGAGGATAAGAAAACAGAAACAAACACACACACATTCTCAAGTTTAATGAGAGCTAATTAAAGCAAATGACTCTGCTGTGAGCAGAAAAGCACATCAGTTAATACATCCAGGAGTCACATTAGAGCTCAGCTAATCTTTTAATCTTCGCTTCTTCCTTTTTAGGCTCCCTCTCCCTCCTCATCTATCTTTTTTATCTCACCAGATCCCTCCCCCCTCCCCCCGACTCAGTTTATCTTTTCCCTGCCTGCGTTTCTGCCTTGATTATGTCCCTAACCAAGGGGGATTAAACTGACTCTTCTGATGAATAATTGAAAATGTGATGAATATGAGACGGATGGATCGAGGCAGAAAGAAAGAGCGGGCATTAACAGCGACGGGAGGTTGGCACGGCCATGCTGCCCGTCTCATGTTCACATGTGTATCTTTTATGCACATGTGGAAATGTTGCAGTCGGTCTATTGGATTTTCCTTAAGCAGAAAGCCCCCATTTTTTTACCCCCTCACCTCTAACCAAGTCCACATCGATGAGATCTGGTTTAACGTGTCCCGTCTTCTTTGGCTTGTTCCTCAAGCCCTGCAGGGGGAGAGAGACGCAGAGTGAGTGCAACACAAAGAGACATCATTAATATGCAAATACTCACAGGGATACACGCTGCTCGTGCACTTTATGCCTTCATAAACACACGTGTGGTCAGTGTCTGATGAGGCACACCGTGCACTCACACAGCTACGGCTTCTACTCTAAGAGTTTATGCATCTACACACATCAAGCAGATTTACATGTACAAGAATCCATTAATTCGTGGAGAACTGCATCTACACTTTAATGTTTATTTTGATTCTTGTGCTGTGGTGCAGCTTTTTTTGATGAATATACCCTCTCAGACCCTGAAGCCAGCCCTGTCATTACAAACTGTGTAATAGCGCTTACTCATTTTGACTGCTGTAGTTAAATACGGTGCTTTGTTCAGTTTATGACCCTGGGAATAACGCTCCCCTGTGGCATGCCAACTTCCTGTGCCAGCCTGTCACATCCTCCTATGATGCATACGCTCCATTTGTGTGTGTGTGTGTCTGTTTTTGTGTGTTATCTGTTAGCTCAGATAACAAACTGTACCGAAACATTATGAGAGACTATAAATTATAAAATTCACATGAATCTCTTGTTTGACCTTTCTGTCACAGAGGCAGCAAATTAACACAGCTCAAAGCTCCCTGTGTGTGTGCGTGTGTGTGTGCATGCGTGTGAGAGAGAAAGAGATTAAGTACAATGCCTGAATTAGTGTGTAAGCAGCCCGACAATAGTTTGGATTAAATTATTATGATCTATAAACACAGCCGAGGTCACAGTGCTGTGTACACATGTGTGCACCTCTGTGTGCACGGCCTTTTTCTTGGCTCACCGTTGGGCTCCTTATGGCTTTACTGCAGCAGTTCTGACTAATTTCATGGAAAGCCACTCATCTCACAGGACCAATAATTGCATTTCTGTCATGGTCTTTAGGAAAGTTGAGGCTTGTAGTTTTTCAAACTTAGGACTCCACAAGTTTATGAAATATCCTCAGGCCTGTCTGAGGTGACACTGAGGCTCCGATTTCCTGGGAAGAACCAGCCTGTTCACAGAAAAGGTGTCTGGAAACATGTTTGGAAACAGGTTCTTCAGCTCTTGAATACTCTTGCACGTTTCCACTTAACACTAGAGTTAAGTGGAAACGTGCAAGAGTATCTAGATTTACTGTATCCTTTTACATCTTTCCTGGCAAGCACTCGTCCGTTTGGTTTTTCAGGGCTAGATTGTGCACATCGCAAAATCTCTGGAAACATTTTTAGGAAGACGGCCGCAGAAGCTCCGATTACTCTACATCATAATTACTGCTGAAACATTAAACTTATTTTTAGTCAGTCACCAGATTCCTGCATCTTTTTCCACTTTTGTGGAGTCTCAGTTTTCTGGCAGCTCCTTTCCAAACGTAGCCATAATCCAGACATGCTGCTAGAAAAAGCCCATAAGTTTAAAAATAAGGGAGGTATGGTGTTGGTCTTTATATAACTATGTTCATGCAGTTCGGAAATCACAGGTAATCACTTCATACTGAATGTATTCCTCGTCTATACTTGCAGCTGGATCTAAGTTTGGGCTTTCTGAGAGTACAATTTTTAGTCTTGGTATCACCTGAAACCTGGTTTTCTATCAACACTAGTACTGTCCTTAAGTCCTTAAGTAAGTCCATTCAAATTCTGCACATTTCAATGTGAGACATATCCAAGAGTACTGTGAAATACCACATAAAGCGGTGCACCTGAATCTGCTCAGCTCATGCTAATATTTACATAGCAGCCAATCAAGTTCTGTTATCAGCGAATGGTCTGATATGGAGCCTCGGTGAAGGTTCTTATCTTTAAATAGCACTATTTACATGCTAATATAGTGTGTGTGTGCGCGCGCATGTGTGTAAGAGAGTAAAGTAGATGCAGGTAGAGTCTTTACTGCAGCAGTAAAGTCCTTCACGAGCATCTCGCCTGGCCTCAGCTCACTTATCTCCATGCTGTGAAAAGCCTTTTATCTTCACAAGCTAAACATTGCTTCTGTGACTGACTGTGAAATATGTACAAAACAAAAGTTTATTTAAATCTAACATTTACAAACACTCTTTGCATTCAGTAATCACCACTTCTCTCACTGCTTTTCATCTGTTCTTTTGTTGCTGATGCTTGGCTGCATTTCAAGTTGTTTTTAGCCCTCAAACAGTAGTAACAGTAGTTTCCTGCCTGCACAGCAGGGGGCAGCTTGGGTTCTTCTCCAGACATTTCTACTATTAACAAACTCACGCTAGGTTTGGTTAAGTTTAATAACCAACCCCAACTGAGACGTAAAGTCTTTCTAATCCTAATTTTATTTTGTTAATAAGAGTTTACATTGTTTAAAAAAAAAACAAAAAACAAAAACAAAACAATTTCAGCTCCTGTATCTGATGTTTTATTGTGTATGAACAGATTGTGCTCATGAGTGACAAATGGCATTTATTGTTTGTGTTGTAACAATAAGGCTTAACACCAATTAAATAAAATGGCATTGGTCTTTAAATCATTAAGTAATCCAAAAATACACTTTCTTTCCAGTTTGTAAATAAACTGCAGCTATGATCATCAGGGTTGTGATAAGAATAAAAGCAGTTCTCCTCTCTAGTGAGATAAGCTGTCGTCTTCTGCTAAAAATAGAATGAAGAGACTCGTTTCTCTAGATTTATGATGCCGATTGGTTGAGTTTATATGAGCCAATAAACGGTATAATTAACACTTAGGAGTTAGAGCATCTTGTGTCAGTACCACACTAAGATGCGCTCTGTACTTCCTGCTGCAGCTGCAGACTCTGGGAAACCATTGCTTAACAGACATAAACCAAGGTCAGTGGTGTGCATGTGCGCGCGTGTGTGCGCGTGCGTGCGTATGTGCGCGTACTGAGCTGATTAAAAAGTCTATTTCTCTAAGAAGTACTATATGAGGGATGGAGGGTGATAGAAGCACAGATCTGTCAGATAGCAAAACTCTCATCTGAGGCCGATTCAATGCATATGAAATTTTAATAACTCCTTCAATAAAAAAAAATAAAACTACAGGAAGTTTAAATGCAAGAAAACTTTTCTGATTTAAAAAAGGTCAAAAGATCAGAGGTTGAACTTCCTATGTTGGTATAGTAATTTCTGCACTAAGGTGTCATCTTTTGGTTGTTACGGTAACTGAGGTCACATGTGCACATTGCTACTGTGAACTAGATGTTGAGGATGCACATTGTTAGGTCTGTGATGAGAGAAACACACCACACTGACTGGTCACAGGAATGCAGCTGTGACCCTGAAAACTACGTGATAACAAACCAGTAACCAATAAGAGTCTATTTTGTCTACAGCGTACGATGAGCAGACATGCACTGTGGGAAAACAGGAGGAACATCCTCCCTGCTGTGTACTCACCAGAGAAATAAACTGAAGAGAGGAAGAGAAAAAGATGATAGGAGGAGGAGGATGGAGGTGAAGTGAGGACAAATGGGCAGATGACACACAGCCAGGAGGACAGAAAGGAAAGAGTGAAAAGAAAACATAGGAAAAGTGACGGCAGAATAAAAACTGAAGCGATAATGCAAAAGGAACCACAAGACATGAAGGATGAATAAGCAGAGACCAGAAGGAGAAAAACAGGAAAATGAAAATGGCAAAAAGCAAAAAACCAAACCAAAACATGGAAGTGTGGAGGAAACAGACCTTTATTTCTCTCTGCTCCACTGATTTCTCCCATATCTGTTGGTCATAGGCGCCAATCTGGAAAAATAAAAACAAACAAGGTATTAATTATGAAATCCAGTGAAGAAACCAGCAGTAAACACAAACCTAGTACAAGCTTTAATCTTACAAGATGCTCTGCAGACTTTACAGAAAAAAAGTAGTAATGATTGAAAACCACAACAGGTTTCTTTTACACACAAAGTTTCTGTTCTGATAAAGACTGCAGAGCAAATAAAAGGTTAGTGTCAGACCATCTGCCTCTGAACAATCAAACTTATGAATAAAGCTTGATCTACTTTCATTCTCTGCATGAAATCCGCCCTTCATCTGCTAGCTGCATCATCCCCATTACCTACAGCCTCATTATATCTCATAACAGGAAGCCTGCAGAGACACACGATTATGGTTAGAGCTTTGTTTTGTTTTGTGTGGGAGTTCAAGATTTCAGGCTCTTGCTTCACAACTGGAACTGTCACAGTCTCATAAAACTAGCTGGAATTTATTGAAAATACAACAGATATGGACGGATCTGAAAGTGAGCCATTAAAACACAGTAAATCAGACCCATAAGGAGAAATCCACTCCAGTAACGGGATTGTAAAGATGTCTGAACCTGGTGAATCGATGTTTTCTCCTCTAATGCTTTAAGAACTTTTGGTTTCAGCTGGTTGTATTTTAGTTATACTCCGATATAAAAGCAAGGTTGCCGAGCGCCTGTGTCATTTTGTGGTTAAATCTCCATCTTTCACAAATAGTAACTATGTCACTCAGTTGTTAATGTGAATTTCTGTTTAATATGGATTTCTGGGCATGTAGAGAAGAATAGATTTGCCATTTATAGCAATTTATCAGTTAATATTTGCAGTATAACAAACGTTTCCTTGGTATCTGAATGCACTGAAGTCACGTTCAAGACACCAAGTGACTGAATGGTCACAGAACTAGTCTCCATCTTTATAGCAACCACTTCAGTTTTCTTGGTGTTGCTGTAGCATAGAGTCCCAAACAGAGGAGCAGTTCAGCCATTATGTTGGAGGATAAATTATTGCACTCTGAGCAATCTACTTTAATAAAGTGCTGCTGTGCCCCGACTCTCAGTCTGCAGACTTTTTTGGATGTTTTAATAACAGATAGAACTACAGCAAGTTAACAGGGATGTAAACACTTAATGCACTGAAATGTACAGATCACATAAAACCAGCAACAAGAACACATTACACCTACAGTACGTCCTGTCTGTTCTTTTCCTTGATTACCTCTTAACTGGAGTACAGCTAACAAAAACCCCTGATAGGATAATATGCACCAGCAGCTAGTATTTACCAATATTACACACAGGAGGAAGGGCAGGGCGAAATGAAGGGTGCACCACTTGTTACTGTCACAGGGATCAGAGGGATCAATAGACCTGCAGAGTGTTGGTGCGTGTCGAGGACTAATCGTGTTTATCAGGGTGTGCGTGAGGTCAGAGGAGTGGATAAGCCATTATATGCTATTATGTGCCAAGCAATGTGGTCTGTATGAGCCAAGCACAGCAGACACCAGAAAGAAAATATATCAGACAATGATAGAGAGTGCTGTTACTGTAAGAACAAGATATATTTGTATCTGATCTGGGAACACAGATCAAAACAAACGCACTCCAAGGTCAGACTGCACCAATTTCACAGGGTTGCTGGTTTCTTATGTCACCTGCTTTTAGATTTCACAATTAGAAGATACAATTCTACTAGAGTTGCACTATTAAGCAGCTTCTTTAAAAAAACAAAACAAAAAAAAACCCATCTCCTGGTAGAGGTGTCAGCAGATCAGGTTTTTCTTGCGAGCTTATATGCCTCCATGGCATCGAGTCTGGGTCACCCCATGAGCACGCCAGTGGAAACTATGCATATTTAATGCAGTTTCATTAATGATGAATGGAGAGAGAGAGAGAAAGAGGTCAAAGACGACGAAGGAAGAGCACCAAGAGAGACTGAAACAGAGAGGAATCAAATTTAGGAACTCAAGAAGAGAAAGTGTGTGCCATGTAGTTACAAAAAAAACAAAAACAAACCCTGTCTTATTACTAATATCACTTTACAAGTCCTCTAAAGTTAATTTTATTAACAAAACAACGATCACATTAGTGAAATGATTTGTTCTTTTATGTGGTGCAGACAGCACCTCAGTCTGGTGACATCTCCATGTCAACGATCACATATAGCAGTAAAAGATGTGGGTCAGGCAAGGTGTCACATCGTGGCCGTCCCACATAACAGGCACACTTTGACACCAGCTTCAGCACGTGCCTGTTGTGACACCGCCCTCCCGCAGGTCACACTATGGTACAACTATTGAGTACACATCAATCCCAAATTCTAATCAATTGGTTTTGTCTGGAGGTAGCTGGGTACTGTGAGGTTAATCATGCGGTTTCATGGACAGTTTTCAAATTATATTGTCCGGAACTAGCAGTCAGATTGTGATGCACTTGTTTCCTCTTTATGAAGAAGCAACATTTGATAATATTCTCTCTGTGTATAGTGATACCAATCTTTAGAACCAGGGTGCTGCTCTGATCGCATCTATTCCAGAGGTTCCAGATGTGTTTAATGCTGTAAAGACTTGTTCAAATACAAACAAACTAATTCTTCTATCAAGAAGTCTGCTGTTTTGATTATTTCAATATAAAATTTGTCAGTAAAAGGTCATTTATTCGCTTTTCCAACCTTTGCTAATGAATAACCTTATAAAATGAATAAATCCTAATTACAAATGACAAATGTTTATTGATAATAAAGCAACAAGCCGGGCCAGACAACGCAGTCTCTGGAAAGGCCTCATTGAGGAGCAGTGGTTGTGAGCGTATTTTGAACAAAGTTTGTTGTTAATTTCTGATGTTTTCTTCGCCTTTACAACATCAGAGAGCTCATAACAGGTAGAAACAGCTAAGTGTGGAGGGAGGATGACAGTACACGACCGTACAGTGTTTTTATTTACCGGAGTAGCTCGGAATGGGAACTAAACAAATTTGGAAATGCATGCTGAAGCTGGAATGAAAGGAATTGTCTGCCTAGGTTCCAAGTCTTAAAGTTAAGATAAACAGTCTCCAAAATATCAGTTTATTGATATTTATAATGACCTGGCCTTCTGTTATTGTGCTAAAAGTAGACCATAGCAAAGCAAGTTCAGTATTTCTAGTTTTATGGGCTAGAGATACTGAACTTGAGCTGACAAGACACCAGGACTAACTGTAAACAGATACATTTTACAAGCAAGTTTAATGCATTACAAATAAGTATGGACAATAATAATAGAAAAACTTGAGAAATCTTTGGCTATGCAGCTATAATTATGTATTAACATACAAGTATGCAGATGTGAGAAGGGAAAAAGTCTTTAATTGCGTGTTTTAAAGGGTTTGGCTGCACGCGAGCAAAACACAAAAGAATGACTTTATTTGGTGAATTACAAACAATTCAGCTTTTTATAATTAAACTGCATTCATGAACAACAGCTGGCAGGCAAAAGGAAATCTTGACCTTGGCATTTTCTTTTTAAGCTGAAAGTCCAGGAAAACTGGCAGCTACCCACCGAGGCCAAATCGGTAAACATGGTGACAGATTAACAGACTGTACAGTGAGTGTCAAAATCTACCTGCTGCTGAAGATCATGCAATTAAAGCACCTCCAACAGCACTAAGTTATAAACAGAGATAAAGGCAGACTTAAGGCCACCTTAATTTTTTCCTTCCCTGTCTCATTATAAATCTAACTAACTATAGGAAGGGGAAAAAAAAAAAAAAAGACCCTTTTTTCAACGGGTGCAACTTGAGACCTCCGTCTAATTTTAAACTCCTATTTAAACATTTATGACTTGGCAGACTCTTTGTCCGAGGCGACGTACAAATAAGGAAAGAATCCACGCTGGAGTGGACTGAGAAGCCTTTTAAGCAGGTGAATAAACACTCATCTCAGTGTTCAGCTTCATAAGCATATAACGAAGAACTTATACTTGAAGCTAGAATTGAATATTACCTTTTACCACTGCTTTAAAACATTATAGATGCTTTTCAAAATAAATCCTTCATGTGTTATATAGTAAAAGGGTTGTAACTTATCGACTAGGGACAGATGAGGATCTCGAGGCTCCACCAGTAAGGTAAAACCAGCCGAGTTCTGGACGTCTGACTGACTGCATGACATTTAGACTGACAGCTAATTTTCCACTCCACTCGGCCCATTAAAACACACACACACTCACACGCGAGGATGTTTGACTGTCCTCCACATATGCTCCAGAGGACAAACATGACCAGACTACTAAGTAGGAAGATAAAAGTGGAAGGGGGATAGATAAGAGTGAAAGTTGGTATGGAAAGTGGAGGCACACGCACACACGCTCATCTGTTGTTACATCATAGAGTCGCGAGGTAACTGTGATTTGACAAAGAGGCATTTACAGCACTGTAAATCCTCTTATCACCACACTCACACACCGTTACATCACTATCTATTTACCTCATCAACCACTCATGATCAGCCAGCTGGTTTTGACCATTTTGCAAAAAACTGCTTTAATAAATCTCAAATACTTAAATTCTCAGTTTTAATGTAAGGATTTGGACCAGGGAAGAACAAAAAAAAAAATTCAAAGTTCAGCAATTTGACAAGCAAATCAAGAGCTGAGAGCGAAGAGGCCGAGTGTGCCGCTGCAGCAATGCTGGAGTCGTCATGACAACAGAGAGGGACGATGCACCGAGGGGAGTCGGAGGAGGAGAGCGGAGTTACATAACTGCCTCTGCAATTGAGGGGGTATCAGAGACAAAGACAGATGCTGACTTTCAGAGGAATGTTGTTGACGTGAAGTTTAACATATTAACAGAAACGTCAGCCGCGAATGATTTACACTCTTCAGTGCGCGATGTCGTCATTCATCCGTCGTCTGCTTGGGGTTTAGTCGGCTTAAAAATAACGAGTACTCAAATGTCAATCCTGGTCACAGACTTTACTGCATTGACTTTAAATCTGCTGTAATCAATATTTCTGCATTAACCATGCCTTCGAGGACTATCTCACATGATTTATCCCCTCATACCTATGAATCCTATAAAGGCCTTAATTACTGTTCAACCGTAAACTTCAACTCTAGCGTCCAGAAACCACAACATTTCCCTTGGGAATTAGTGTACACCAAAAACAGAACAACAAAAGAGCAAACACGATTCCACATAAATGGTAATGTTGCTCTATTTGTTGTGGGTTGCATGTGTAAACTGTTAACACGTTTGTCATATAAACTTTACAGGGGGACAACCTGTCAGTGGACATTATGTAACAATCCTGAACAGTGCAGCTTCAAACGAAATGGGCCGCTGAGGTTTAAGAGGGTTGGGTGAGTCCGCTACTAATGACAGGGCCGAGAGTTCAATTCCCTACTCAACTGCAGGTTTTGCAGAAGCCAGGTAAACAGTACTGTGCAAAAGACTTTAGCCTACCGCGTTTTCTTCATATTTTACCAGGAAAATGCAAAAATAGGTGCAGTGATTTATTGAATGGCAATGCAAAAACAGTTTGCACTATTCTAACAAGTTTCATTCAAGGGGTTTTCATAGAGCCAGCAAAAGGGCATTCAAAGCTCTTTTTTTTGGTTCTCCATCAAGATGATCAAACACTGCTTCAATAATGTTAAAGTCTGGGCTCTGGGGAGGCCAATCCATGGTGTGGTATGGTATGCTTTTACTGTATTGGCACTTTGCTTGAGATCAAATACAGGTGAATCAAAATCTGACATTACTTCTCTCTGGTCATACTTCCAGCATATTTGAAGATTTTCAACACCAATGGCTAAACCCCCCCCCAAAAAAAAAAAACCCCAAAACCCCTCAAAACCATGGCCAAGCCTTCACCTCCACTGTTTACAGATAGCTTTATATACACTCACTGTTTAACCTCTCTGTATATACCGACAAGATCAATCAAATCTCAAATTTGGATTCATCACTCCACCAGACCTGTGGCCACTGAATTTCAGTCCAGTTGTGTAAACTGGCATCCCTCAGCTTTTTCTCCCCATTTCCTTTCCCCAAGAATGGCCTCTTGACAGCGAACTTTCTACTCAGACCATTTCTAAAGAGGCTTGCGTCAACAGTAGATTGATCACCTGAAGGCCTAGATGCATCTTTCAGTTCCTGTGCCAGGTTTTTACTGATTCCCCCCCCCAGTTTCTTAAGGATATGACTTTCAGATACTGTTGATCTGCTGCAGACTACCCCCCCCCCTTTCTTTTAGGCCCCCACTACTTGTTTTATGCTCCACTTGTTCCAGTTTTCTCAAACTTCAAAGACATGCTTAAACACCATGCTGAGATATGCCAAGTTTTCAGTCAATTGCTCTTTATTTTATCAACAAGGTGATTCCCAAACAAACACTTATGCCTGTCAAACTGTTATACTGTTTTGGTTTGTTTTGTTTTTTTCCACAAGCAAAAGAAATGCATATACTACCAGGTTATCACAAAAACACATATGCAACATAGTACCTAATGATACAATGTAAAACGGGTTCTTTGCTAATGTGCCTGTTATGTGTAAACAACACTGGGTCATCCTTTGAGTTGGGTCTATTTTTATGCTTGAATGATTCATAGGTCAGTACTAAGAGGCTCAAAAACATTCCTCTGAACATTTGTCAAAAAGTCACCATCCTGGAAAACCATAAAAAAAAAAAAAAATCTTCTCTGAATAACCTACTATTATTAAGCACCCGATTGCCTGAGCTGTTGAGGGAAAATGATTTTATTTATTGTTTTTTGTTTTGTTTTTTTGTTTTTTTAAAATCAAGATTTGCACCAAGATTAGACAAAACAAGCAACAATGAGGACGTCACCTTTCCAGCAGTAGCTTCACAGACTAAACTATTAACACTGCAAAAAATAAATAAAAAATAAATATAATTGGCAAAGATTTAGTGATTACAATGTGTAGCAGTCAAATTTATACCAGGATTTTAACAATGTGTGAAGCTGCTGACAGTGTAGTTTGTCAGATGTTTGTGTCAACTTTTCATCCAGTTTTTCCTCGTTCCTTCCAGTTTGAAAACATCTCTTCTCTCTGAGCCAGACTTTGGTGGTTAATCAGCGCGTGAGAGCTAACCACACCCAGCGTCCCACAAAGAGGGGAGGGATTTTTCCATCAGTGTGTCTCTAGGGCATCACTACTGTGTAAATATAGGAATACATTCAACCCAGGTTCAAACACACAAAAGACTGCAGCTACCACTAATAATTATCAACTTAGAATTAGTCTAAATAAATAGTGAAATCCTACAATGCCACAGTCATAATAAAGTCTTAAAATTGTTCTGTGTATATTTAAGCTACAGTGATAAAAACATGAAGCTTCCACCTTCTAATAACCTCCAAGAATCTCTTATTAAATAAGTGACTTTGTACAAGAAGAAGAAATCCGTAAAGGGGCAAAAACAAAAGAAACAAACTAAAGAAAAGAATCAGCAAAAAAAAAAAAAAATTAAAAAAAAAAAAAAACATTTAAAAAGAAGTTTTTCGTGGTGTCCACGAACCCCTGAGATGTGAGACTACAGCGACTCAGACTACAACAACAGCTCTCCCTGTAGTCTGTGTGTAAGGTTTATTTTCTGCTCAGACAGGTGTGTACGTGCATGCGTGTGTCAGATAAGAAAACTTTAATTTGGCTGCCAGAAACACATGAAGGACATCTCAAAAGAACAATATGCTTGTTAGATTTGTATAGTTGGATTGCCATTTATGCCTAGAAATATATATTTATATATGCTTAGAAGTATATAACCATTTGTAGATTGAAAGAATGTCTCATCCTAGGAGGTCTGTAACAACTCTGTAGCATGAAGAGGGGAGTGCGTTCACTCCTCTTCAGAGGGTTCTGGCATAGATCACACACCTAGGAGAGGTCGTGTCTTCTCTTGCTGATATATGGTATAGCAAACACACGTATATCTGTCTAAGTGTAAGAGCCTTTTGTTCAGATGGACCGCTAGACTCCTGGCACCAGCTTTGGGGAGTCTTCACACCCACACCCACACACACTATTCGTTGTCCACATGTATACCTATACGAAACGTCATATGTTAATGAACCTATGCATATTCATGTAACCACAATAAAAGGAGTGCTATGGGGAACCTGGCTGAGAGTCTGACGGAGGTCAAGTGGGTGGAACGACACTTGGCTCCAGGCAGGTCTCCCTCATGCATGAGTAACACAAAGAACTTTGCCTACTTGTGTCTTGCTTTTTGCTGTGTAGTAAATTGTCTTGAACGTTCCAGCGAATAGGTTTATGCTACAAACCTATCAATGCTTCTTTTTTTTTTTTTTGCTTTGGGGCAAATGAAGGAAAAGAAATGAAGATTATCATTACTTAAGCCAACCCAAAATAACAAATGCCGTTATTTATTTAGCAAAAACTAAGCCCAGAAGCAGTATGTGGAAAAACTAAGTACAATCTATGATGCAAAAACCAGTAGTATCACCTTCAGCAGTGATAACTTGAAGTCAATCTTTTCTGTATGACTTTTGATGAATTTTGGCCCGCTCTTCTTCACAGTCCGAACTTTAACTGAGTCATTGCGTTACCTTGCTTCTTTTCTCTTTCAGCTGTTCTTGGGATCATCGTCCTGTTGCAGGACCCAATTCTGACCCAAGCTTGTTAGACAGACGAATACTTTGGTATACAGAGGAGTTCATGGTCAACTCAAAGAGCAGCTGGTATGAGGTGTTTGTGCTGAAATGCTGGGTTTGGTTTTCCCCAAACATAGTGCTGTACATTATGGGCTCATCTGTTCAAAGGACATTGTTTCAGAAGTCTCATGATTTTTTCAGATGAAACTTTGCAAACCTAAGCTGTGCTATCATGTTCTTTTTACAGAGAACAAGCTTTTTTGCAGTAGCTGCCATTCCAAACTCAGTGACTTGTTCTTTTTTAAAATATTGTACTGTCATGAACTTCAACATTTAACCTCCTAACCGAGGCCTGCAGAGTCCAAGATGGAGCTCTTGGGTTTTAAACATTGCACAGTGTGACCTCAGGGTGAATCTGCTGGAACAAGCTGGAGTCTCGGATGTTTTCCACTTGTGAATAATCTTTCTCAATGCACAGTGATGGGCTTGGAATTGTTTTGGAAATGGCCTTATAACCACAGCAACAATCACTTTTGAGATCATTGCTGATGTCCTCCTCTGTGTTATGTTAACAGACAGCAGACAAACAATTAAAACTGCTTCTGCTTTTACAGATTTGCTGATGATAACTTAATCGGGTGTATTTGACTTAGCATAATAACGGCTACTTATCCTCTTAATTCCTACGCAAACAGTGAGGGTGAACTTAGTTTTTCACACACTTTCTGCATTTTGGCTCAATACACCATGCCATTATTTGTCAAGTCATGCCTCGTTTCAGAACCCAGTAAAGGTCAGATGATTTTTATTATATTCTGAGATGTAAACGTCCAAGGAGTTGCACCAAGAAACTACAACAGGGAAGCGACAAGATAATCCACAAAAATTCTCATCTCCTAAATATAGACCTGTGACTGCTAAGTGTGGTCACAGTGAATCTTCACACGAGACTTTCTGATCTCGAGAAGTCAACAACAAACACCCTCCGAAAATACACACTGCGTCACATCTCAAAATACACACACGCAAGCTACAATTAAATTTGTTACAGTTAAACATTTTCAGCTCAAACATAAACCAACATGCATGGCACATTTAAAATGTTCAAGACATTAAAAGCTGAATAATTTCTACATGGAACCGCTTTCTATCTGGTAACAACAAACAAACTGTCAGAGAGAAAAAGTAAGTATGGCTGGCGCTGTGGCCGATATAGCCTGCTCCGGTGCATGTGCCTTCACTGTGATATGGGCTTGGCATGGCACGGCAGTGAGGAAAAAGAACAGACTCGACACAAACAAGGCACCGAGTCTATTTACAGCTGGTCTCCCAGCACAGCAGTCAGAAATACACTGCGACTCTGACATAAGCCTGAAGGGCTTAGAGGCCGAAGAGCCCGAGTTGTGAAACACACCTTAACAGACCGGTTTGACAATCTCGAACTTTCTCTGCAACATAAAATGTAACTTCATGTGAATACACTGAATAAGCTTTGTGAGACTCAACAGTTACTGGACCCTGTCTTTTATTGCATTGTGAACCATTTTTGCAGTTTTACATATTTAAAAGTAGGCAAAAATATAGCACAAAAAACTAAACCAAATAAAACAAAACACACCTGGAAAGCATAAATGTACACTTTTATATCATCTCGGCTGAATTTAATCAGATTTATGGAGCTCACAGCATTAAAAAAGGAAACATTTAAAGAATTTAACACCAATGCAGGCTGAATACTAAATATCTCTCAGCGATTTCTTTAGAAGTAGCTCTACTGAAAACAGCCCAAACCTAAATCTGTGACTTGTTTGTTGACATTTTAACTATACTGTGACGGATCAGAAATGTCAAACATTTATAATGAAACTGCAGAATCTGCAGTGCTAAAAGCCATCAGAGGCAAGTGAACAAATACATTTTCTTTTCACTTGGAAACAACAAATTATTCAACTGTGTGAAGCTGGATCTGAGAAGTATGAATCTTCCCTGAGGGCAGAGAAGATTTGATTGGCAAGATTTCAGGTGGTTACATAATGCTGCTGATATCAAACCCTTTCCTGACAAGCTAGACATTATAATAAGGTGCAGTGGACCCTTCTATGCCTCTCAAGACTCATCTATCTGGTGTGCTGTTGTTCAATTTTACAGAACACTTAAGAGATTTAACCCTCTCAGGCTCAAATTAAACTTTTTGTTGCTAATGTACAACCAAGTCCTGCAGTGGTACTTCTGAGTAAAAAGAACTCACAAAATATGTATGCGGAGTAATCAGGTTGTTAGTTTGCAAATGGGCAACGCCTGCCTTGAGAGGGTTAATGCAGACGAATGAAACTGTCTCTTGTGAGACACTGAAATCCTGGTCACGGCTTGCAGAAAAGTTCAACCTAATCTATTGTTTATTTTCTCAACTGAGTGAGAAAACGCACAACCACTTAACTTGTCTAAATGAGACACGCTAGATAAAGAAGTCCCCTGAGGACAGGTGTGAGGGCACTAAAAAAAAAAAAAAAAAAAAAGGTTTAGTCATTCGTGACTCAGCGGCTGTCGTCACTGGTGTGCCTTTGCCCAGACAAGCTTTGCTAGACACACAAAACACAGACGTATGATGAACAAATACCCAAGAAATGCATTGAGCTTAATGCTTTTTTGAAGAAAACATTCTGCGTTTAACTCAGATTAATCAGCTAAAGCCAAGACAACGGTTTGAAAACAACCCAAGTAGGGTTTGTGCAAGCTTTACCGTTTCCTATATTTACGACACAAAAAGAATTTAACTTAAAGTAATAAAACAACATTTTTAAAAATGCAGTTTTGATTGAAAATGTATATATTTACACATGCAAGTGTTTTCAATGTTGTTCTTTCATTAAAGTTACTTCTGATGGGTCATATTCTGTGAGCTCTCATTCCAGCTTCTGATCTCTACATCTGGAAGGTGTGAGCAGAAAGAGAAAATGGCAAAAGAAAAAAAGGCCAGCAGTGAGGGCAGAGAAAAGAAAAACAGGCAGTCAGGTTTGTGAGAGCAGATGAGTGCGTAAGCTGAGAGCTGCAGGGGGACCGGGGCTGGAGTCCAACAGAGGATCTGATATCTGAGACTATGGAACAACAGGACACACAACACCAGCCGGGCTGAAGGCAGTGCTGAACGGCTCGACCCCGATGTCGCTGCTGACAGCAGCAAGGAAGTCATTATCAAAATGGTTTACTGAAGGAGTCTGCTCGCTTCAGTGTCAGAAGTCTTGAAAAACTATCTTTCTTTTTAAAAAAAAGAAATTAAATGATTTAGCGACTTCTCCCTCAGTGTGCCACAGAGCAAGAACAATGTATGATCACCTATTGAGTATATACATATACTGCAGTCTGTATATAAAGTAAGAAATCACTGCAGCAAAAGGAGCAAATATGTCTTAATTAACACTGTTACTGGGTCAGAGTCAGGATGACTGCAAATACAAGCAAAACTGGTCAGCGTTACCAGATCTCTGTGCATTTCTCTGTAAAAGATGATCAGTTTGCTCTTCTGTACTTGCTAAACTCAGAAAATCATGGACAAGATGTATCATTATCAATAAAAGCAAGTAAAGAAATAAAAAGGAGGGAACTACACTCATTTTTTGTGTTATTAACATTTACATTACTAATTCTAAACTACAAAATTTAGAATAGATGTCAAGTGATGAGAGTAGAATTAGAGGAAAGTGAATGAAACTGCATTTCCCAAGTGCAGTAAAAGCATGTAAGAGAAAAAAGAAAAAAGATGAAACCATGTGTAGGAGATTATTCAAAGTATAGAATAAAGCAAAGACTTTATAAAGAGTCTTACAGAAAAGGAGGTCCACCCGACAGATCATAATATTGAGCATTATAATCAGCTATGCCTCAGCTATGGTTTAAAGACCATAGCTGAGGCACACAAGTATAAAATATCAATACAATTTAATATGCACAGACGATGCCTTAATCAGACACTTCTACAATGCAAAGGGAAAGCATGATTGATGTCTATAAAATGCAAATTGCAACATAGTCCCCAATCATTACAATAATAGTAATCAAACTGGGCAAAAATTAGTCTTCTGTATAAGCTACAAAGTAGTGCAAAGATAATAGGAATCTTTAAAAAGTGTCATTTAGAGAAATAAAAGGAAAAAAATTAAATGTAATGGGCTTATAAAAGGTCAAAGCCTTTTTCTTTTCTTTTTTTTTTTTTTTTTTTTTTTAAAATAAGACGCTATGAAAAGCAGACTTGTAAAACTAGTATTAGTAAGAGTGCATAAAAAGGTTAATGGTGCTATCAAAGCATAGTTTCAGAGGTAGTCATAAGTCAAAATATCATATTAAATACATGTTTTTCATTTTAATATTATAGTTATATACTTAAAAACAAAAGCACAGCAATGGTGTGAAACCAAACACACACAATTTTTTTTTTTAATTTTAAAAAAGATTTTAAAATGCAGCGCCTTACCTTTTTCTGGTACCACACCACAGCATCTTTTACTTTGGAAGCCATTTACATTTCCTTCCTCACCGCCTAGGGCATCTTAGACTGAAAACACACAGCGAGAGAGAGAAGAGAGCGCAGCGTGAGTGACTGAGTACTGGGGACAGGGAGAGGAGGACTGGGGTAGGCAGGTGTGTTGTGACAAATAAAAGAGGGAGGGGACTAAACACACCCCTCCCACAATCAATTTTTAAAGCAAATCTCACTGACACGTCTAATAGAACCAGGTCACTCTTAAAAAGCAGTGTTTTAATCTCAGTGAGGCTTTTAAGAGGATAAATAAGGGATGGACAGTGATGTGATGGATTCTCCTTGTACACAAATCTGAACATGAAGTCTAACCTGTACTAATCAATGTGAAACGTGTCCAAACATAAGACATGTACGCACTGAACAACACACCTTAGTAATAAGCCTAGTCACTTTTATTTTTTTAATGTTGTTTCCCTTGACACCCATCTTACAATACAAACAAACACTTGTTTAGAGCTGGTTATTCCTTTTGAATCCTCACCTGAACCCCCCCCCCCCCACACACACACACACAAAAAACAAGACTTCTGTGGAAGCGGTTTGGTTATGGCTGTCTGATTTCTTGCAGTGGTTTGGGTGTGTATGAATGGAAAAATAGGCGCAAACACCCATTACACACACCCATATGCACAGGCATGCAATCCAATGGACACTTATGTCACCTTAACGCAATGCACGCACACATGAATACACACTGATGGTTACAAAATGTCAACATGTCATTAAGTTGGATTTATGAATGTGTTTGTCATTAATGTGCGTGTGAATATTTGGACAAAGACACATCTTTGGTGTGGTTAACTTTGCCTGAACACAGCACCACACTGAATTTGAAATGAGTTTAAAGTCTTACTGGATACAGTGTGATGATTATTCTGTGCGCAGTAGAGTCAAAGCAAGTTGATAAAGCATTACCCTTATGCGTCAGGGTGTTCCCTTCAGTTTCTCCTTCACTTGTCATGTCCAGTTTAAAACAAAAACAAAAAACACAACAACACAGATGGGAAACTGTGTTGAGGCTTTAATACAAGACTTCACAAACAATGGGTTACTATGTTCATCTTTTAACTACATCCATCCATCTTCTACCATCTCTCTGGTATGGATCACAGGGGAAAGCATCTCAGCAGAGATGCCCAGACTGTTCTCTCCCCAGCCACCTCCTTCTGCTCTTCCATGCGGAAACCGTGTTCTAGGTCTTCACTGGGGTCTCCAACCCCCCCCCAGTAGGAAATGCCCAAAACACTTAGGAGGCGCCTGGGAGGGCTCCTAGTCAGATGCAAGAATCATCACAGCTGGTTCTGATTTTTGATACAGAGTGGCAGTTCTACTTTGAGCTCCTCACCTCATCCCTAAGGGACGCTGCATACGCTCTTCAGATGACTCATTTCCACCACTTTTATCTATGATGTCATTTTCTCGGATTGTACCCAAAGCTCATGGGCGGAGACCAAAATACAAACTATGGAACTGGACATTTTTCCTGCACAGCCCACCACTTTCAGAGGCACAAAGGAAACCTGACATCATGCCTTGTTATTTTTCTGACACGTTTGCACCCACAATCTTAATTAGCCGATGCAAAATGTGAAAGAAATCGCAAATCAGAAATCAGAGAAGGAACCGACAGCTCTGTTTTCAATAACACAATCCAATAAGCAACAAACTTTATCCTTGTGGAGGCAATGGAGAATTTTGGGGGGGCGGTTGCTGACAATTTATCCAGATAGGAAATTATGGATGTGTGATTTAAGTCCTCCTGTTCTGGGCTCCAGCCATTTTTTGTCTGAATAAATAAAGGGACAAAAAGAATGACATCAAAGTTTTAGCATTTAGTTGACTTTTTAAAATCAAGGTCCAAAGAAATTATATTATTATAGCCTGACGTTACTGTTTTTGTGATTTGGTGCTTTATGAAACTGCATTGACTGCTCTATTCAAGACACTCTACCTCAGCAACAAACCATTCATTTTACAACTCTGAGTTGATCATCAGTATTTGAGTCACTGATGGGAAGAGCATACAACCATGACAGTTTCCTGGCTGTAGTTTCACTGTGCACTCTGCCAATATTACAGGAAGCCGTCACTGAAACACGCTCCACAGATGGGTGGAGGTGATGAGAACATGCTAGCTGTGGTTAAAGCAGAGTAGTACTGGATCTGCTTCAATAAGCCTGAGCTTCAGAGTCATTTGACACTTGATATAACAAAAAGATGTAATTGCACATGCCGATGCATGCTGCACAAGATTACAGACACATTTTCATTAAAAGTTATTCCATTTTAAATCAGCTTACTGTGGGTTTCTGACTTCTCTCTATAAAGATTTGTTAATCAAATTTTCATGACGATTTTATTAATATGACAAGTGCAAGTGCTTTAATAATAAGTAAATAACTCATGGAGATGAAGGGGAAGACGAGGACAAAATGTGGTTAATGCAAAGCTGTCAAGCGGAAAACATGGAGGCATGCGGTTAGCCGCTCTCCTCTCTTTCTTGCCCTCTCTCTTTTAGCCTCTCTTCCTTCCTCTATCTTAAGTCTCCTTGTATCCCTTTTCTACTTCTCTGTTACATAAGCACAGCGTTGTCCTGCTGTGTGAGTGGGAGGGACAGAGGGCATCGGCTGCAGGCTAGGCTGACTCACAGGGTAGCAGTTGCTCTCAGCTTTTCTTAAGTCGTGGATTATATCATAATTCAATCAAACATGGCTGCAGACATATGCTTTTCAGCTTTTTGAGAAAGCTAACTAAGGGCTGCCATTTCTCCCGTTTTTCTAGCAAAAGCTTTTCTCACTCGTCTCAAGATTCGCACATGAGACGGAACGTTTAATTTCAACGCAGCCAAGTGAAAACATCCTGCTTTGCATGTGAAGGGTTGTCTGTGCTGTCAGCCTCAGTCAGCAGGGTAATCAATTCCTGACATTTTCCAGTGAGTGTTTTGGTCATCGTTTCCAGTGTGGTTATGTTCCGCGCATGTTCTGATGTGCACCTGCTTTTTAGAGATATAATGACAATTATAATACATGGAACTAATGATTCAATTTTGTGAGACATGCATGTTGGAGACCATAGTACATAGTGTTTGATAGCGCCATAGCCTATCTGTCATCTGCGAAACCACAACACAAATGCTGAATGCATGATAAAAGTGCCACTTTAAAGAGAAGAGTATTGGCTTGACTGTGTGCGTCAAAGTCTATGCCGTTCAAGCAGCCATTGCTAGGTGAACCCAGACTTGTGTGTGAAAATGTAAGCGTCCAAAGTTCAAAAGCAAGAAGGTGAGAAAATGTTATACTTGAGCCAACTGTGAAAGGTTTCAAGCTCACACAGAAATACTGCAAAACCACCAGCTGACTAATACTCAAAGCTAAACAAACAAGTTCCTGCACCACAACTGCTGCATGCACACTGCTTATACTGTTGGAAAGATATGCGCGCATGTGTGTGTGTGTGCGTGCAGCAGAGGGCTGAAGACATTTTTAGACACAGGAAGAAAGGTTTCTGTTTTTGCAATGTCTATACTTACAATCTAGACTCCTCCCTCTTACTGCTGCACCAGACTGTATTTGATATAAATTGCATTTAATAAATAAATAAATGCATGCTTTGCCTTTAACTTAAGCAGCAACAAAGCATGCTCTATGCTCATTTATCTGTTTTATTCCCTGTGGTTACACATGTAGTGTGTCAGTAAAGACATTTCGATTAAAACTTAAATTAAAAGCAGAGAGATCGCGATAGAAGTGGTAAAAGGACAAATGAAACTAAGGATTTAAACAGAAGAGTAAGCTTGAAATTCGCACGTGCACATTTTAAAGTGAGCGTGAGGATTAAACAGAAAAAGCATCATGTCCAGTTTGGGAAAACTGCAGATCATTTTTGTATAAGTGAAATGACATTCAAAGGTTTAGCTAATAATAAATTAATTAATCAGAAGCAGAGATTTCCATTAGCAGCATTATAACTATCAACTGCATCAAAAATCACAACGTAAAATGAGATCTACAATAATAATACTGTATGTTGTTGGAATGTCTGTCTGTTGATTCTTTGGAACATCAAAGGTCTTCACACTTTAAATATTCTAGTTACACCAACATAAAAACAGACAAAACAGGAAATCCTTGCAGAAGCAGCAAATGTTTTTCAGTTTCTGCATGATAGGTGACTCAAACTATCGTCACAACTTGGAGTGAAAAACAAACAGGCTATACAGTAAAAAAACCCCAATAAGGTTCTTCTGCATGCAGAAGCTTCTTGGACGAGAGGTGAAATGTCTTCAAGCAACTTAAAGAAGTCCAGACTCTTTTCTTTCCAAGCTCCTTAGACCAGCGGTCCTCAACCTTTTTTGAGCCACGGACCGGTTTATGCCCGACAATATTTTCACGGACCGGCCTTTAAGGTGTCGCGGATAAATACAACAAAATAAAACTAATACCGGTACCGAAAAAAAGAAGATTTATTCATAACACACTTGAAAAGACCCAGGGACACCGAGTTAACGATAAAAACGATAACAAAATAACGCTGAAAACCGATAAAAACCATACATTTCACACCTGAGCCTCAACTCTCGCGGCCTGGTACCAAACGACTCACGAACCGGTCCGAGGCCCGGGGGTTGGGGACCCCTGCCTTAGACTACGATGACTTGGTTTACTGAGAACCTTCACAGTCAATAAGTTTGGGTTTCTGAAATCGAGCATGTCAGCTGTATATTCTGTTTAATTTTACCAGGAATACACTCAATTCAACTTTGCTCATACCAGGTTGACCTCCTTCTGCTTTTAAAAATGGCTTTATGCTTTGTGACAGAGATTCAACAAAGTGTTGGAAACAGTCCTTGGAGATTTGGTCCATATTAACATGACAGCATCACACAGGTGCTTGTTTGGCTACACATTCATGATATGAAACTCCCGTGTTCACTAGATGGAAAATAGCGAGCAAACCGTACACTGTAGCCATAAAGGGATGGACATTGTCAGCAATAATTAGACCACCACCACCAGCAGCCTGAATTGTCGATACAAGGACTTGGGAGTGCCCATTTTTCTGTTGATGTAGAGCAATGGGCACTGAAGGTTATTCAACTGATTTTTGCAGCACTACTTTTAAATGCACAAGCAAACTTCTGCAATTTGATGTTACATAATAAACGAATTTCTGAGACCACATCACTCAAGTATGCTATTAAAAAAACAAAACAAAAAATGCCTTGTTGCTGTGGTCTGGGTCAACAAGAACCACTAACAATTTCTGCGATGAGAAACTTTCAAAATGCACAACATAAAATGACGATGGTAAGCATGAGCAGAGAGACAAAAACAGACTAACCTAACGGGCAGACACCTGTCATTACTGGAGCTGGGCACAAACAGCGGTGTGACGGCTTTAACGCCACAAATCCTCCCCATGTTGAGGCAGCGATAAGAAAAGCAGGCACTTGAGGCCAGCACCAATCCACAAACAGCATCAGACAAAAAACACCAGCAGAGACGCATATTATTGCCTAACACAGCTTCATACAGAGGATTATGTGTGAGCTGCATGGTTGTTATTCTGGCTGGAAAACACAGCAAGAAGAAACAGTTCTTTCCTAACACGCTTTTTTCCAAACTACACATTAGCAGCGTTCCCAAAATACACTGTGGTTTCCTGAAGGGTATTTAGGGAACAGAGCCCAGACAACAGAAACACATGCAATCATTACACATATATGGTCACAAGAGGCTGCATTTGTAGATGTTCAAAAAAACCCAAAAACAAACAAAGAAACAAACAGGGCTTCGTTGGGTCGGGTAAACATCTTAGATATTTCAGGGTTTTAATTTTTCCTGATTGGAAATTTTAACAGTAAAGACACACAGTGCATGCAGCAGTGACTCTTGCGAAATCTGTCTGGGCACCAGTCTGTCTGAACTGACCCATTTAGAAAAAGAAAGAGGGAGAGTGCAGTCAAGTTAGAAAGAGTGCATTATGTAGGCCACGGTTTATAGGAGGCTCTTGTGCTGAGGACACGGCTGTGTGTGTGTTTGTGCATCTCTTTGTGAGCAGGAAATGGTTGAATGCAGTTTGATGTATGTTAAAGCGGAGCATCAGTGCCAGAGTGTGCATCTGTGTGCGTTTGTTTTGTTTGTTTGTGGTAGTATAACTGACCAACAAGGAAGTGACACCAGCTACTGTAATTTCACAGCGAGGTTAGGACCTCAAATATTTCTCAATAATGTTAAAACAGAGTATTTTCATTATCAAAACCAGTGACTGTGTCTGTATATTTGGGTGTGATTTGGATTATGTTTGCCCTGCAAAGTTTCTACTTTTAATATTAACAACAGACAGTAATAGATAGTTAAATCATAAAGTTGATTTGTGGTCAGTAAGTCTCCATCCACACATCTGCTGCTTATCTGGGGCTGGGTCATGAAGGCAGCCATTTAAGCGAAGCCTAATCTTTCCTCTCTGCCGCCACATCCACTCCAGTGTGTTCTGACCTCCTCCTATTTGATCTCAGGAGGTATCATAGTCAGATCCCCAACTCACCTCTTTTTGAAGCAGAGGACTAGCAGCTCTACCTAGAATCCCTCCCAAATGACCAAACTCTTCACCCCCATCTCTGAGGGAGAGCTCAGACACCCTTCGGAGGAAGGTCATTTCCACTATTTGTATCCATGATCTCATTTTCTGTCACTACCCAGAACTTGTGAGGATGGGAATACAGATCTACCAGTAAATCAACAGCTTTGCTTTTACACTCAATTAAAACAATCAACGATTAATGCAAGCTGGCCAGATCAAAAATATGCAGACTTAAAAACGGGATGCAACCTACTAGTAAGCACAAACATAGTAGGCAATTGATTTAACTGTGTATAACTGTAGTTATCTGCTGGTTCTGCCATGTTATGACTCCACCTGCTACTAGCCCTACTACACGGCAGCACCCCGCTCTCTTTCTGTGATGGAAACTTGCAAACATGCAAGGTAAAAAAAGTAAGACAAGACTGCTGCACCATGCAGTACTCTTTGATGTAGAAGTGAGCAGGTGTATGTGTTCAGCGAACACTGGTATATAGCCACAAAAGCAAATGTGTAACCACGTTGTGCACAAGGCTGAGGACACTGGCCTGACAGGAAGGAAGGCTGCGGGTGATAGCGCTTCTAATGTTAGCCACACTGGGCAAAGTATGACATCATTTGTACGTATCAGCACAGTGCAAAGGGAAGCATTTCTCACAGACATTTAAAACATCATTTGGTTTTTAAATAATGGTAATCTTAAATACACAAGCACTATTTGTATGGCAAATGTTTAACCCTGACCATTGGTTGTTTAAATACTCATAAAACATTCAAAACCAATGTTAACTAGTCACCACTTGCAACAGAGAGCAGCGTCTCCAGTAACGTGCCTGTCGAAATGTGAAACAAAGTCACAATTTCTACTTCTAAGACCATGAAGTCACAATGAAAGTTGACCTTTGAGACAAAATGTTATGCATTCATCCAGTTAGCATGTGTGTTAAATTCCGTCCTAGCTGCTAATGGGGTTGCTAAATTATGGCCGAACATGTGTTTTATGGTGCAGACCTTTTATTACCAACTTGTAATCATGACATGGAAATATCATGACGTAAACCTAGATAATCTAATCAGTTCATTCTTGAGTCCAAGTTATATCTGAAATACTTAAAAGAAACTTCCTCAAGGTTTATATGATCAGGGTCAAAAAACAAACCCACCACCCACAGCTGTCTTTGACCCAGAGGCATAAAAACATCTCTCTCAAAAAAATTTGTTTTTTGGCATTTTCCAAGAAAACATGAGCTCCATAAGTTCTGAGTGAGGGTGAGGGTGAGGTGACTACAAGTGGTGTGAGGCAGATTTTTTTTAAATAATAGTTCTCATTACATTTTACATAATTGGTTACACAACCTGCCACCCTCTGACTTTTTAATCTGGCACCTCACAGTTACACTCATTTGCTCTGCAAGACACAGAGACAACCACACACAGAAAATTTCACATTATTGGAAGTAACTTATAATGTTCAAATTAAAAACAAAACATTATTCATCACATTTTTCTCAGTTAATAATTTAGCTAGAAATTTAGGTTCTTTCAATGCAACCCATTCATCTCATTTGTTGGGCAGCTCAGTGGAGCTGACGCTTACTGCAAATAATAATGCAAGTTGCGGGCTTTGGTTTGTGTAGGTAACCCTTTAATGTCTAATGTATCAGTCCGACAGATGTAAGTAAACGTAGAGTGAGAGAGTCCACATAAAAAGCAGGTTGTGAAAGGATCAAACACGAAACCTTCACCTACAAGAGTGTGGTTTGTGTCTCGTGTAAGTAAATGTGGTCCAGCAACTCTGTTACTGTCTATCACTGCCTATTACAGTAAATCAGCACTATTTAAGTCTGTTATTTTTAGACCGACTACACTATTTTCACATTTAAAAACACTGGTTAGGCTGAGGCAAAAAAACAAAACAACAAACAAGGCCCAGTCTTGCCTGAATTTTAGAGCACATCCTTTTATTTTTAAAGACATATACGATAAGCTTATGCCAAAAGAAGCAGTGACACTACAAGACTGAAAATAGAGGACTATTAACTCGTTTGAACTTTGAGCTCACAGCTTTATTTGAAACAGGATGCAACAGTGCAGCAGGTGCCTGGCAGCAATGACGCACACATGCACTTTTCTTATTCACAGTATTTGAAAGTGTTTAAACCAATGAAAGACACTTTTCAACACTGGGGGGAAAATAGCAAAGTAAAACTTTACCAACAGGCAATGGAAGCCAGATTCAAGAGTCCAATATTGGGCAAAACTGACATGCTGTTTAATGTTTTGTTCCCTAAATTTCCTCTAAAAACAAAAAACAAAAAACAAAACAAAACACAGCTACGGTCAGTAAGTGCAGTGTATGCTTGCCTAATCCTTGTCATATACAAGTGTATACATTGTTTCACTTCCTCATCAAACCAAATTAACATCGGAGGTTTTGGATGCTGGCTGAAATGAGTCACTTTAGGTTTTACATTTGTAGCAGTAAGAGTTCACGAAACAGGTTTTATCTGCATATAAGGAAAGCTTACATAGCTAAAATGATGAGCTTAAAACGATGGGCTGTTAGACTAAACAGGTTAGAGGCCTTCAATGCTGTTCAAACTTCAAAAAGAGATGGAAAAGACAAGAAATTCCGCTTCTTTTTCCCAATTTTGCTACTTGAAAACAAACCTACACATGACTGAAAGAGTCAGGTAGGGTTAGAAGAAGGTGCCTCATCATGGTCCGATCTTTAGCAAAGCAGTTCCCAGAGCTTGTTTTACAATATCATAACTAGACATGTCTTCAGTCAAGACAGAAAACTGCATTATAAAACAAACTTCTTCATTTTTCCATCCTACTCACTTCTAATACAAACTGACAGTCGGATCATGTGTCTTTGGGATCTCTAATGAAAACATGAGCACAGGAGGAGACCTCCTTCACAAGTCTCGTATCTTGTGATGTGTAACACTAGCTGCTCTCCTCCTATCTGGTGCTTCATGTTTCATGATGGGAGTAGGTTACCTCTCTGGGCTGGGTGAGAGGGCACATGTGTGCATGCCTGCAGGAAACATGAGGCTGCACGGACGGCAATAGAGAGTCAAAGGTGTTCTAGGGTGATTTCCTGACTATCTCAAGTCACACCAAACAACCTTACAGTTGATCTACCGTAAACCCTTATAAGTGGACAGCGGGTTTCATTAAAATACAAGTGCAAAGAGCTGGAGAAACTATTCAAAGAAAGATTATGTCCGTTGACTTAACTCTGTACAGCAGTTGTAGCTACACTAGATAATTAGTTATTACTGCAGCTTGTTTTGATTGTATGATTGGTGGCTACTGGCATAGTTACTATACTGCACATAAAAAGGAAAAGTGTAGCCACTGTGATTTCATGCCTCTCTGTTGAGGCAGATGATGTTTCACTGTCAGCTGACACCATGTTTTGGACCCAGAGGAGACCATATTTGTACATGTGAGTGGAGACTGTACAGCTGAAATGCAGACCTGCATGTGTGGTACTTATTGCTAACAGGTTAACGTGTGTTTTATGGCATCATGTTTGTGTATTTGCAACCAATGCAAACGTACTAGCGTGCATTCTTCCAACAACTCAGCAGCATGTAGTTCGACATTTAAGCTGTAAAGTAAGCTTAAACAAGGAAGGGAGAGGCAGGGGAGTTTACCACAAAAGTGACAGGGGCTAAAAAACATCAAAGACTAGAAATAAAAACAAATAAAAATAAAATAAAACAGCATGAGAAGCACAGATACATTGCTCAAGTTCATCAGAAAGCAGACATGTCTGTGCAAACGATGCTCCGCCCCCTCCTCCCCCACTAACATGTAGCAGGTGAGAAAGACGACCATGTGTAGAGCTACTTTACAGCTGTAAATGAAAACACTGCTAACACTGACACGGGTTGGAAGGAGACTCTCTACCGTGGCAACAACTTAAATAAAGACATGAAAGACCACAAAAAAGAAAAACCCTTTATCCCAGAACAAACAGAAAAAGAAACGAAGCGAGGAGGAAGGAAATTAATCACACAGACCCAGACCCCAGCACAGACACAGCTCACCGTTACACTTCTTTCAGAGAGGCAATGAGTAACCAGGTACATAAGATCTTCAGCATTAGTTAATGTTAGTTTAGACTGATTACTACAGACTATATTCAGACATTAAAATAATAACAGTATGACAATATGTAAATTATTCGATTTTAAACAAAAAATGTATATATATTTTTACCTGAAACCTGATTTATGAAGAATGTCTGATTATAATAACCTTTAACTGTAACCTACAAGTCTTTAGGCACTACTGTCCTGTATTTACTTTTGGTATCGGATTGATACCGAAAGACTCAGACGGACTGCAAGTCACAGACACCAACATCCTTTGTCAGATAATTACAGTGAAAATATTTGAAATGGCACTGAAACAAACAAACATTGCTCACAGGTCCAGTTCAGTGCGTCGAATTAATAAAGGTGAGGCCTCGCAAGTAACTAAGGTTACAGCTCCTTTGTCACGGTAGCTGCCAATCAAAACAGGCACATCCCTAAATTTAAGCCTTCAGATGAGTGTTGCACAGGGTAGTATTCTAGAGAAAAATACTTTTGTTTAATTTGGGGTCTTACTCACTTTTGGAACCTGTGGCCATTAGAGGAACTGGAATTTTTGACACTACCATGATGGCTTTAATTTCATTTTTTTAAGTTGCTGATGGATATGGAAGCCCGTTTCCGCCACACAAAGAAAAAAATTTCGAGAAAATAACTCAAAATTTCAAGTTATTAACTACACATTTCGAGAAAAGTAGCTCGAAATTTTGACTTTTCTCCAAATTTTTAGTTAATGACTCAAAATTTCGAGTTAGCGCTGCCAATCAGTAATCTACGTGAATGACGTCATTTCCTTGTTACCCGGAAACTGAAGCCCTCAGCTACAAATGCTACAGCTAAGCTACCAATATTACAGCCAGTCATGAATGCACAAATTGCTGATTATTTTCAGCATGGCTTCACAAATGATGAAATCCTTGTGTTATTAGCTGAACAACATGGCGTTACTATCAGCAAACGTACTCTCAAAAGCGCCAATTTGTTGCGATCCAGTTTTGAGGGTGCATACCACGTAGATTACTGATTGGCAGAGCCAACTCGAAATTGCCCCAAAAATGTGTATTTTTTGGGCAATTTTGTGTCACCCCTAGTCAGTGGCAACTTGTTGGACTGGAAAACACAGTCCAACAAACACACACACCACGAATACCAACCACAGACTTTGTTCACTTGACGCGCGCACACACAAACACCAAGTGTTTGCTACTTGTCTGACCTTCTCAAAAGGGAAGTATTGCTTTTTTCACAGTCTCATTTTTCCATCTGTCTCTCTTTTTCAGACACAGTGAACAGAACTCATGAACTGCTGTTGCCATCTGAGCAGAGCAGCTCTGTGTGTAAGCTTGACTGAAGACACCCTCATAACCGTCTGTGTGAGGTTTCAAGAATCTCCTCCATTTCATTCAGAGGGCACTCAGACACAGGACTCACCTCTGTTTGGGCCGTGTAGCTTGACTGGAGACTGTTGAAACCAGACGACTGTAAAACAGAAAGAGTGTCGTTTCAGACTATTTGCAATGAAACGATCGCATTTGAGGTTCAAAGCAACAGCAGGTGTTTGTGTGCATCTCAGGCTCTCACGTACTATACTGGCTTTCTGGTCAGTGGTCACTCACTAAAATGGGGCTCTAATGCATGTGCAAGTGCCTCCTGAGCACTGTGTAATTGGACTTTGGCATGGGTCCATGTCACGAGACTCCACAGGGGGGGTTAAAAAGCAGCGTGTATCATTTGCTGAACTTCAAATGAACACAAACACAGAAAGTCTGCCTGCAGACAGTATGAATTCTCAGAAACTGTAATGATTAACAACAGGCAGCAAGGGACCCAAATATTCAACCTAACAGGGCAGCTCTTGTTTAAAGTCAAGAGAAGGATTGGAATAATCACAATCATCCTCACAATTCTTCCTTCATCATCGACATGCTGTCGTTATTGCCATCAATTTACCCTCAACAATAACCTTCCAGGTAATAACAGGGCAGGCAGTCCCAGCATGTCCTGAAGTAATTCCTAAAACGCCACACTTTCCCCCTAGAATCAGAGTTTTACGACTCAGAAAATTATGAGAAAATTGCATTTACATTTAAACCAATCAGACTCAGATAAAAATAAACAAACAAACAAACTCAGGTAATTTGTGCTAGTAAATGATCAGATATGATTAGCATTATTACATTATTGTAATGTCATACTGAAGTGATGGACAACAGTAAAAACCCTTCGCAATTACCCAAGTTAAAGAATGACTTGTAACCTCAGGGAGTCATGAAATGATCTCCTTATCGCATTAAGAGAGATAAGACAGGATGCTTATTTAAAAAAAAAAAGTTTGCAACACAGCTGAGACCTTATGACTTTAGATATGAGGCTTTGTGGTAAGTTTCACTTATAGTCCAGTATTTTGTTTCACAGTGATGAAGATGTATCCCAAATGGGGGAAGAAGAAACACGAAACAATCACGCTGGTTGGTTACAGTAGCTTAGATGTGTAAAAGAGGGGAACCTGCCCTTTGCTGCCAAAAAGCCAATCTAAGATCTCAATCACTTTGAATTGCAAAACCTTGCAAGAGGCGTCCGATGCTCCTGTCAGTTTGGCTGCACTTCCTGTTCACAATAATATTCTTATCAGCTCGTGATGTGTGACCAGTTTGCAGAACTTTCATACAGAGAGCTCTTTTCTGAGAAAAATTATTAAAAGCACCTGTGTGTGTACATCAGCTGGCACCAGTAGGATAATGCACAGAGCTGTATCAATCCAAGCAGAACTACAGCGTTTAGCACGGATCCTCATCGGGTCCAGAGTCAAAATGCTCCCACTGGTAAAACCTGATGTACTGAAATGCCTACCAGCTCTCAGGACATAACCTCTTGATCCACCACTAAATATTAAACATTTGATTTTATTTCTTTTATGTAGGTGGATTTTCTTCCATTTAACATGTGCTCATTAGAGACCTCCAGCTGTCAAGAGGAGACTATATTGAGCTTTAATTACACACAGTTCTCATAAACTTTATAGAGTCTTTGACAAGTGGCATTTATAACCAGAGCATTAATGAGATCTAGCTCACAATTCACAAGCTACTGCCTGTAAAAACAGCAAATGTAACCTTGACCTTGAGCACAACTTGGGTAAAGATCCGTTTGATAAGGTCACTGGTCCTTCACCAAATTGAGGACAAGTCCTCAGACCCCATTAAGTCTTAGGGGAGATGGTTTTGCAGTGATTTGAGTTTGTGCCACACAGCAAGGAGCTGCTGGGCTCAAACACCTTTTCTGAGGAGTCTGGCTGCTCTGTTTGGCTTTCCTGTCCAACTACTGCTTAAACAGGTGAGTCTAAACTGGTTGACGGTCTATTAGCAGTCTGATGGACTGTTGACCTGTCCATGATGTAACCCACCTTTCACCCTATATCTAAAACTGCCCATTTTTCTTCTTTAATGTTGCTGTGCATTTTGACTGCTGATTTAGTATATCACAAAAAAAAGTTATCTTTTTACCCAGACTATTTTGTCCTCATAATCACTGAAAGCTATAATCGCCACTGAGATTAAGCTCAGAATAAATGGCCCAGTCCTAGTGGATTCGGGACGTTTATAGAACAAGAATTTCCAGAGGCATTACTAAATGTTTCCTTGTTCTTATTTTGTATTAAAGCAGCATTCAGACTTAACAGGATGCGTGCATTTCTGTGACTTCCTGTGTAAACTGTTGGAGTCCCAACTGCAGCTTCTGGTCACTGCCACCTTGTTACTGACTGCTCTTTTAGCTGCAGTACAGCTAAGGTGATAACAAAGAAATGGTTAAGTGATTATGAGGTCAACTGACCTTTCTGCTCACAATCACCACTGCAGTGACTTTATTTCTACGCATGATATCACTTCCATGCAGGCCAAGCTGCAGCCGTAGCATAAAATAATATAGCAGATGAGTGTGTGATATAACCATGTTGCAGCTGATGATATAACAAGCTCTGCAGGCAGATTCACGCTCCACAAAACAAAATGCAATCCATCGTCTCAGAGCTCCTCAAAGAGACAAATAAATGAAGGGGGAATGCAACAAGGAGACAACTAAGGCGACTAGGTGAGGATGAGATTGAGATGCAGAGAATGCACTCTCACGTGTGCAAAAGTAGAAACTATTTACAGAAACACTGCTTTTATTTTAAATTACTTTAATTACTAAAGCTAGAAATAACAGCCCAGAGAACATATGCAAGAAGTGGGATCTCTCTCTAGCCAGCCTTGGGCATGCCTTCATCCACACTTTGTCAGGTGAAGACAAATGACAATTAAGGCCTTGCAGGACCAAGAGACTCTTGCAATGTCCAAAGGGTGTAAAAATATACAGAAGGCCACTCAACGAGGGAGTCACTCTCTACAAGTCACATTTGTGTGTGCACACAACGATGCGGTGCAGATACATGGTCTGACTTGTAGTAGTGGACCAGCAGATGATTAATCAGTGTTTTAAAGGCACACGAGCTGCCGAGTCCTACCCTGTTTGTGTGTCTGGGCATTAACAGGAATCCCATGTGTGTGCAACACCACAGTGAATATGCAACATAACACAAAAGTGAGCTATTTTCTGTCAGGAAGAAAACAAACAAACTGCACTTCTGAACCACAGCTTCCTGCAGCGAGGCAGGAAAACGAGCACTGATCTGCCTTGCTCAAAGGCACTTCATAATGGATTTAAGTGAGATCTCTGATATCATTCCCAGTTTTTTTCTTGTTAAACAGGTAGTTCCTAGTAGCTCCTTTTGGGGAAAACCCATTCCTGTTGATGATCATATGACTAACACAACCCTACTGAGTCTAAGAAAACTATATTTCTCTACCCCGAATACGAGGCCCTACAGTATAAGCTGTACATGGGGTTCACAGCAAGCGAGATTAAAGGTTTGCTTAGCTGTTGCACAAGTCACATACTTGCAGTTTGATTAAAAAAAAATAAAAAAAAATAAAAATGTTCCACTCCTGGCTGAATTGCAAACACAGTCAGGTATAACTGCTCCAACAGCGGAAAAAACTCAGCAGCTGATCATTTTTACTGCTGTTGTCACCGTGTTTGTAAGGATAATCAGGATAATCTGATCTGCTTCTTCAGCGTGTACGGCTTAATAGGAAAAAGTGATTTTTAGGCTTAAAAGCAACTCAACCGGTGCGACACAGCGGACTAATTTAGAGGTCGAATTATGACTGCAGATAGAAATCTGGGTGAGCGATGACTTTGTTGGTCAGACATTGGAGCAGACAGACAGGCTCAACGATAAACTTGTTGGATAATCAGTAGGCCTGCCAAACTGAGAGCCTGACCCCCTGCAGAAGCCTGCAGCAGTTTCACTTCTCTGACACCGTCACTAACAGGTTTTAAAGCAGAGTAAAATAGAGTAGAAGAGACAGATAAAGATTTGAATAATGTAGATGAGCACGAGGCGAACTGCTGTTACTGGCCTATCACATATATTGGCACATCTGTTAGTCGAGATACACAGATATGAAGGACATGCACGGACATTTGTATTTTTTTGTTTTTTGTTTTTTTTTTTTAAATAGAGTGGCTGTAGCCCTCAGCAATATCTGCAGCACATGCAGCAGAGTACATCACAGCTTAGCAGACTATGGGCACCCTGATGGCTTCCGATTACCTGTATGCCTGCAAGCAGTTGGCTGGTTAAAAGAAATGCAATGTTTATGGACAGCCACAAAAAACAGACAAAATTATAGCTGCTTAGATGCATGTTTTAATTGATTTAAAAGACTGTGTAGGAGGGCACTAATATTTTTTGTGCCATTTTATGTCCTATACGCTACCTTTCACTGTATTTGCTGCTTTTTTAAATATTGTGTTTGTATAAGCTTGAACCAGATTTGATATAAATGGGTCTTCGTAGTTAAATAAAGTGAAAAAGCATTTGCCTCCTTCTAGACTTCTTCCTGTTTTTGCTTGATACGTGTGCATGTTTCAGCTCAAATACATTTTACATATCAGGCAAAGATAAACCTAGTAAAGAAAAATCTGATTTTAAATCATTTGTTATGCGTTTCACGTTACTGTGGAGGAATTTTGGCTCATTCTTCTTTGCAGAGTTGTTTTAAATCAACCACACTGGAGAGTTTTCCCAAGTATGAACAGCCTGTTTAAGGTCAAAGCATCTCAATCAGATTCAAGTCTATTTGGAGGTGGACTTGGTGTGTTTTGGAAAATTTGCATAACCAAAGCGAGCTTGAGTTTCAGGACACAAACTGATGGCCGGACATTCTCCTTCAGGATTTTCCAGTATAGAGCAGAATCCATAATTACATCAATCACGGGACGCTGTCCAGGTCCTGAAGAAGCAAAGCAGCCCCAGACCATCACAGTACCATGTTTGAATGTTGATCATGTTTACACAGGAAGTCACAGAAACACACATCATGACGTTCACTTTGTGAAATGCTGTGTTAGTTTTATGCTGGATGTAACAGGACTCAGACATTTCAAAGCGTTCAGCTGGTGTTCAACTGGTGCACTCTTGGAGTATTTTTTTTATTTTTTTTAAAATAGGCTGGCCACTCCTGGGTTGGGTCAACACCATTTCAGGTTCTCTCCATTTTTGGATAATGGTTCTCACTGTCCTTCGCTGAAGTCTCAAATCCTTAGAAATAACCTTTTCCAGACTGAAGATGTCAACAACTTTGCTTCGCATCAGTTCTTCAGTTTCACTTTAGATTGTGAGACGAAGAGTTTCTTTTTGAGATCTTTTAGCCTTCTTCATGTTGTCAGACAGGTTCTAGAGAAGCGATTTCACGAGTCAACAGACCTGGCAGTAGGGCTGGGCCATATTATACCGTTCACGGTAATACCGGTATAATGTTAGGCAACGATAGGAAAATGAAATATCGCGATAGAATGGGAGTAAAACGCGCATGCGCAGTGCCTTTGTTTTCATACGCACATGGCCGATTGTTGAGTGAAACAGATGAACCAGAATTGGTTTGTAAAAATGGTGCAACTTCCGTGATGTGGAACTGGTTTGGTTGTTGTCCGTCAGATACACGACAAAGCACATTTTTTTGCAGAACATGCAAGCGGCCGTCATTATTGTCGTATTTGTCGGACTAAGATGCTCTTATATGTGGGAGTAATCTGGGTCCTAAACTCCGTATGTTTCAGGTCAAACAACACTGCAGCATCACTGAGAGTTAAAAACTGTCTAAATTCTTTCATCTTTAATAAAACGATCAACATTGCTGCTTTACCAGGTGTAACTATAAAGTTTAACTTCCAGGCATCCATGAAAACAAGTTATTACATTTAACGGAGTTAGAAGTTAGCAGGAAGCTAGCGGAAGTTAGCTCGCTAGTTTCGCTAGTTACCTAAACATGATATAGCATGTTCTGACTGAGAGATTTCTGAAAAAATTCAAACGTACAGCTCTGCTATCACTTCCAACATAAATGAAGACAGGAAACTAAACAGCAGTGACGTTTGTAGGGTTACTGAAGTTGGGCTAGCTGGTATATAATGATGTGCTACGTGATCGCTAGCGACACAGCTATGTTAGCATAACATAAACAGTGAAGCTGGAGGACGAACACTAACACTTTTCCACTTATAAAAGTTAACGTGAAGGTTCCTCATGGTTAGAGACAAATGCAATCGCATGGCAGGATGCTGTACACGGACCAAACTTCAGTCAGGAGAACAACTGAGATAATCCATCCACAATACGAGGTTAGTCATTAATATACTGCAACTACATGGGAATAGAGCAGCTGCCAGAGAATTCAACATTAATGAATCAATGGTACAGAAGTGGAGGAAGCAAGAAGAATGAGTTTAATAAAGTTTGATTTATCTGACTGCTTTGTTTCGCTTAATGTGCCTTATAATCCCGTGCACCTTATGGTCCGAAAAATGCGTACTGCACACTGCAGTTTAATGTTGCAAAGCACCTCTTTTTAACTTCAGTGGATATTATACATGGTTATGCTCAGGATATGTCAGCCCATTTCTACTGGAAATGTCTTTTGGTTAAACTTTCAGCAAGGAATTTGCATTTGCACTGTTACATTTTTATAAAGCTTTAATGTACATAAAAACCAGCTTCTTGTTTAAGTGAAAATAAATGGAAGGTTGTCTTTTTGCGCTAGTAACGTTGTGGAGTTGTATTTTGTCTCGCATCAATTATATCGTCAGTTATATCGTTATCGCAAATTTTCAAATATATATCGTGATAAATATTTTTGGCCATATCGCCCTGCTCTACCTGGCAGTAATTAGGCCTGGGTGTGGCTAGTTAAATTGAACTCAGCTGGCCAAAAAAAAAGTGGTTAATCACATGGGAGCAATAATTTTTTTACGTAACTTCAGGTAGATTTGGATAGCTTTTTCTCTTAATAAATGATACCATGACTTAAAAACTGTATTTTGTTTTCACTCGGCTTATCACTGTCTAATATAAAAATTTGTTGACCTGAAACATGCAAGTGTGACAAATGTGCAAATAAATAAAATAAAATAAAAAAAGCAGGCAAATACTTTCACACAGCAGTTTAGCTTGAATAGTAAATCAGTCAGAGCCTAACAAAATGCCATGCAATAAACGGTATTACTATAAAGGTGATAGTTAAGAGCAACCCTACTTGCCTATTTTATTTTTTATACAAGTTTGATTGCTTTCTCAGTTGATTTTTTATCTTTTTACTTGCTATAGAAATACTGTTAGAAAAGATTGTACTAAAAATCTTATTCTTAATAACATTGATGTGGAAGATTTAAAAATAGCAAAGAGGTAGAGGAAGTAAAACACAGGCTAAAAATGTCAACGTTTGCATTACTGTGAAGTAAAGCTCGGTCCACTATGAGTGGGGAAACACATGCAGCTAATTTTGATGCTAGCTGGCATGTAGCTGGAAGCAGCCACTGTGCTTTCGGGCAGTCTTCGTGGTTATCTTGGTTCATATACAGACAGTCCTCCTCCCTTCTGCCAGGCTATATGTTAGCTGAGCCACCGGCAGGCATAACAGCCCACACAGCTGTCTTTAACCCCGAAACCCTGATTACTGCCGTCTAAACGCGCCGTGCAGTCGCTCAGTCTTACCTCTTTGACTGCGAAGGCGGCTCCAAGTCCACAGACAGAGCTCAGGCGCGCTTTCTAAGCGTAGTTTATAATGAACTTGAGCTAGCCAGCCTTGTCCATTGTCTGGAGGAGATGCTGAGTATCTGCTCGCCAGTGTTTCAAGCATTAGCCTTTCCCTTTCTGTCTCTCACTGTAAAAATACTACTTCGGCCCCCTTACCGTAAACCGCCGCATAAAGGCGCAGTTATATTTTCAGCAAATAATCGCCATCGATGGTTGGCAAATAGGAAAGAAGACTAGTGTCACACATGAATACAATAAGTATTTCGAAAGTCAAAAAACGAGAAAATACAGGGTTAAAATTTTAAATACCATCACGACGAATAGGATGTAATCAGAAACGCCGGGGGGGGGGGGGGGGGGGGGGGGGGGAATAAAAAGAACTTTACTTACCTCTAGTGGACGTGAAAACTCACTACAGGAAAACCCAACAACTGCTTTGCGCATTCGTGAACACTTTACGGTTACAACGCAGCGTGACGGACATTAAAACAAACGTGAGGAGCACCAATCGGCTCCCAGGAGAGGCGGGACCCGTATGGATAACGGACCTAAAAAAATCTCCCAGTCTATTTTTATTAACGGACACGTTTGCTGATAATTACATGACTGGCTATAAGAAACGATATGAGAATGTGAATGCGTAGGACACATTGGAAGGAAGATGCTGTCTGCCGAGCTGGAAACACACTAAAGTAAGTCACAGCCAGCGATTAGCACAATGCTATTAGGCTGTAACAGCTAGCTCTAATTGCAGTGTTTTTAATCTGACAATGAATACAATTATGGCATTAAATTATTATTTCAAAGCGGCCATCAGCGAAATGTTGTTTGATGCTGCAACGGAGAGCATAGCTGACACCAAATAATCCAGTTAGTTCTGATTCCTGCCTTGCTGTCAGTTTTTAAATCCACGTTTTATGCTACAAAAGCATGCATTTATCATTATTTAACATATTTTCTGATTATAACACGTGCACATGTGGTCTGTCTGTGTGCAGCTTCTGTCTGTCTCCTCCTCTGGTCTCCACTGAGTGAGATGTCTCTGGCTCAGAGGGTTTTGTTGACCTGGGTCTTCACCCTGGTTTTCCTCATTATGCTGGTGCTCAAATTGGATGGAAAGGTAACAGTTTTCATAGCTTCATCAGCAATCTCCACCCAGTCTCCATCCAGTGACACATTCCTCCCAACAACCTCAACTATTAGCATCTTCTCCCTTTCCTCTCTACAGGTGCAGTGGAACTGGTTCCTCATCTTTCTCCCTGTCTGGGTTTTTGATGGCATCCTCATCCTCATGCTCGCCATCAAGATGGCAGGCCGCTGCAAGCCGGGATACGACCCGCGCAACGGCTCTCCAGACCTGCGCCTGCGTAGCTGGTACCTGACAGCCATGCTGCTGAAGCTCGGCTTCTGCCTGACGCTGTGCGCCAAGCTGGAAAGGCTGGCCGACGTGAAGCTGACGTTTGTGTGCATACCACTGTGGACCATGTTAATGGGGGCGCTGGTGGAACTGGGGTTGAATATCTTTCCTGAAAGGAGAGAGGCTTAGTAGCCGCCTAAGATCTCAGCGTGATTTGCATCACCCTCGACAAACCTGTGTAAAAACACGAAGGCAGACATTGGGAGGAGATTTGTGTTTATCTGGTCTCGGCTTTGTGAAATAGGAGCTTAGCCTGATTATGTTTCCAGAGAAGAATCAAATCTCCACATCAGCTATCAGTATTACTGTTAAGAACAAGAGACTTTGTGTAGGCAGATCACACAGTTGGAAGTGCACAGATTTCGTCATAACTTACTCGGAAAATGTGGCCTGACCTTCATCACACTCACAACTGCAGAGAAACACAATCTGGCTAAACTAATGAAGCACAAACTGGATTTTGCATGATGTTATAAAAGATGAAATAACTCCCATGCCCAGGCTGGAGAATGGACGTGAATCTGAAAAAGCACCTCAATGAGATCAGAGAGCAAACAAAGCCTGGTTCTTGATAAAAATCTGCCTTTTTAAAGAAAACCTGGAAGGGGTGAACCACGCTTTCGTTTCGGTGACTTTCCCAGGAACTTAGAAGCATTTGCAGGTTCACAAAACTGGAAAAATGTTTTTCGAGTCACACTAAGAAGAACTCTCAGAGGATATTCAGGAAAGCTGCCACCTTGCCAGGGAGGTGAAAAAGAAACCAAGGGTAATGACAAAAACACCTCCAAACAGCTGAATAAAGTTTACCATAAGAAAAACACTTAAGAATGATGTTATTGGAAGAACTTGAGGAAGAAAAGCACACTACAATACATGCCATATTTGGAAAAGACTATATCTGAGCACTCAGTCTTTTGGACAACAGTAAATAAAAGCTCACCCCAACAGCGAAGCACGGTGGAGGTACCATCATGGTTTGGAGCTGCTTTGCTACCTCACAGCCTGGACACCTGTCAGAATTTATCACCTTAACCCGAGTGGACATTGTTGGTGCTAAAGGAAGTGCAATGGGCCTGGACTGTGAGCGATCACGCTGTGTTTTTTATACAAATATATACATGCTAGTTTAGTCATATTATAATCTTAAACCTTTCTTGCAGCTGTGGGTGTTCAGGCCTCATCAGTGTTCATCAGTAGAGCTGGGACTCTACTGAGCTGCTACTAAGTCATGTAAACATGGCAAAAATAGCTGAAAGAGGGCCATATGGGAACAGCTGTATCTGTAAAACTACTGTGAAGCCAACACTGGAAGCAAAAAACCCAAAACATCTTCTGATGCTTTGTGTTTTTATGGATTGAAAATGTCCAGTATTGTTTTTCTAAAGTTTCTTTTTGCTGAATGTAAATGACGGCAGCTGCACAGGCAGGAACTGAATCTACTTCCTGTGTAACTATCACGCTCGCTACAAACTACGGTGTAAATTTTTGACTTGTTTTCCAGGTTTATTTTTTAAAACCTTTAAAAGACAGCAGCGAGCTTAGCTGCAAACACAGAAGTGGGGGATTTAAGAAGCATCTGATGTGCCATTTTCCACAGGCTGCCCTCTCTGCCTTATACAAGTTCTCTTTTGTACTTTCATCATCATGTGTTCTATTTAACTCAGTCTCTGCACTCAAGTCCAAAACTCTGATCACAAATAAACCTTTGTGTGGTTAAAAAAAAATTACAGTTTTAGCCACGAGAGCACCGAGCTGATTCCAGTTTCATAGTTTCATAGTCGGTTGACTCTGTGCATGGGTGAAAATGTATTTAGCGCCATCGGTTGTTTCCTTGTGTTATTTTGCATTGAAATTTTGAAATTGCATGCATGTGTTATAATAATAAACTAGTGATTTACACTACACTGTGTGTCTCAAAACGATGCTTAAAAAGTGGTTCCAAATTGAAGGTTGGCATCAGTTAGAGCTTGTTGAAAACAAAGTATTGTGGTTGGGAAAATCCCTCTGGGACGTAACCTGAAATGAACCGTGAGGCAGCCAATCAGCTAACAGCAGGGTGTGCGTGCACGCTCTTACACATTAGCTCCTCTGAAACGCGCGCACGAGTTTATCTGGCGTTACGTAACACTCTAATTTAATGGTTTATGACAGGATTTTAAAGTTTAGATGTATTTGTATTGTGAAAAAAAACTAACTATGAGAAACTATCCAAAAACACCTTTAAAGAAGATGGAAAAGGCAAGTATCTCATTTTATTTTATGCGACTAAATGTTATAGCACCTTTTTTTTTGCTTCACTTAATGAGCAGCTATGTTTGCAGGTTAATTTAGCTCTTGAATGCTTTATCTTCACAGCAGTTAAGCTCTGATTAAATAAAAGGTTATCTAAGAAACAAATGTATCCAAATGTATTTTGTTTGACATTAATCAGCACACAACTTCTCATCTTTATCTTGTAGGAGGGGGGCGCACATCAAAGCACTTGCTGCTGCGTGAGAAAGAACATTTTCACATGGCTCTCTGCAGTTCTCTGAAAAACTAAATACGCCCAGTAATAACTTGAAGTCATCATTTCCTGTATGACTTTATCAGTGTCTCACATCATTGTGGAGGAATTTCGGTCCAGTCTTCTTCAATCTCGCTGCAGTATTTTAGTTCGGTTGAGTTCTGGACTTTGACTTGCTCCGGTCCTGTGGATGCAAAAGGAGCTCAAATCAACATCCCTCCATCGGCGTGCTTCACAGTCGGGAAGAGGTGTGTGTTTTTCACCGAACATCTCCATTTTGTTCTCGTCTGTCCATGAACATTGTTACAGACGTCTTTTGGACTGTCCAGATGTCCAAAGAGACTCCAAATAAGCCATATGTGTTCAGCCCTTTTCTAGTTGCACTGTCATTCATTTAAATATTTCACATCCTAACTGAGTCCTGTTGTGTGTCTGTTTTATAGAGGTGCTCACACTTGCTGATGATCAGTTAATCAAGAGCATTTAATTAGCAGCACCTGCCTGCTAACTACCCCTTAATTCCAGTGGAAGATGTAAGCATGTACTTTGAGTTTCACACACTGCTTCTGCATTTTGGCTCAGTTTATGTTAAGTAATAATTGTACCTGTTTGTAAAACTAGCTCCAGTTTACTTTTTAATGAGTAGCTCATGTAGGACAGGCAGCATTATAAGGAGCAGGTTTTTACCTGTTCTAAGACATTTTCTGCAGGTTCTTACTGTTAATAAATTAACTTATTGCATTGGTTTTGGTTTGTACAGTTTCCCAACGTGCAAAAACGTTTCTCTTACTGGAGTAATTAGAGTAGCAGTTAGTTAAATATGGGGAAGCAATAGTGCATCTTTATTAGCAATCTTGTGGTGTAATATGTAACAATATCACTCTTTAATGCCATTTGGCAGTTTTTGCTTTACTAGTTTTGTTGTTTTCACTTGTATTTGTGTATTATATTCAGCATTCTACATGCAGTTCTATTGAATTAAATCTATTTCTTGACTTATTGAGCTCCTTTAATGTATTTTTCCTATTGAATTAACTCATTTTAGTATCATTTGTGTTTTAACTGTTCCACTTTATTCTAATAAACCATTTATTTAGTTTATGTTTAATATTTTGGCTGTTACAACACAGGAAATTCCCAACTTTTGCAATAAATATAGTACATCTTATCCTATCTGCAGAGTACATAAGGATTATTTCACATTTCATGCTACATAAAAAAGCAATGAACAGAATAAAATTAATAGCACCCGCAGTAATTTACTAAATGAAAGAATACCATGTGCTCACTGACTGAGTGCATTCACAGTTGAGTGAGTTGGTTTATCATGAATGATCCAAAACTAATTTCACTGTCTCTGCAACAACTTCCTGCCTCGATCCTGCACTTTAAAGGTCAGCTGAGCTCCTCTGGCAGGAAAGGATGAAGAGAGGAGGGAGGAAAGGCTCTTCTTAGCTGGATTTGACCCGACACACAGCAGCCTTGAATCACAGAGCTACTGCATTGTGTATGTGTCGTCTACTCAAATCTGGACCGTTAAAAACTGCTGAGCTCACTGCCGTAGACTGCAGTGAGGGGGCGGCTTGCATAACAGGGAAACAGAAGCCGAAAACACAGGCAGGTGTATGCTGGACAGAGGTGGAGGAATGGCTTTGAAAATAAGAAAGATGCTTTCAGTAAATTTCAAAGTCAGATGAGTGTCTGTAGGTTTTAAGCACATTCACAAAGCCTTATAAAGGACTCGCATGGCTAAAGTGTAAAGTTACACTTAACACATGAGTGATGCTTTAAGTAGTATTTTTTTTCTTTACAGTGGCTGCTACTATTTGAAAAGAGTTGCAGATATTCTAAGGATGTGACTTCACTTCTAAGGAGCTTTAAAGTGTCTTTTGGGCCCGTTGAATTGATTATTTTTTAGCATCAGGCCTCCCACTGTTTGCAAACACTTTTAACATATCATCTTCAGAGTATGTCAGGGTAGTGTTGACGGTTTTATATTTCTGCCCCCAAGTGGACAAAAAAAAAAAATTCAGTTATTGCAGGAAGTTTTGTGGAAGCTTACTAAAAAATGCAATTATTGACATAAACTGTATATAAAAGATGGTTGCACCTATAGTGAACACTCATTTAAAAGCTAAATTACAGATTCATAATATTTCACTCAAAACTGAAGAACAAATGGCTGTTAGTGAAATCATCCACACAGAAAGACATTAACTGTTAAAAATTCTTCAATACTGTCGGCGCACACCTGACGATTAAAGCGGCAACCTTTAATGGATCGACTCCCACCTGCACTAAAGTCTTGCAAGAGTGTCATGCACGGTGGAGAAAACACAACCAGACCAACGAGAATCAAGTCAAACATTGAACCTTTTATTAGCTAGGCTCATATTTAAAGTAGAAACCACACTACAAGTATTTCTTTCCCCTTTACAAAACTCATTATGTACACTACAGTGCTGACAGTTAAAAAGAACAGAAAACAAACAAACAAAGAAAAACTGGAGATAAATGAACTCTGTGAAAACAATTCTAGCCCCTGAAGACTTTTTGTTTTCAGCCATAACTTTTTTGTCACATTTCTACAAAAAAATAGAGAAGTTCCTGTCGTGTTTCTGTAACATCCAAAAGCCAAAAAGCGTATAAAGAGCGGCATAGCGCCTCACAACTGTTATCAAGTGCTTAATTATCACCTCGCTCTCCCCCAGAGCCATACAGTGAAGAGTTCTCACTGTGAACATTGAGGCAAACTGACGACAAAAAGCTAAGGCGTTATCTGTCATTTTCCAAAATTTTTCAGGCTTGTGGTGAAACGAATCATTAAGGAAAAGAAACCCAAAAAACCTTCTGAACACTGCTGAACCCTCTGACCTCAGATGTTTGGAGAGCTTCCAGCGGCTTTAGACACCAATTTAAGGCTTTGCTCTGATTTTCCAGTTAAAACTAAGACCCCTTCACTGTATGTCTCTGGACCATCTAGTATTTCACAGTTAAGGACAGGCACTGGGGAAATGTGGGCTACATTAGCAATATCGATAGTAAAAAACAAAAAAGACAAAACAAAATCAAGACACCAACAAAGATACACAACTCTGTGACATGCACCGAGACAGACGAGTTTGACTCTCATGATCAGATATTTGGAGAAACATATATTCTTCATAGGCGCTGCTAAAAATTCCACATAAAATAATTTACTGTACTTTTAAACACTTCAGTCTGTGGTTCATAAATAAAACATTTCATAGACTCCACACTGTAGAGAAAGCAGACTTCAGGTAAATAGATAAATAGTGCTTTGGAAACGAGCTCTTGACAGCGTACCGTCTGTTTTCGAAGTGTAAATAAAAAAAAATAAATAAAAAGTGAGCCTGAATGCACTGAAGTTACAGTCTTGGAAGAACCTGAAATTGCCCTGTGGATAATCTAATGGAATCTGCAAGTCTCGACTCAAAGTTTCCACAATAATACCAACTGCATTTTCACACGCACTAAAACTGCTGTGATGAGTCACGTTTGGGATGTCTTGGCTATGCTGCATCTGTATGATATTGCTCTTTGAATCCTAGCTCACAGTGAGCTGTCATCGTAGCTGCTTGTTAATAAAACACAGATCCGGTTAAGGGGATAAAAATCGAGGTTCAGGATGTGCCCTGAATGCGTTTTCCTGAGACTTCTGGAGGCCCTGGGTCGAGTTTGTTCACAAAACTTGTTCTCAAAATTAAGAAACCCTGGCACACATCCAGGAGACGGGCGAAAAACAAAAAGAAAAGCAGCAAAATTACACAAAGAGCCCACTGTGGCGTTAAGGGCAGCCAGCACAGGACAACCTCAGTACTTTGAAAAATGTGACTCTTAGTGGCCTGACTGAATGCAGTTCTACTGCATGCTGGAGCTCAGATAATGTTGAGTAGCATTAAAAAACTACAGCAACATTATAGCATTATAGCTCTAAATACAATATTAGGGAAAAGTACTGTGATAGACTGTATAGTGCAGTACAGTAATGAAGTGTAGGAACATTAAATCAATACACCAGCGGTGATCCATCATTATTTCAGAAACAGTCTTGGGCACGGAGAACATACGAGAAAAAAAAAGCCACAAAAATGGAAGCATTAGCTGCAAGTTTCACAAAAAGGCCACACTTACAACCTTTATTCTATATTTATATAAATATCTGACACAAGTCTGGAGAAATCTTCACTTCCTACATCTGACAGGCTCACAGATAATCTGATGTTTGAAAGGACTTATGCTCACTTCACTTAAAAACAAAACAAAAAAAACAGAGCCAGACAGCAGTTTGGCAGACGACAGGGCTCATTTGAGCCTGAATAATCTCTCCTTCAGAGTTCAGATGGCTAAAGGCCAAAGCTACCTGTAAATGAAAGGAATTCTCCATCACACTTTTTAACCTGTGCACGACCAAAGCATCTGTACAATCTAAGCCAGTTCAGTCCAGAGGTCTGGGTTATATCGAGTCCAACGCTGCTTGATAAACTATGATACTGTGTCTGCTTTCTCCCTCTTTAGTTATTTATTTTACATTGTTTTACAACAGCACAACCAAAATGAAACCTTATACGTATACAGTCATTTAAAAAGAGTTTCATTACGTACAAAAAACTACTATAAAATCTGCTTCGGCTCCTCTTCGTGGTTTGGGGGTGGGGGGAAAACAGCAGGGCGAGGTTGAGGTGGTGGGTGAGGAGGAAGAGGGGGGGGAGGGGGGTGTGGGGAGGAGGATGGCGGTGGAGGAGGAGGTGGGTAAGGGAAAGACTGTGACAGGGAGAGCTGAACCTGCATGGATGCTGAGGTCTGGTATTGCGGTTGTAGGGGGTAAGCACCCGGCGGCTGCGAGAGGAAAGGCTGAGGGGGGAGGAAGGGGTGGGAGGTGAAGCCGGGATGCTGGGTGGGGAAGAAGGTTTTGGCGAACTGGTGTGGATGGGAAAGGTGAGGGGAGAGAGACTGGGTGTTAGTGAGGGGAGAGCTTAGAGGAGGGGAGGCCATTAGTGGGGGCTGGAAGTACGGCTGGGACTGTGTGGTGATATTTGGTTGGTGATGCAGGTGAAGCGGGCTCAGGTGGACCGAATGTGGCGGTGCTTTCTGGGTGAGAAAAGAGTTTAGCGTTTGAGGCTGTGTGGGAAGGGAAGGACTGGAGAGGGTGTTTTGGGGGAGCCCTGGAGGTCTGTGAGGGATGTGGGAATGCGGCAGGAGAGGGGAGAAAGAGAGGGGAAGCATCTGAGGGAGGGGAGGAGGTGGGAGATGCTGGGGTGTGTATTGCTGCATGTAGTTTCCTTGCCTCGAGGCGTCCTGTGGTGGATGTACTGGCAAATCCACGGATGTCCTGGAGTCTGAGTCTAAAGTGTGAGTCTGTGCCTCTGGGCGTGTTTGTGTCCGCATGTCGATCCCTGTGTAAGTCCATGTGTTGATTTCGGAGGGGTGTGTTTTTACATCCACAGTGGGCGACCCCTGTGACCACCCCTGTGTCTGTGTGTCTGTGACCGGGAGCGAGTCTTTGTCCTTCGGTTGATCTGACTCCGAGGAAGGAAGAGGCTGAGAAGAAGGAGGAAGCGTGGAGAGAAGAGATTCCACTGCAGGCTTGAGACTAGTCAGGGATGAAGAGGAAGCTGGCAGAGGGGAAGATGTGGACACCACAGCAGAGGAGGAGGAAGAAGAAGAGGTAGAAGATGGATGGGAAGCTGCAAAAGTCGAATGCAAGCTTGCGACAGGTGAAGGTGAAAACGCTGACGAGGTGGAAGACTTTGGGGATGATTTCGGAGAAGCTGAAGAGGAGGAACTTCTACTGGAAGACGTTGTTCTGCTGTCTAAGAGATGGTGGTGGTGGTGATGAGGTTTAGATAATATTTTGGGTTCTGTGTCCCGATCAAGAGGAAGGAAAGCAGGAGGGGACATAGTGCGAGGTGGAGGAGATTTATTCTTGCAGGCAGGGGCTGGAGATTCTGCCTTCACCTTTGCAGGAGGTGAATCCTGCCGTTTAGGCCCTCTTTCTTCAGCTGCCCTCTCCATCACCTCCTGTTTGTCTGAGTGTGCTGAGAGAGCAGGCTGGGACGGGGGAGGTGGATGCTGAAGGCAATCACTGTCCTCCTCCTTTCTGCCAGTTGGCAATGTCCTGCTTTCTGCCACCTCAACCTCAACATCCTCATCCTTTATCCTCTTCTTCTCATCCTCCTTTTCCCCCTCAAAAACCGATTCAGTCTCTTCCACTTTCAGCTCAACCTTCTCCTTCTGCTCCTCCTCCCCCCCTTCTCCCTTGTGGTACTGCAGGAGGCGGACATGCCATGCCAGGCTGCAGACAGCAGAAACTGTCTTGAACTGGTGGACCACATTGCGGGGGATGAAGTAGATGTCATCGTGGCACAGGCGGATGCGAGCATAACGAATGCCTTCCCGCCGCAGCTGGTTTAGTTTGGCGTCGTCCACCCACTGCACACACTGTACAGAGAGAGGGCGGGAAGACGGTTAAAAACGGAGGAGAGGAAGAAAATAGATGTCATAATACCATGAGAATAAGAATTTGAGCAGCAGAGGGCCATGCTGACTTAGATAAAGTAAACAAAAGGACATGCATCGCAAAACTGATTGAAAACACAGTTACACGTCAGAATGAAAGTATTACTAACATTAGAAAACAAATTTATTTAAATTCTTTATTAAGATTTAAATTAGCCTACATCCTTCCAGTTGTCTGATATGCACTGCTTCACAGGACACTGAGAAAACCGGCTGCATGAAGTTAAAAGGCAGCAGCCTCTTGCTAACAATTCGAGAGTTGTTTTGGTTTCCTTTAAGGATGCCGAGCTGCATTGAAATGGTCTGCAGGCTTGTTCCAATCCCCGGGGGGGACATTTTGCTGACGCACGATTCAAAACTCACAGATTAAATAAATTCAAAATAGAATTCCTTTGCATAACGAGTCAGAACAGCAGCAGCAAGACAAAATCTTGTTCTCTGAAGTTGCTTTTGATCTCCTTGAGTGCAGGTTGTACTTATGCAGTCTGCACAAGGGGAGCTGGAGTCTCTTTATCTCAAAAAGGAAAAGAAGCTACACAGACTGCAAAATCAAAGCTGGCAGAAAGGACTAGAGGAACTTTAATGTGTTTTTTAAAATAATTTGTATTTTTGTCATTTTTTAAAAATAGGTAAAAAAAAAAAAAAAAAAAAAAGAGCAGTGTGTTTGTTGTTTTTGGTGAAGTTAGATTGTTTTGGCAGTAATTCATTAACTATACTGCTCAAATATTTATTTCACTTTAAATAAACATTTATCTTATGGGGGATTTTTCTGAAATTTAAATAAAATTCACATGATACATAAATAAATATGAAAAAACAGTTGGTGATCACAGAGGACGTCTGGCAGGGACCTGGATCGAGACTAGTGATATTTAACATTTAATTCTTCCTCCACGGAAAGATGTCTGCGGGTGCAGATGGACACAACAAGAAGCCTGGTTATTAATCACTTGGTGTGAGTTTCCTTCATTGATTTTGAAAAAAAACAAATACCAGCAGCCAAAAAACAATCTGCATTTACAAGCAGCTAACTGTGAGGTGCAAAAGATCAGCATGGAAACAAACTAATCGAAAACTTCAAATGGCATCTGTGAACAGACTGACTATTAAAGCTTGTTGCTCGTTACTCGTTACTTAATAATCTACGTAACAAGAATTGCTAAGCAGATTAACCCGGAGAAATAAACTAAACTACATAAGCAAAAAATAAATACAGAAGAACTATAACTATAATTATTTACTATAGTAACACTTGTCTTTTCTTGTCTTAAGACAAACCTCTAGCTGAGGTTAAAATTGTCCACCGGGTGGCAGCATCCATCATCAGGTTTACACTCAGTTGATATTTTGGTAACACTTTATCCAATATGAGTTATTATAAAGGTCAATTTACTGGGAGTAATAGGAGTGAGTGAGCACAGGTGTGTGTGTGTGTGTGTGTGTGTGTGTGTGTGTGTGTGTGTGTGTAATGTAACACCTGAGACAGCGGGGGTTCATGTAAGTCCAACTGCAGCCTCTGAACTACATAAGGGAAATCACCAGCGTGGAAACACACAACATCTTTGGTTACACGAGGAGGCTCCAAGCTGAAAACGAGCAAGGGGGGAGGGAAGAGAGAAGGATTATATGATATCCGTCAGTGACTAAGCTGTGTAAATACAGAGCGTGTGTCACTTCCACACAGACGGCTGCTTACCAAACTGTCTGACATTTACAGCGTGCGCTACTGTCGCTTCAACGCCTACCTTTCTACGGAGCATACGGCCTTCAGCACCCCCACGGCCGCCGTGGTTTGGCGCTCGAAACCCTGTCCGATGTGATCGGCGTGGGCTCGCGTCCGATCCTCGAACAGCATCTCTCTGGGCTCGCTGGTCCTGGGCAGGGACTGAAGCAGGTTCTTCACCTCATTTGCGGAGCTAAGAGAAAAAGCAGAGTGAAAAAGTAGAAAAACACAGCGTGCCCACACAGTTTGTGTTTCTCACCCGTCTGCTTCCCTGCTGTCTAAATAAAGAAGGAAATGACTAAAGGTGAGTGGGATGCTCACTCTCCTAGGCTCTTTCTTTCCCGTCTGCTTTATAACAGCACAAAGAGACCTGCTGCTGTTGCTGTTGTATTATCAGCATCAGCTAAGACAGAGACAGAAGCATCTACAATAACAAATCAATCAGCCATAGGGATACACAGAGCGATACTGCCTTTAAATGATTTGTAAATAAGATGGATTTTACCACAATCAGCAACCAGTATTTATCTCGTCTAGTCTAAATTTTAAATGTTCAAATCCTGCCTGTCAAAGCGTTTACAACATATAATAAAGTAATAAAGACTGCTTTGTTTTTGGCTTTAAGGGGAAATAAATACAACAAAAATAATGAAATAAATAGATAAACGATTCAAACATTGACATTGAACCACAATTTTGCAATTGCCGCCTCTGTAACAGCCAGCGCTGATGTCATGTTATACTTTGTTCCTTATTAGTTGGCAAAGCTATGACTTGGCCGAGATGCTTGCAGGTCAAATTTAAGACCTTTTTAATAACACTTAGAACAAACTTTTACACCAAGCTTCACATCAGAAGTGAAAAATATGTTCTCTCCAAGTAAACACATTAATGTCAGTTCAAACAATTGTTATTCGTGAGCCATTTGTCATGAAAGTCACATCTTCCCTTTTCTAATGAGCACGCTGGCTAACAAAGCCGTCATCATAGTCGTCCCCAGTGTTTCCATCAGTGTGTGCAAGACGGGCAGCAGGCCAGGCCTAAGCACTGGGGGAATTTTTGTTTATTTTGGTTTGCATTTATTTTCTGGGGAAAATCTTTAATTGGCATCAGCACAAACTGTCCGTACACATATAAAAATATTCTGAAAGCTTTAGGTGAACAGGTGATCAATTACATTATGCTATCTAATTCTTTAGAGACCAAATAAATACATAAATAAATAAATAAAAGTGAAATATTTAAGATCCAATCAAATTTAAGATATTTTAAGGACCCATAGACATCTTGTCTTTACTTTTCCCTCATCTTATCCAGTGTAGCTGGATCTAATCTAAAAATCCTTATCCTTGATCCACATGCTGGAATTTTTGTCATAAATGAAAAGGTCATTTGTGTACGAGTATGGACACTTTTGCACTCGGCTTATTATTTTTCATATTGTTTCCTGTTAGAGATTTGTTTGTTTTTCAATTGAACTATACAGGTTACAGGTCACATTAAATGTGGGACACATTTTGAAATGATTTATTGTAGTCTCATTTTTAATAATCACAAAAATCTGGCATTTTAACAGGGTTGTCTACACTTTTCACATCCACTGTATACCTCAACTATTAAGCCAGAACGTGGAAACTTCACAGCCTGAGGGTAAGCCGATGTAAACTTAACGAACAAGCAGGCATGTTTGTTTTAAAAAGACTTACAAGAACAAACAGATCCCTAAAAACTGCGCGTTATTTAATGAAAGTGTCAGCGCTCACAGTTAAGTAGTCGATACGTTTAATGTTTGATAGAAGCAGGATGAAAAAGGCGTGTTTCAGCCTGTGGCTTCAGTGAGAGTTTCTGAAACATTTGTGGGTGTAACCCTCATCAAAGCACCATTCATGCTCAGTCTGGTTTCCACACCACACAGAATTTACCCATGTATTAATAACTCCTCCACTTTGATACATAACACACATATTAACAGTATAAAATACTGCAGATAATTTACATATTTGAGGTCATTTTATAAATGTAAGAATTTATTGCACTTCTCAGATTCACATGCAAGATGTAGTATGAACCAAAAGATGAAAGATAAAACAACAAACCCACAATGCGTCTACACAATTACTGCAGGCCTTCAACAGATATGTCAGATTTTCTAGCTCCGGATGCCCCCCCCACTCCCAAATCTAATCATTTTATTCAATTCAGTTTTATTTATATAGCGCCAGATCACAACAATAGTTGCCTCATGGTGCTTTATGGTTCCGTGTTTGCTGCCGGCATAATGCGTGTTTACAAATAAGTGTGAAAAATTGTAGATCTACAACATTCTCTCGCATTTTAAAAAAAAAAAGAGAGAGAGAGAGAGAGAAAAAGCCCAAAAAACACAAGCTGCGTTTCAAGCAGTGTAACGGCAAAAGCTAGACGATGTACACATACGAAGTCTGCGCTTGGCTTCATGTGTGCAGACTGAAGAGCTGTGAAGGAAAAGCATAGGAATGAGCCGTGCTGCCAAACAATAGAAGTACTGCAGTCAGCTCACTGCTGGATCAGTGACTCACACTGGAGCTGCAGTCAAATTCAAACAAGAGTATAAACACACGCACAGAGTTTGCGAGAGAGTCCTTCGAGAGAGTAACACACACACACACACAGACAAGCTTCGAAACTACCCGTGCTGAATGCTGAATTGTGCGTTCATTCATTCAGAGATAAGAAGAGAGAGGCATGAGCTGGTGGAAGAGGAAGAAAGAAGCAGGGGAAAATAGTGCAGAGAGTGGATGGGGGTAGATGAAAAACACACACACACACACACACACACACACACACACACACACACACAGCTCAGTGTGTCTGAGCTGACTGCAGGCTGACAGTAATAAATGTAAAACCAGGAAAGCTGGTAAGTGAAACTGTGAAAAGGGAGAGCGTAAAGGGAAGAGTGCTGAATGTGCACATCTTTGAAGCCTACCATCCGCTGCAAATCTTTAACTACATGTGAGGTCGTGTTATTCTCCCACCGTGTCTGCTGGTAGTGTGCACCAAAATGTCAGGAGAGATTCCTGCGCCTTTATTGCCAGTTAAAGCAGGACTGAGGGGTAGATGAGTAGAAGAGGGCGCAAGGAGATAATAGGGCTGGTGGGATAAAGAAGGAGGGAGGTGGGGAGTATGTGGATATAAAGGGAGAAAGCAATGGAGGAAAGCAATGCTCTCTGAACATACAAAAGCTGTTTTTTGTGTGTGTTAATTATATTGATTTTTGGCCAGGTTCTGCATTTAAAACTCAATTTAGCCCCAAAGTAATATGTGCCAAATGAAATTCATCAACAAAAGCACACAAATGTTGTTAATGGTTGTGTAACTCTATTCCGTAATATTTTGAAAAATGTAGATAATACAGGAATATATGATATATTAATAATTGGGATACCATTAGGGCTGAACGATATATCGCATTTGCGATAATATCGCGACATGATCAAGTGCAATTTTCTAACCGCAAAGGCTGCGATTATACTCTGGACATGTCCAAATTCATGGGCTGCATCCTCCTGAGGCCGCATTTGTAGACCGATTACGTCACAGCGACGCGCCGAAGGCTGTCCAAATTACTACCATATCCCAGAATTCATAGCGCGGCCCAGCCAAACTCCAGTTTCCAGCAATGGCGGCCGCTACTAAGTTTTAAAATTACTCATACTAATCTTTCTGGGTCACAAAATAAACTTTTAACATATTTTCAGGCGAGAAAGTAGTTGTGTAAACATCAAATATCTGCTCGGTTTATCAAGATATCCCATATTTGCAAAAGTGCTTCGACGTTTTCAGAGGCGTCTGCTACCCACCAGCTCGACAGCTAGCCGGGAGCTCGAGGGTTACTGATGCGGCCGAGAACGGCACAACTCCCTGCACATCATTTTCAGATCACCGCGGAGTTTCGCTGCTCGGGTTAAACGTAATATATAAGTCACTTAGACAACCTAAAAATGTTATTGTTGGGCTTTTTTCAGTGTTTTGTTTGTTCGTGAGTAAATCGGTTTGGCTGAGATTAAAGTTATTAGATTAGATAAAATAAAACTTTATTAATCCCCCGGGTGGGTTCCTCCTTGGTTTTCACACAGCTGACTAAACGTCAAACAGAAAACTTATTAAACAGAAGTATGAGACAGTCGAGAATTTACACCAGTGTCTGGTTATATTTTAGATAGCAAGAAGCAGACGGCTGAGTTTATTAAACTCCACCGAGACAGCGGTGACGCTAATCAGAACTAGACCGTCCAATTTCACGCCTTTAAATTTTAAAGGCGTGTTTGTGTGTGTGTGTTTATACAATTGCTATTATGTTTGCACTTTATGTGTAATGTTACTGACTGCAGAGATCAGTAAGATGTGTGTATTTTTTATTTATTAGTTTTATTTATTTAATATTATTTTTTAATTGAATGACTGTCTAGTAGTTCACAGATGTCGAAAAACTGAGTGTGGTAAAGCCACAGATTTTTTTTATGTATATTTCTGCAATCTGCACATTGTACTGACTTTCATTTTAATGTTTACACCAGGGTTCCTTGTCAGCACTTTATGCTCAGATGTTTGTAAGCTAAAAATAAACTATTGTGTATGTTCAAATATACTGTTGTGATTGAAGAAGTTAAATAAAAATGTCAGTCATCAATTCATGCATCACCTCATGTCATCATAACAGAGGTCTGTCTTCCAGGAAAGAACAGTTTAAAATTAATGTAATATAGTATTGGCCATACTATATGATGTATTGCTTGTCTTTGTTTAATAATACAGAAGACAAAGACCTTAAAAAATAATCGCATATCGCATCGCAATCGCAATATTGGGGGGAAAAAAATCGCAATTAGATTATTTTCCATAATCGTTCAGCCCTAGATACCATGTTTGAAAACTGATCATTTGTTATATTCTCTAGTGGTTTATTTATTTGGAGCATTTTAAGCCTTTATTTGACAGGAAAGTGAAGGGAAATGAAGGGACTGGTGGGTTGCCTTGTCAACCAGGTGAGGTTGACAAAGCAAAACCGATCAGGAACATGTATACAAAATCTAATAAAATATGAAAAAACAAAGGTAAAAGTTAATCTGGAGTAAAATGCAATTAAAAAAAAAACTAATAAAACAATTTCAACTACACAACAAAAGCACAAATACAGATCAAAATGCAGTAAATGTGGTACTAAATGTAGTAAAAACAGCTCAGTAAATATCAGTGTAAGTATAGTAGACAGTGCAGAGCACATAAAGTGTGAAGTGCTTGAAATAAAAGGTTAACGTCACGTTAACATCCTTTTTTCTTTCAGAAGCGTTCCACCTCTGTCTCTTCGTTGCTAAGCTTTGCGGGTTTGATCAGCTCACGCTGGCTGTCACGCTCACATCACATTCTTCGTCAATCCTCTGTCTTTCTTCAAAATGGTGCTGGCCCCGGCTGCTGCTGCCGCTTCTACTATGCAATTACAGTAAATCTGTGTGAGCGTGGCGCCCTTTCACCAAGAGCTGAAATATTTTGGTTTATTTTCATCATCTGACCACTATAATCAAGCTGAATTCTCAGACTGAGAGTCTCAGCGCTGTCAGAAAGGCACAACAGTTTGACCTTTCCACTGAAACTACTGAGAAATAAAAAGCAGCGCCGCAAAGAGACGCTGCTCATGCGCCAGCAGCCTTCCTCCAAACAGCGCAAGGCCAAACTGCAGCCAAGGACTCGCTGCAAACATCACGTCCTCCTCTCCTCCTCACTACTTCTCCATATTTCTTTTGACATGCTTTCTTTTTTGATGTCTCTTTTCTTATTCACACACTGACAGACATGAAAAACACCTGAGCTCCTGAGAACAGCAGCATGTGAAGTCCTCAATAAATCAACTTCAAGCAGAAAACAGAAGTCAAGAAGAAGCGGAAAACAGACTGTAATAGAAACTATCTGTGGAGGTAGCAAGGACAGAGAAATGAGGCCGGAGCTCCAAGGCGGGTGAAAGATTGAGAAATTTCCTACATGCAAGTCTGGTTTTATTTTTTATTTCCGTTAACTGAAAGGTTTCATTTGCCCCCCTCCAACATGTACTTTTAGTTTTACTAACTTTGGTCTAAACCCAGTGGACCATGAAAAGACAAAACACATTAATGTGTACCATAATATAGGAAATTTGGTGCAAACTAGGGCTGCCACAAACGATTATTTTGATAGTCGACTAGTCACCGATTATTTTTGCGATTAGTCGACTAATCAGATCATCATCCATTGGACGTACAGCGTACAGCTTATTGCACCAGCAGCATCTGGTCTTATATAACTATCATTAGCTTACAGCTTGAAGTGTTTGTGCTAACTAAAAATAAAGACAAGATGGTAGTTTATTAATTTTTAATGAAATTTGCAGATTGTTTCGGTGAAGTTTAATAAACTCCTTGCTTTCTAAAATATAACAGGACACCGGAGTATATTCTCCAGCGTCTCACACTTCTGATAATCAGCTGTCTGCTTGACAGTTTTAGCTGTGCAAAAACTATAACTTTAATCTCAGCACAACCGATTTACTCAGGAACAAATAAAATACTAAAGAAAGCCAAACAATAACATTTTTAAGTTATCTAAGTGACTTATATATATATGTTTAACCTGACTAGCGAAAGACGGCGGTGGGTTTGAAAACGATTTGCCGGGAGTCCGGTGTTCTCACGGCTCTAGTTAGCCTTGCCCCCGCCTAGCTAACGAGCTAGTGGGTAACAGACGTCTCCGAAAACGTCGGAGCGCTTTTGAAAATATGTGGTGTCTTGATAAACTGAGCAGATATTTGAGGTTTACACAGCTACATTCTCGCCTGAAAATATGTTAAACGTTTATTTTGTGACCCAGAAAGAATAATAAGAGTAAAGTTAAAACTAACTAGCTGCCGCCATTGTCGACAACTGCGCTGGGCTGCGCTATGAATTCTGGGACACAGCTTCTTCTTCGGGGTTTAACGGCAGCTGGCATCCTTGTACATGCAGTGCTGCCATCTTCTGTTTCAGTCCGTTATTACACTCTTAAATCCTACTATTATTATTCCTGCGTCCTTTGTGATCTTACAAAGCTTCAAACGATGCGTCGACTATTAAATTAGTCGTCGACGATTTTAATAGTCGACATAATCGTGACTAGTCGACTAATCGTGGCAGCCCTAGTGCAAACACAAATTGAAAAGCAGGCACACTTAACCTAATAATTAAAAATAGGACATCTCCTATGAACTAAAGGACTAAAGCTGCTAATAAAAGTGTGCTTAGTTGAAATCGGCGTGAAATCACAGACTTCTTCCAATAAAGAATCATCATCTTATCAACTGACTCATCTCTTAAGCTAAAAATCAACCAACCAACCGATGCCACCACTAATGACCTGAGACATGAGAGAGAAATAAATGAAGCGAGGCAGGAATGTGTGTGATGTGCATTGTCCCACGTTTGGCTGGCTGCCATGTGAAGTGGTGTCTGATGTAATGATGATCTCATCCTAGCGGTGAGCCACATACCGCTCCCATTCACACACACACACACACACACACACACGTTCTCTCTCATGGTCTCGCTCGCAGACATCATGCATTATGAGGCAGAGGCCGTGTTTGAGCAGCAGCGGCACAGGCAAGCAGAGAGGAGGGTAATCGTCTCATCTGGAGCAGCTCGGCTTCAACAAAGCTGCACGCTGCTTCAGATTGGAACGCTTTTTTAGCCTATAATCAGTCCTCATGGGCAGAACGGAGGGTACAGAGGCAAGCTGGCTCAATAAGTTACACAAACACACACCACCGAGGCTTGTAAACAACATTCATAAAGAGCGAAATCCCTCCTAATTCCATCTGTCTCACTGAACTGGAAACGTGAGTTGGCCTTATTTGTGCGCATCTGCAGTCTGCCGTTCACCGTTGGACTCACCGTTTTCTTTTAAAAGGAGACTTTGGTATATCAGCTACAGGTATCATCTGCTCTCCTGGTCTGACCCACATTATAGGACCGTCGTCGCTCTCTGTGGGACTCATCAGCCTCAGACTGGAAAACGTTCCCCATGGAAGAGTCCTCTGGAGCCAGACAGACAAGGAGGAAAAGAAGGAGGAGGGAAAGTGAAGACACAAGGGAATAAAAATCAAAGCATCGCCTTTTTAGTCGGCAACCAATTCATCAAGTGTTTTATTTAGCTCGTGTGCAAAAACTGCTCCCCTGGCAAAACTTGTCACTGGCACCCAGGATGATTCGGAGGGTGCTGAATCTGAGCCAAAGCCGTTCATAGACAGGAAACGCCAGAGGATGTGCGTCTTTTGATATTCAGCGTGCGACGCCACTCCTCCGCAGCGCGAGCAGGAGATTTGAAGTCTCAACATAGAACAGCAAACAGAAGACGAGCCTGTCACTCATGCATTTAAGGGACAGCAGTGAGTAAACGCAGCGTTTCGTGGTCTGCTCCTGCAGACAGAAACAACTTCCTGGACTAAAACAGGGAGCTGCGTCAATCGCTTGACATGCCTCTCATTTGCCAGCCACTGCTGAGAGTCTTAGGTGTTTTGTCTTGCAGTATTCTCCATCTGCTCGGTTTGGTGTTTCCAAATGATCAGCGGTGCAAATGCGTCAAAATAGTCTAGTTATTGAATGCAATATGAGACCATACATGTGGTACTAGGAAGTAAATAAGTAGAGTAAATAAATCCTACTTTAGAGTTCAGGGATGACACTATGTCAGCCAGCTGAACATCGTCACACAACAGCTTGACTAAGCGTGCACAATTTTACTAGAACAGATGATGTTTTCTTGGAACAAATAGTAGCACATTATGAAAATGAATGCTTTTAGAGCATGAGGCAATGAGCGATTAATAAGGATGTCTCAAGAGGATACTAAGGATGAGTATCTGGGCCGACCCAGCAAAGTTTTAATGGCTCTCTTCTGGCTAAAACAAAGAAGATTAAAATCCAGTTCCTAAAGTATTATTATTTTCTGTCGGCTACTTTTTTCTAAAAGGCTTTTCACTGCATTCAGTTCAGGTCGGAGACAAACATTTTGCGGACTCACTTCCATATCCAGTTCAAGCTCAAATCTTATCTGTTTGTTTGAATCCTTCTGTCACGTTTTCCATTCAGTCATTCTGTCTTTGTCAGGATTACTGCCACGCTGCTGTCCCACCCAGACTCACCTTGAGGAAAGGTGACTCTTCCAGCATGCTGAGGAATTCTGGGAAATAATTGCCGACCTCCTCGTCCACAGCTCCCACCAGGCTAATCTGTCTCATGGCCCCAGCTCTGTATGTGCCATGACTGTAGGTTTTCTTCACCTGCAGCGGGAATATAACAAACACACGCACATACTCTGTGTTATGGTGAAGTGAGGTTGATTCCTGCTGCATAATTAATCATAAAGTGGGAGTTCAGTTCAGTGTTTAGCTAGAAGCATGCAAACGCTAATATTTAACATTCTCTTTCGTGTTGTGCACAGACACAGAGGTATTATAACGATAATCGAATTTTAAAACAAGTTTCCCTGGCAAACTGTAAATCACAGCTTTATTATTTCTCATCCAAAGGAGTGCAGTTCAAACAAACCATTTTCAATGTGATACACACCCACTGTTTATCATTTCACTCTCAAATCCAACTCAGAAGAAAACACATTCTCTCACTCTAACAATAAACATATCATGCAAAGTGATAAATGGAAACTAATAGTCAATAATCATCATCTGGGAAAGTTGTAGCACCTTCAACAAGCTCATTAAAGACCTCCCACTGTTGTAACAGGGGCTAGAGCAGCGTTCCCCAACCCCCGGATCACAGACCGGTCCCGGTCCATGAGTCGTTTGGTACTGGGGCACGAGAGTTGAGGCTCCTGTGTGAAATTTATGGTTTTTAGGGTTTTTTTAATCAGTTTTTATCTTTTTTTAATCATTTTTATTATTAAATCTGTTTCCCTGCATCGTTTCCCGTGTGCTATTATTAAGTCCTTTTATTTTTGGTTACCTGGTGACCAGTCCTACTAAAGAGCATTTCACCCACTTGTTTTGTTTTAATACCTTTTTTTAACACCTAAAATCATCTAACAATTTTTATGGAGGGAATTAATTGTGGTTATTTCCAGCTTAGTATAGTTGCCTGCTGGACTCTACTAGAGTAACTCTGTATAGTCTATAGTTAAAACAAACATGAATGGGTGCCAGTTTAGCTCACAGGTGGAGCAGGTGACCATATGCCACAAGCCTAAATGCTTCAAATCCAAGGCCCTGTGCTACGTGTCTTCCCCCAGTCATCCTCTCTCCCTACTTTCCAGTCTGCTCTCCACTGCACTCTGATAAAAGCATAAAGCTCCAAAAACTACTTGTTCATCATAAACTGGGTATTAGTTCATCCACTACGTGAAATAAACAATTTAATTTCCTTTAAGCCAGCTTTTCCCTGATTGGTTGCCCCTTGCAAACAGAAGGTGTGAAGAACAGGTGGGTGGGATTTATGTGCTCAAAGACAGACCATTTGCCAGACACTATATTAGGCATTTAGTGTCTGGCAAAGACATCATAAACAGCTAAAAGTGATAAACAAATGACAGGAAGCAAAATAATATAATGGTCCCTTTCTCCCTCCTACAGCAAGTGTTATATGATGATATTATTTATATTAAATATAATATTATTCATGCCAATTTGGAAACACACGAAAATCTGAATTGGAGGCAGAGATCCGCATAGAAGCTGTGCATCATTACTGGGTGTCAAAATAGACACTGTGTGTGTGTTGGTGCCTTCTTTTGATGTTTCTGCTCCAGTGATGTGACTCAACGCTGTTTGCTGCTTTTCACTTGGCTGACAGAGCATCGCGCCTGTGTGACTGTGTGTCTCTAACCCGCCTCTCATACCCTTGGCCCTCAGCAGTGCCTTTTGTGTGTGCATGTGCGCGCAGTACGTGCAGCATGTGGCCTGCATGCGGTACTCTTGGCTGATCGCGATGCATGTGTGTCTGTGCGCACGCCAAATCCTTGGCTGCACACCTCCAGTGAGTCACCACTTGACAACGAGGCAGAGATAAAGGGAGAGAGAATGGAAGAGAGGCAGACCAGAGGGAGGAAAGAGACCGAGAGAGAGCGAGAGAGGATACACAAGAGAGAAAGGATGAGGGGAAGAGAGACAGATGGAGAGAAAAATGTGTAAAGAAGAGGAAGAGAAAGTTTGGGAAGACAAGCTGTGAAATGCAAGCGAGACAAAAATGAGAAAAATATCTAACTGTGACTCAGATGAAGATCAGAGCACATTGTAGGATTAATAAATGCAGAAATCCTCGTAATTCCAAAGGGTCGAAGAAAAAAAAAAAGGAGGGAGGGGTGTTGATGAGGAGAGATGAGTGAAGGTTTGAAAAGATGGGAGGAGGGAAGTGAAGGGGAAGTAATGAAGATGTAAACACTAAATTGTAAAAGGACTGAAGGGGAGGGTGTTTAGCAGCTCCCAGGTGCCTTTTTATATGTAAGGTACCAGATCCCCAACAGTAGCTTAGAAGACTGTGAATGCTGGCAGCTTCAGTATGTAGAACATGTTTTTTACTCAGTAAAGGAAACAACATGTCTACCTTAATAATTCCTTGTAAATTGGTCCAAACACTTGATGAACAGACGTTTACAGCTTTTAATTCTATATTAAACTAGCAAAAATAAATCAGTATATCATCCATAGTCATGCCGAGCCACGTGGCTGTTTGTTCACGGTTTAATATCCTCATAAGATGACACTGGCTAAAAGCTTGACATACTGACTCCATAAAGACATATAAAGACAACTTTAAATAGTCTCACTGAGTCAGTGACCTAGTTACACAGAGGGGGATGTGTTGATTCCAACACCATCGGGCTTACAAGTAATTCCTGGCTTCCACAATGTTTCTTAGCCACAGTGTGTGCATGTATTTTTGTAGTGTGTGTGTGTTCTTTTTTTCTACATGATTATAAGTGTTTGCGCTTATGAGTCTCTATTTTTGTGCGCGTGTGTTTACACGTGCGTAACTTAACACCTGACTAAACCCCCATGTTGTTTGCAAAGACAATATTCTCTCACTATCACAAGAGGATTATTAGGAAACGCGACCTGTGACTCAAATGAACGGATAAATTTAACACCCACTGGTACTGACACACACACACACACACCTTTTCTATTTCAAGTGAAGGCAAACAGAAGGAAACAGGAAATTTGACAGACTTCCTCTGAGCTACAGTGTTCAAGATGCTCCATTCCTTTCTCTTCTCTGCGTACGTGCTTGTAAACACTGACTTCACTTGGTGTTTTACTCGCCTTACCCATTTTTTTCCCCCCTCTCATCTCCGTCAGCCTCTCCATCTCCTCCTCTGCCTCCTTCCTTCATAATGCTAACATCCCTGGTGGGAAGCCTATTAGATCAATCCTCTCTCCTTCCTGCTCTCCTTTCCGCCTCTGGTTCCCTCACTTGTTAATTCTGTAACAAGCTTCTCTTTCCTTCATCAACTCATCTTTGACCTTCTCCTGCTGAGTTCATGTCATACCATCATCTCACTAATCTGTCCAACCTCTCCCTCACCCCTGCATATCTCTTAAATTCTTTTCTCCCTCTCATCCAATTCTCTCGCTGATCATTATGTCCAGCCAGACTGCAGAGTGCTAAGTTTATTAGTCTATTTCCGTACATGCGTCACAACAAAGCTTCTGGCTGCTGACTGGTGCCTCAAACACAATTGGACATGCTTCTCTTTAACAATCTCCCACTTGGCTCGGCTACAAAGAGAGAGACGTGAATGAATGCACATCCACACTTCAATTAAAAATAATGTAATGGTCCCTTTCCGCCTCCTTTGTTATTGCTGATGAATTCTTCTAAGTTAAAGCGACACCACACTGATGCTAAGCCAACTTCTAGGTACACTGTGGAGGCTGAGCGTGGCAGCGTTTCCTTCAGGTCAGTGAGCGTCAAAAGCCTGGAGCAAGGTGCCTACACAGGATGAGGCTTTAGCTAGAATCAGATGAGCTACACATGCCGATAACCGGCATTCGATGTAGCTATAGGATTCTCAATTTAGAGATTTGAATAATCAGGGGTTTTTTGTTTTGTTTGTTTGTTATTTTTAATATGAGAAAAATTAACCATCTTAGCCTAGGGGCACAACATCTCTCAAAAAGAAAGCACCTAGAGAAATATCTATGTTAGTCTAAGCACAGCAGCTGGACTCAAAATTATAGGCAAAAATAACAAACAAAAAAATTTGTTTGTGGTGTTTTTTACGAGACTAAATGATCTCAGCTCGTTTGTTTACCATCCTTCTCACTCACAGCAGTTCTTATCGTGCTTCACCTATTTATTGCAGGTTTAGCAAATTTGTCACAACTTTTCATACTAAATTGTCACCTAATTTATTCACGCCAGTCTCAATTTCGCCTACTGTGGAGGTCAGAGGACTTCAGCAAATAGAGAGAAGAAAACGCACTGTCATCCTGTCTTTTCAGTTACGATGACTCATTTTACTGAAGTCTGTGGCTAAGTCAAGAAGCTATTGAAATATAGTAAAAAGCTGATGGTGTAGTCAATGTGAAATACCTACAAACTGCTGTTAACCTCCTCTATGCAATATTGGGTCCCAGGCAGGTCCAGAGAGTCACATGGGAAAAATGTGCATTACCCAACTAGTTGGGAGCTACGGGCAGAGTGGTAGTAAAACTTCAAAAAGTATGACATAAACCAGAAACAACTAAAAGTTGTGCCTTGACTCTACTCCCAGCACATATCAAAAGGAGCAATGTTTACTTTGAAGACAAACAGTTTCTGGTTTCTGTCATACTTTTCAGTTTTACTACAGCTCGGAGAGTACCTGGTGAGTAATAGCGGTAGAACAGAGACTACCAGCAGCCTCCTGCAACTACTCACCAGCGGGTTGGGGAATACGTCTTAGAGAGCCAGCTAAATGGTAGTATTGTCCTGAAAGACTGGGCTCGCCACTCAGACAAACCCTCAGCACTGATATAGGATTTTTGACCCCCCCCCCACCACAAAGTCTCATCTTTTCAAACTGTTGCAACATCTTCCTCTGTATAATCGGAATTTCTGAGCTTTTGACCAGTATTTGCTTTGAACTATACAGTATTTGTTTGCATTAAGTTGTAAGCTGCCCTTACTTACTTACTGTACAGTCTCTTATTTTATATATTCTTTACTTTTGTGTGAATCTGCAAGCTCCATCTGCCTGTCACTTTGATGCTGAATTTCCCTAATGAAGGACAATAAAGGATATTTCTATTCTAGTCAATGAGTTTACACATTTATAAAGTACTGGGCTTCTTTTCCCCCCACTCTGACCCATAAACCTGCTGGCTTTTACTTCATTTACATATGAGGCATTGCTGTGAATGTTTTTCTGCAGTGATAAAGCATTAACACAAGCACATTATGAGCACAGATTAATAAAATATTAAAAAGCTGCATTGTGCTGTTTCGCCTCGTTTCAATCTTTTGACGACGTACCGACATCATTGCTCTCAGTGACTAAAAGGAGAAAGACCAAATTACCTCAGCGTCCTAGCACACCACGTATTGACTGTTGGGCTGTACTTGCCCTGAGAAAGTGGAGAGCTGTAATCTTCCATAATTCTTACCGGTACTGAAAATGGCTTTAGACAGGTGCTGAATACAAAATACAGGCACACAGCCTGAGCAGCAGCAAAGCAACTTCAGTGCCTGCGGTCACATTGTGAGCATAACAAACATCCTCTCTTACACGCTATTCATTATCAATTGCTATAGGTACGCAAGTAACTTCGTGGAGAAGTGTATGGGTGATTGTGTCTCATACTGTGGGAGATAAATTTGAGCACAAACAAAGAAGAAAAGATTGCAAGCGGCAGCAATTTGCTTTGCTCTCCTTTCTGCACACACCAAACAAAAAGCAGCGGTCCAGTCATTTATGGCTCGATAACAGAAACATGGAGGAGAGAGATAAAAGAGAGACAGACTAACACAGCGGGAGGGAGAGAAATGGGGATGATACAACATTAATCTCTGTATATATATATGTGTGTGTGTGTGTGTGTGTGTGTGTGTGTGTGTGTGTGTGTGTGTGTACTTGTTCCTGTGTATTTACTATCAGTATGCATGCTCACATCTGTCTGTGTGTGTGTGTGTGTGTGTGTGTGTGTGTGTGTGTGTGTGTGTGTGTGTGTGTGTGGGGACTGTAAGTGTACTTCCCAAGGTCACTGCCGAGAGCTTGGAGGGAGGGGGAAAAAAAAATTAACAAGACCAGTGGACAATGACGTTAGCCCTGCAAGGAACATTACTCTTAAAGGGACAGCACGGGACACATGTTTGCAGGGAAATTTAGACAAAAATTACACATTAAGGATGTTTCATGCTTTCATTTCAACTGGATTTAATTGATTCACAGTCATGCTGAGATCAAGGTGTTCCTGTGGAGGCAAAACTGTCCAAAAACAGAAGGAAATACAGGGAGAAAACATTATGAATATTCCACACAAAAGAAGAAAACAGCCAGAAGGAGAGCATTAGAACGCACAAACTGATCTACCCCCTGTAGTACACCACACACACTCTTTACAAGAGTATGGTAACCAATCCTGGCTGTACTCACATTGAAAAAGAGCAGGCGGTATCTCAGTACAAAGCCACTCAGGAGGTTTGAGGCAACAAAAAGCTTTTCATTAGTGAACTATAGACATGGGACAACTTGAAAAGAAAAGGTCTAGCTTTGTCACTGTGCCCAGAGGAGACAATCCATCCCAGCAACACACCTACATAAACAGTTCTAGTTTTTCCCGCTGTCCTCAAAAGTGTTGTGGGTCGAAAAGTGGTCAGGTGGTTTGAGAAGAAAAGCACCTTTTTGTTGATGGAGGTGAGTCTCCAACCTGCTTTACCGTGAAGCCACCACCTGGCTGACAGCAGTCATTTCTCAGAGTCTTTAACTCGACTTCTTCCCTCTCATCCCTTCGCTGCCATTTCTGTCACATTTCTTATATAAAATCCTCTCTTTCTCATCTATTTTAGACTATGCTTCATGCAGCCTCTTGTGTTATATGCTTTTAATAGTCTCTTCCCTATCTAACAAGTATGTCCACTTGCTTTGAACGTTGATATCTCAAGATTAAGAAGCGTCAGAGTAACAGCCACGTCCAAACGTGTGCTGCACACAACGCTGATGTCGTTGATAATGTTGTCATTAAGTCTGCGAAATCAGACATCAGTTTAATGCCAAAAGCCGTTTTAATTCTGAACAGATGGAAGCAGATGACTCGACCAGATGGTTAAAGCCACAACAATACAACTTTTTCATGTTCACAGCAGCCATCCAGTCTTTTCATTTAATCATTACGTTTCCCTCCCCATCATCACATCACCTTCTTCCCTTACTTTCTATATTTACCACCAGGGAGAACTGGAACAAGTTGACGACAAATATCTGAAAACTTGGCAGTTTTTTGTTTTTTTAAAATTGTTTTTTTTTTTTTAAAGGTACTGGGAAACAATATGTGGAATAATAGCAGCAAGTGTAGTGGCATAATACTTAAAGACAATTAAAGCCAGCGTTTTTTAAAAACAGATGCAATACTTCAAGCTTTTCTAAGCACCTCAAATCCAGTCAACTTACTCTTTACACTAAACTCAAGATGAATGAATTTCACTTGTCAACTCTGCATTGAAAATGTCTTCAGAATGTTAATTCTGAGCCTGAAAAGTTATCTTTGCAAATTGTGACAGCTGCCAACTGCTCTAGCAAAGCTAATCACCCAAGATCCACAAACGCTGACGCGTTCATCTTTAGGCTAGCATTAGGGATTGTTGATAAAAAAAAAAGAGCTGGGAGCTACTTGTTGCCTTAGTAGGCCATATTCTAAATGGGTGAAATGGTTAGCATCGTCATCCTGGTCGCAAGAAGGCTCTGGGTTCAGTCCACCTGGCACGCAATGGCCTTTCTGTGTGGAGTCACGTGTTTTCCAGGTACTCCAGCTCCCTTTCACAGTAAAGACATGCACGATAGGTTAATATCTGGTGATTCTAAACTGGCAGCAGGTTTGGATGTGTCTGTGTGTTTTTCCCAGTGACATCTGGGAGAGGCTCCAGTCCCCCGACCCATGACACCAAGGTGGATAAGGAGTTAGGAAAAATCAGTGGAATGTAAATAAATTTAATATTCATCTGAGGGGAAAAGAAAAGAGGAACTCTGCGCAGTTGATGCGTACAGCTGGGTTTCCACTAGGAAGGTTTTTAGTGCAGAGGGGTAGTGGATGTTAATAGAGAACTATGCATCTATAACTGTGCTGCCTGACTGATAAAAGCTTCATGCACCACAGGTCTCTGACAGTCTGATAATTCCCCATTTAAAGCTGAATAAGAGAGAAGTGTTGTTCCATTCTTTTCAAAGCAGCGCCCACTCAGTGTTAAATGTCCATTTTATACATCTCAACCTTAATATTTTATTTAAAAATTAAGGTGTACTGTGATTAAAGTGCAGACTTTCAGCTTTAATTAAAAGGGGTTTAACAAAAATGTTCACATTAACAGCTTAAGGAATTACATTCATTTTTAAACACAGTATCCCATTTTCAAGAGAAGCTTCATGGCAAAGCAGGGCCAGTTCCTGTTCCCTTGTTATCATAAGCTGAATGCATAAAAGCTCTGGAGCTGATTCCAAGTGTTGAACTTGCATTCATGTCAGAAGGAGCCCATCATTGAGTTGCGGGGGGAAAAAAACCCCAAACTTGAGCAGCTGCCAAATCAACAATATGGTGCACTCTTTAAAAAAAAAAAAAAAAAAAAAAAAAAAAACCACTGCACCGGTCAGCTCAGCAACACCCAAAGGCCTGAACATACTGCACACCACAAGTGCTATCTGTCAACCTAGTAGACACACCGATGGTATCACTTTCAAAATCTTCCATTAGCTTGTTCTTGAGTTATCACAGTCAAGTTTTCATTTCAGTTTTCAATTTAAAAATCCCAGGTGATTTCCTTCTTGAATTATTGTATTCACAAGATTATAAATCTCTAAGTTTTGATCTCCCGAGATTTTAGTTGACACCCTTACTAACTGAACTTAGGTGCCCTAGCAGGGTGACAACAATACCCCATCAGCCTTTTTACAGCAAAGAAAAAAAATCAAGAGACAAAAAAGAATATGTTCTTTTTTCCCTGCTGTGGATGTGATATTACAGTAAAATGCTTTGGATCTGTGTTTTGTTTTGTTTTTCTTCAGGGTTTTTTTTGTTTTGTTTTTTTTCCAAAAATAATTTAATAATTTCCTTTTTTTTCAGTTTTCAGAGTCTAAGTTGGTTCAGAAATTTCTGGTATCATAACTTCTCTAATTCCTGTCTTCAAATCTTTAGATCAATAGAGGTACCTGTATAAAAAAACCCAACAACAACAACAACAAAAAACTGCTGCATTTGAGGACTGTAACACCAACTTGGTCCATTTCAGTTTCCTGAAGTTGGTATAAAGTGAACTAATGAATAATTCAGACTGAACTGCACACGGCATTACTTCTGAAAGCCATCTCGCTTAACTTTTAAGTGTAAAACTTCACACACTACCGTATATCTGTTAAAGACATTATACTAAAAATAATTCCTACAATTCTTATTGAATTTTACTCGCACTCGTGAAACAAAAAAGGTTGAGCCTTCATAAACAGCCCTTGTATTTACTTCTACAGTGACAGAAAAATTGCTATTACTGCTAAGAAAATGTTTTATGCAAACCTTGAGGAAAACAATATTTATACAAAAGTCACTTCAAGATTAACTCCGATTAAGAAAAGCAAAGCACTGAAGTGTAGAGGAAACACAGAGCTGTAGCTTCTCAGGTCAAACGCCATTTGTTAAAAACAACTGTTTTTCATGCATCGCACCACAGAAAGCAACATAATGCATTTAAGCCAGAAACAAAAGTGTGTGCATGTTTATACATTTGCATATACAACATGACAAAAGGCCTCCACCTCTTCTTGCAACTGTTGCATGGACAGTCCTAGCATGACATCATCTATCCTGGCCTTCACATTGCATCCTCAATTTACCCTGCATCACACAACCTTCTAAGTGTATACTACATATCCCTTATTTCCTGTCTTCATAGACGGTTGTAACACCCAGACTGATGCAAACGACAGACAGTAACATGGAAGCATGTGGCCTTTTCCATTTGATGCTTTTGAGCTTTTATTTTTCATGATTGAAAGCTTGACATTTGTTTTTTGCTCTCTGGGGAAACTGCTTCAAAACTGCACAAGCAGCAGCAAAAACGGTGTAAATCAGAAAAGCAACTAGTCAGCATGGTTGCAGAACTGTCTGTATCAGTTCCAATAATATCCAAGCCACAGCACACATACAGCACCACATCTATGACACCACTCTTCCCCTTTATGTGCCTGTGTTCGACTGACCTGAGAGTAGAAATTAGCCATAGTCGTGGTTTCTATGTCTTTCTTTCCAATTATTTCCATTTTCACCGGAGCCGACGGAAACTTGGTTGAGAAGTAGTCCAAAAAGTCCGGCAGGTACTTGGCTTCTCCGTGGACGATTCCCATGACATAACGAGCAGCCTGCAAAACAGTCAGCAGTTTTAATTTAGATCAAGATGATGGTTTAGGAAAAGGATTTTAAATTACTAGTCTAAGAGTTTAAGTATAAATGAGGGATGCACCAATCCAATTCATTTGATCACAGATATGCTACAAATACCCACAGTACTGATCTGATACCATTATGAAATTAATAATGTTGAGTCGTCACTATAGGAAAAGATTGCAATTTATTCTTTTATGGTTAAAGATATGGGAGTAGTTGGCAACCCCCTATAACAACCACTAAATGACTGAAAAGTGGTATCAAGGATAACAGATTTTTCCCTAGCAACCAGTGGCTGTCAGGAGATAACTGACTGGTCTCTGAGCATCTGTGACGGTTTTAGGCAACAAGTCTAAACTACAAACTCACGAAAAAATAAATACATAAATTAATAAATCCAAGACTATATATTAACTGAACTGCTATTTATTAGTGAAATAACAGCTTTTCTGTCATGTGAAATCCCTTGACAAAGTTCAGTTTGTAGTCAAGTAAAAAAACTTTTGCAATCAAAGAAGAGAAAAGCTGTAAACACACAAAAAGGTCAAGCTTCAAGCTCTCACTTTTCATTCACATTATGAAAATATCTGACTGAATCCTGCCTAACCCATCTGAATAGCAGATCAGTGCATCCCCCGTCTACATAACTTAAAGGGTAAAGAAAAACAGTGTTTTTAATGAAACATAGTCAGCAGCAGGTGCTACACTGCAGCTGCAAACAACACTGCACTGAACTCAACATTCAAAGATCAATCTGATCAATACACATGCTGCACCTGGGACGCGTCCTCACTGAACACCAACGTGACAAACTCCTGAGCAAACCTTTCCCTCTGGTCCACTGAGAGAGAGGAGAGCTGCGACGTGTAGGCGTGAGCCACTAAGGCGCCTCCGTTAGGCTGGTTTTCTATGTGAATGTACGAGGCAAACTCCAGATCCGCCATACCGGGATACGAGCATTGCGGTTGGTGTTTGGTTGGGGAGGAAAGAGGTGACGTGGTGGACGACAACGGAGAGTTAAGTGAGTTGTGAAGAGAGTTCAGGTGAGATTTCGAAGGAGAGGAGGGCGGGAGATGGGAGCTTTTGTTGTTAGGTGGAGGATAAACAGGTAGAGGGGACTTAAATAAAGATAGGGAGGAGTCGTGTTTTATTTCAGAGGGGGAGGAAGACGAGGTGGGGGACGTGGAGGAGGGAGGGAGGAGAAGCAGGCCAGCACAGATGGTTTGGCAGGACCGGTGGTACATCTTCACATGCTTGTGCTTCTCCCCTTCTTTGTGTTTCTTCTTCTTTTTCTTCTTCACTTTTTTGATTTGCAGCTCCTCTGAGTTGATCTTGGCTTTCTCTTTGTCATCTGGACAGAGCAACAGAAAGAGAGAGAGAGAGAGGGGAGAAAGGCACTATTGAAGGATTTTTGTGCAATACCACAAAATAAGAAGAAACCCAGCTCTGAAGAGGCTTTCATGACAGATTTGTTAGAATCCATCATGTGTTATTTGATGCACAGTGGATCAACAAACTCTCTCAGCTCCCTGCTGTGAGAATAGATTTCTCCAAAGTCCTTCTAGAAGCAAGTCTTGCAAGTTAGCAGCAATCTTAAAATGCCAGGAGGCACGTTTATTGATGCATCATCTGAATTAACTTTAATTTCAGTGGTCACTGAGAAATAAATGCGCGAGTTATCAGTCAAACGTGATAAAACCCACATCAAAACTTGGCTGACTTTGCCCCAAAACCCCTTTCTCCTGAAGTTATACTTCTATTGCCATCTGCGCCATTGCAGAGTCCTCCTATAGTTTTCCTATCCAAGCTTTGAGTGCCGTGTGTCTCTTATGTCACTAAATAAGTGAAATCAGTCTTCTTGCAATAACTGCAGCTCTGAAAATGCAAGTAAAATAAAGTGAAGGGGTGGAAAAATGGAGGCTAGAAGGAGTGAGCTTCTGAAAACAGGTTAAAAAAAGAAAGACAGTAAAATTAAAAGCTTTACTCAGATTTTTGTTATTATTGATTTTAAAGTGTCTAATAATAAACACATTCAGGTACACATTTAATGCCCTACAAACAAAACAACTGAGAATAATGAGTACTAACTGTTTTAAGCAGATGACTCACTGCAAGTTTTCCCCCAGTTGGCATATCTCCTGAGGTGTATGCATAAAATAAAGTGAAAAACATTGAAACTAAATCCCTTGAGAAAAGCAGATATGACTAAGCCAGGAAGCACACTCTCCAGTGGCATATTTGCAAAGACATAATACCGTACATGGCAGTCCATCTCTTCAACGCCTCAGGCAGGACAACATGGAACATGCAAATTTATGCAAAGTGCTACTGTATCTGTTTGTCTATGTGTGTGTGTGTGTGTGTGTGTGTGTGTGTGTGTGTGTGTGTGTGTGTGTGTGTGTGTGTGTGTGTGTGTGTGTGTGTCAAAGCATGACAATTTGGATACATGTTGCTTTCTAGTTTCTGATTCCACAGTTATTGTGTAAACACATGGACACGTATGCATTTACAGTAAATATATACGTGCACTTCAGTCATGATGACAGTGGTGCTGCTGCCCTCACCTCACTAACGCACATGCACAAATACACAGCTTTAGTCTAGTGTGTACCCCACACAAGTTCAATGCCACACAAGAAAGGAGGGAGACAGAAGAAAGCACAGTGGGGGTGGGGGTATTTGCAGTACAATAGCTGAGCTACTAATCCAAAAGCGCTTTAACCCATAGTCACCCTCCCCCAATTCCCTGTACACCCAAACAGACGTTTATTCCTTCAACCTCCATCAAATCACAGATGAAGCAAGTTCAACATACCCAGGATCTCTTTCTGTGATCTGGCTTCACTTATCCCGATGTCAGGCTAAGCAGTCACACAAAGGCGGTTATCAACTGGATAACTGAACCCAGGGTTTCCCAATCTAGCTACACATGAACGAGGCGGTGTTGGCAGCGTGTGACCAATCACAAACATGGAGAGGCCAACCGGCAGCACAGCGGAATATTTTACCTATAACATTAAAACAAGTGTGAAGTGATTGCTGAAGGCAGCAAAGCTGCTGTTACCTAAACAGCAGTGTGATTGATAGAAAAAGCACTGTACAGTAAGTGTAGTACTACAAAGCTCTGTCTGAATGTGTGCACTCTAAAAGCTTTAGTCAACAAGACTTAAAGTGCTATGCCAGCTATGTAAGTTTACCAGTTTCACTGGGTCTATCTTTAATACGCCGGAGAATGTGACAGTTATGATCATGTCATAACACTGTATACAAGGTTACAGTAATATGAAACCATTTTAAAATTGCTTACAGCCAATAGTAAGAAAAAAAGCAAAACTATATTAATGCTCTTTAGTGAGACACAAAAACGTCCACGGTCAAAAGGTCCCAGAGATCATCCAGGAAATAGCCTATTATTTTCCAGACAACTGATTGGTCATTAGGTGGTGATTTTGTACCTTTCAGTCTTTTATCTGGAATATAGCCTGCTTTGAAGCACATTCAGTGTGCTTCATTGTTTATCGTACCAACGCTGAAAGTGTCTATTAATGAATATAACCTATTTTTCTGAAAAATTATAATATATACTTGATTTAAATAAATAAATAAATAAAATAAGGCCTTAAAAAATGAAAATCATAATAGACAAATGGAGTTGCTGCAACATGTTGCCACTTGAAAACATGTTTTGTCTGGTTTTAAATCTTCTCTGGATTATAAAACTCAATTCAATACCGTTTTATTTTACAACAGTTGCCTCAAGGTCCTCTGTATAGCAAGGAAAGAGCCTACAAATTTTCCAAAGAAAAAAGCCCAACAATCACATTGGAGTAAACACTTGGCAATAATGGGAAGGAAAAAACTCCCTTTTAACAGGAAGAGCAACAAATATCTTGTTAAAGGAATACAGTTCACAGCATTTCTATTTGTGATCTGTAAAGGGGAACAAGGATCTACACTTCTATCAGAAACCAATAAAAAACTGTTTCAACTGTATAATATTTACTTGATGGTACAAACAGTTGATGGCCTAACTGTCTTTTGTTCATTTTATGTGTACCCTGATGAAGGCTACAGGTCAAACACATTGGTAAAGTAATAAAGTTGTTCTTCAAACTACAAGTGTTGTTCGACCTTCAACCCAGAAAGTTGGAAGCAGGTGAATTTATGCCATAAACATCTACTCTACACAACAGTCTATGTTACCAAGTCAGCCGCCTATTTCTGCAAATTTTACAAAGAACAAGTTATTGTGCTCCTTCTTTCTATTTGGCTTAAAACCAACATGCTCCCACTGGTGATGTTTTGGCTTAACAGCTAAATCCATGCTGTTAATTCTCAACAGCTGCTTATTGCAGTGCAGCCGGCGCAATAGTTTAACTTGATCACCTTGAAGTGCCATTAATAGAAGAGGGCAAAACTGGTGAAAAACAACATGAAAATAGTGATGTAATTTCATCCAGCTGTGTTTAAAGAGGTACAATTAGTCAGCTGAAATTATTATGATCAGGTGATTGTGAAGTAAATGTGACAGGCTTATTATTACGTGCCAAACATAAAAAAAAAAAATCTTGTATCAGTCAGGCTTGTTGCATTCATTACTGTAGAAAATCACATTATATCTAGGGTAAAATACATTTTCCTAAAATAACCAATGAACTAAATCATTAGACTTAATTTGATCTGCTAACAACCAGTTTTAATTATCCGTTATAATAGGTCTACTTGCTCAGCCATTGGCAGCTGCTCTAAAAAAATTAAAATTGTAACTTAATATTGCACATACATGTTCACTCTGCTGATGACTTTTCCTGGGCAAAAACTGCAACTTCCCTTTTGTTTATACACAAACAAATGCATAGTTGGACCATTTGGCTGGATGGTCATGATCAGTTTATGGTCAGATAAATTCCCACTCAAATAAACACACACACAGACCCACTATCAAACAGCCTCACTGGCAGTAAAGCAGACTTACTGTCAGAATGGTCATTTGCTGCTTATTGATTTCCTATACACGTTTCCACTGGCTGCCCCTCTCTCTCCTGGTCGTCCTTTTCAATTGTAAACTTAACGCTTTCTCACTGATTAAATTTCTAACTTTCACTCCCGGTCTCTCTGTCACTGTAATACCCTCTGATTAAATGCCACACTCACTATTACAGAAAACCTTCTCTCTGGTGGGGAGAGCCCCCCCTGCCCCGCCTCAAAAATCTAATCGCAGGTTTCAGTGCGTCCCTTAAACAAGTGATTAAATAGCGGACTCTCTCACAGGACGGCTGCAGGATTAACACATGCCTCTTGCTCTCAGTCCAGTCTTTTCTTAACTCTACCCTCATAATGAGGGAATGAACCAGCATTACTAGGAAGTGTGGCCTTTTGACAGAAAATGGGAAGATTGAAATAGTGCACCAATTTATCCGTCTGTAATTTCCATCTGCAGCCACTGGTCACACTATCTGCCCAAAGCACAGCTAACTCCTTGAAATGTCACAGCGGGGTCGTGACATACCATAACAAACTCCCCCAGAGCTCTCCAGCAAATCAAATCAATTGAAGTAAAATTGGCATTCACACGTGTCAATAAGTGGTTTGTGCGTATGAGCCTGTGTCACTCTTTATTAAAAAAAAAAAAAAAGAGTGGGATGGGGTGGATCTTAAAAAGCAAAACATCCCTGTTGATAAACGGCTGAACTCAGATTACTCGCGCACAGTTAGGTGGAGATTATGATCACAGCGCTCTGCAAATAATTCACTACTGTCAAAAGGTTAACAATGAAAGTCGCCGCTGCACCGCATTGATAAGGTGTGCACGCACACGCACACGCACACAGGTGAGCCTGACTTCATCACCAGCAGGGTTGCATCAATAATGGATGCAGACAAGTGTTCAAAGAAAACCGCCATCTTAACGTATACAAAACTGAACAACAAAAGAAATGTGTTTAAGGGCAAAAATATATTTTTCTCATCATTCTAAGAAGATCTGTGACAAGAATATTTAAAAGTTTGATCTAGATAATCACCCATCAGTCACACTCTAATAAACAGGAAGTTAAAACCATGCCTGACAACAGAAACAAGCACAGAAAGGCAATTACATGAGAGAGTAACAAAGCTAAACATATTTAGGGTTGCAACTATTAATCATATTAAAATGAGTTGGGGGTTTTGTCAATTGTTTTAATTAACTATAATATAAAAAGACAACCACTTTAAGTTTTCTATTTCTGGGACAAGAAAACGGATTTTGAAGAGGGCCAATCACACTCAAGTTTTGCTTGAGCTGCTTATAATTTTTGCTTTGATCTTATACCAGGCCTGTGTGAGACCAATCAGTTCATCTACTGTCAGAAACTAACCATTTTGGCTCCCTTTCTTCCCCCTTTAAGCCATCTTTCTTTTCATTGGCTGCCTATCCCAAACTGAAATTTATATTGGCTATATATAATAATGATAATAGATTACATTTATATAGCGCTTTTCTAGACACTCAAAGCGCTATATATACACATCAAAATATGTTTACAGGAGATGGGATTTAATATAATCTGGTATTTAGCTGTGCTGATGCATCTAATCAAACAACTGTGTGACATGCGTATAGTAACGAATAGGTCATACACTCGCCTTCGTGATCACCATCTAATCCTTTATGACCATCTCCCTGAAGATGATCATCTTCAGACCATCTGCTGCTCAACACAGAAGCTACCATTAATGTGCTGCTCTTATTTCTTTGGTGTTTGTATTTTTTTTTTAATTCAATATAAAATAAGGTCAATACAGCATGTAAGCTGCTGGCTTTGGGAACGTGGAAAAGCATTAAAAGTAGCATGAACACAGTCAGGTAATTGCATATTTAAAAAAAACAACAACAAAGTGATTTTGGCCTTCCACCAAAGAACCAACATTTTTTTCAATATTTAATAAAGTTTAATCAAACTTGATATACATTTTTGTTTATCAAATGGGTAGTTAACAGGAAAATGTATGCAAAACTACATGAGGACTTGTGTTTACACACAGCCTTCCCCTCAAAGGCTCATTTAACCCAGGAAAAGCCCTGATCAATGACATTTAAAAAAAGAGGATTTTCAAACTGAAATTACAGTCAGGACCTTTATATGGAACAATATTTGGAGCATTTTTATTCTGTTTGGACTTTTAAAAACACAAAAATAAGACTGCACATAAACAGAGCTACTGTAAAACATGTACTCTAATGGTCAAACATTAAAGAATCCCATCAGAAATACTTATTTAGACCAACCTGAGAACAAGAGCAGGCAGAAATAAACACCAATAAAGCTACAAAGATTATAAAAGACGACGAACTAGCAGAGACAAAGGGAGCAAGAAATGGGAACAGGAGGGGATGACAGACTGTGAAGACTCTCAGCTTCTCCTATTACAACCACTGCTGCCTTAATTCAATAAACCATAAGGGCTAAATAAACCATAGGCACCAACTCTACATGTGAGGAGCAGCAAAGTGCAAAGGTCAACCTAACACCAGGGATCAAGTTCTCAGTGAAAATAAAAGGTTGTAACTCTGGTCACACTTGAAGAGTTCAGCCATGACAGCTAAAGTGCTAAACTGGACCTTTTCTAGCACACTGGTAGAATTCTTTTTCTGTTTTTACCCTAACACCCACTGGGATGCTGAGCAGTTGTGTATGCAGCTTGTACATTGGAAACATAATGATGATTTACTGTACAGCGCACTGTGGAAGTGGGTCATGTTTGGTTACCTTAGCAGCAGATCTGAGCTCCATTTGTATATGGAAAAAAACAGTATTTATGACTCAATGCTATGCTACTGCAACATGTGTGATGTGTTTTATTTGCATGGTTTTTGTTTCATTTATTGCACACAACACACTTACGTTTGTAGTTGTAGTTTACTTTTATTTTAGTAGTTATATTTTCTGCCAGCAAATTAAACGCTGATCCATTTTAATGTGCAACTTTCTCTAATAATAGAAAGAATCATTTAATTCATCTCTATAAAAGTCACTTAGTATGCATGTGTGCAAGTTTCCACCAACCTTTAATCGGCTGCTTGACTTCTCCATTCTCCCTCTTGATCTCATTCATCACTTTGTGCTTCTTCTTCTCCTTTTCTTTCTCTCGCTCTTTGACCTTCTTCTTCTCCCTCTCCTCTCGCTCCCTCTCCTTCGCCTTGTCCTTGGTGGAGTGATCTGTGGAAGCAGTGAGCAACGTTTCATGTCTCGATGGTGAAAGCACATTAGCATAAGATCTCAGATGTACCCCCACGCAAGCATGTACACAGATGTTTGAGTGCACTTTGCTCGCTCCGATTTGCTTCTCTAACAGCTCACCTGTTCTCTTGCCAAGCCCTTCACCTCTGCTATCACTCTTGACTTTTAATTTTGTTGATCTTTCCTCTACAAATGTTTTTTCCCTACTGCGAAAGGAAAAAAAAAATCATCCCATCGCCAAACCCATACTTTTATCTAAGCCCTGCAATGACCTTCCCTTTGAGAATGCAGCAGCCGCTCTGCAACTTCACTCAAAACAGCACAGTTTCATCAAGACACACCTCATCCCCAAAAAACGTAACCCTCTACTATCATTAATATGTTCCCATTTAATTTTAAAAGTCCTAAAATCCTCTCTTTGCTTTTCAGCTTATTTTCTTTTCCTTTTCCTGCACGTCTCCATCCAAGTGTTGAGCAAGTGTAGCACATTGAGGAATTGGAGTGCGCTCTAATGCAACGCTCAGTGCAAATCGCTGCGGATGAGAGCATCAGTTTTAAAATGTCAGTATCACATGCACACACCTTTTCAGCTGGATTGTTGGAAAGCTTTCGGAAAGGTGTGTTTAAGTGTGAGGCACCCCGGCAAACAGACATTTATTCTTTAAATCTGCACGTCTCCCCTCCAGCTGAGCTAAAAACCCTTACCCATCTTCAAATAACCCTCGTTTTATATATTTTTGTATTCCTTGATTTGCTTTATAAAAATCCTTTGTGTTTTCCATAGTGTTATTTTGTCCATTCCTTCTTTTCCTTCCCAGAGAACTTTTTTCCCCCCTTTGAACTCAGTCGGATCCATCTTTGAAAGGAAGCCGTGTTTTCAGACTGTTCACTCTTCTGTGGATGTAGGGAGTGGGAAAGTGAACACAGTGTGGTTGCACTCCCTGTTTGTGGATCAAAGGAGAAAAAAAGCTTTCAAAGTAAAAAGGCTTATAGGAGCATTAGGAGAATTAGATGTACATTGATACATTTTTCCATCATAGTACTTAAATACACTTCAGCAGACTGTTTTGCTTTTACTACTTAAGACGCAGGTGATCGTGCTCCTCATAGCTTGTGGTGAATAGTGGAATGCCAAGGATGTCAACGTTCCCTATGCAAAAGAAATGCTGCTAAATTACTAGACAGTGTAAGCTGCCTAGTGGAAAAAAACAGCACGTCTCAAAACGACAATTTAGCTCCACAGGAAACAGCCTACAAAGGAGCGCTCACTCAGATCTGTTGCCAGATTTATAAAAACATGTAAGGCCATGCCAGAGCAGTAACATTCATAAGCCTTAACTTTAGAGGAAATGGCAGTAAATTAGTCCAGGTGGCTGATGTGAACTGAAAATATACAGTGAAGCATGTTGATTTCTCTCACCTCGAGAGAAGGGGCTTTCCCGTGAAATAAAGAAAATAACAGGGTGAAACCAGGGTTTTAACTGATGACACGATCCGAGAAAAGATGTCAAGGCTTCGATGGTCACAAGTTCTAAAGCTAAGTTCATATTTCCAGGGCAAAACAGCACAAAACTAGAGATCTGAATGAATTTGAAATGAACGGTATCCATGTGACTGAAGCATGTTTTCTTCCCCCTCTTCATTCCGTTTTCTGATTTTCTAGCAGCAGCCAGTTAGGAAGGGAAACACAGCAGGTAGTTTTCACGGTTTGGATGATCACAGGAGAGATAAAACTTTGAAAGACAGAGAGCCAGAGGCCGGCAGTTAGTAAACTTCAACGACGCAACCACTCATCTATATCTCATTTCTTCTTATCAAGAAAAATTACGCCAAAATAAAAATTATCAGAAAATATAAAAAATGTGCATACTGACATTTTAAAGTTGTTACATTTCAAAGGGAACCCCAGATCCCTCCAATTGTCTGCCATTAAAAATTAAATAGCAATAACAAAGCATAATTTATAGTTTCAACATCAAAAGTGCACCAGCTTAATGCCCATATTTACCCGCTAGCTGCTAATTCACATGATAAAAAGTGCATTTTGGGTAAATTTTAAACAGTCATATCACCATTAGTGATAGGTGGCTTATTATGTTAAAGGTCTGCTTTATACTGCCATTATGATACCAGGCTTATCCTCTAGCCAAGGTTTCTCTTGTGGCAAAATCATTTTCGAATACAGGCCAAAGTTTCATTTGAGGTTCTATTTACTTGGGAAAGGTGTCACAGTGGTCCAGTGGTAAGTAATGTCACTTCACAGCAAGAAGGTTCCACCCAGCTGCAGACTTTCCACGCATGCATGTTTTTTGCTCATTTGTCGGCTCGTCTCCCTGTGCCTGTGTGGGCTCCCTAAGGATACCCCAGCTTCCTTTCAGAGTCCAAAGACATGCTTGTTAGGTTAACTGGTGATTCTGGGATTGGATATCAGTGTAACAGTGAGGCTGCGTCCACACAAGAAACTATCGGCAGCAACCTGGCAACCCCAAGAAGTCAATGACTTCAACAACATATGGGAGGGGAAAAAAGAAAAAGAAAAAAAGAAGATCATTCTAGATATAAAACTTTTCTCAACAGAAACTACCAGTGAGACTGCAGGATACTGCTGATTGACATATGACATGGTAGTAAATACATTAGAGGCTTACCTAGGCAACGAGTGGCCATTGCCCAAGGATACGCTACCATTGGTGTCACTATCTAAAGCCTGGAATGTCTACATATCTACCAGCCGGTAACTTAGAGGGATGGGCTTCTTCTTCATCTGTTCATTGTGCTTTTTTCTTTGTTGGGGGGGGATGGGGGTGGTAATTAACAAGACCATGCAAATCTTGTTTTTTCTGGAAGAATCTGAGGCCTTCAAAGATTAGACACACTGAGCTCTCCACTGTGAACAACACAGTTTGAGCAGAATTTTCATGTGAAAATGTGCTGGATACTTGCAAGCTCACATTTTCAGCAGTAAACATGCTCTCTGTGAGATGCTGAGCATAATGGGAAGAAGAAAAAAACTTGCCCAAGGCCAAGCATGTGTTCATATTTTAAGGAGAAAAAAAAAATCAAAATGCAAAACACTGTAACAGGGAGCTCAGCATTTTATCAGTTTCCCATCAGTATATACATGTACTGCAACTGTAAATACGGTTGCAGTACATGTTAAAATGAAGGCGATTTTAATAGAAAAAATACATGATATGTGTGAAACTAGCTGTTAAATCTAAGCATGATCAAAAAACATTAAAGAAAAAAAATCACTGCAGGGCTGCAGGTACACTCATCTCTCAGGAAAATCCTGCTACTCCAGATGGTCAGTCCACCCCTGCTGGTGTGGCAAATCCATGCTTCACCAACCAAAATGATTTAGCAATAGGACTCATACAGTGTTTGTCATTGTATTGGCAATGCACACGCTGTGCTAAGGATCTTGCCATTTTTTTCAGAGGAAAAAATACAAATTAAAAAAAAAATAGCCAAGAGAAACTTAATTGGGCGATGATGGTAGTTAAGCTTCATTTTCTCCTCAGTGTAATTCAGATGTGCAGCTCCAGACATATTTGGTGGTTCTTTAAGCATGGTAAATTTACATCCACACAATAAACTAATTATGGGCTTTTAACAGTAGATAGAAATGCAGAGAAGTCAAAGCTACAACACAAAACAACCGTAACACTTGCCAAAAACAGAACTGGTTACATGAATTTTAATCTCTGCATTATGCAGCACAAGTGTCTGAATGGGCATAATATTAGGCTTTTGCACAAACAGCTACACTTAAGGACTTGATAATATTCTTGCTTCTGCATATTAAAAATGGAAACAGACCGGAATTATGCTTTTAATATCACTATAAAATTGCAAAAGGTAATGACGAATTAATATCTACAGAATCTGCTCTCAAATTTGTTGACTGTAAGCATTGATGGTCTAAAGCTCCCACTAAATGAAGCTTCAATTATTCAATCAATAGAAAGAGAACAGCACTTTTGCTTTTTCCGTTAACAATGGTTAGTATTAACAAAGGCAAGTTTGGAGACTCTAGCTGGTAAAAAAAACAAAAAAAAAAAACGAGTAAACAGCAACTACATGATCTGAGATAAGCAGCAAGCAAAGCCTGTCTGGTTATAAGCCCAATAAAACCAAGGTAAAACATCAGCTACTGCTACTTGAGAGAGGCTCGCTGACAAATCATGGCCGGTGGTAACATTTTGTGCAGCACTACAGTAAACTTCATTTATCAACAGTTCATGTCATCCTGTGATATAGCAGTGCAGAACAAGAATTTCAATTCAGTTAGTGGCGGGCAATGTACTCGATGATTAAATAACATACAAGTACCAGCTAATATACCTACTATAGCTTCTCAAAGGCTTCTTAATGTACAGTTTGTTTGGCTGCAAATACCTCCTGGCATAAAGTGCTGGAAAGATGAAGCCTTTCAACTTCTTATCCTCGTTGCTTGTGGTATTAATTATGTGACACAACAATTAATGAAAGTAACCCTCTGTAGTAGGTCTTGGAACTGAGCAGAGAGACTGAGAATGAAGAGAGGAGACTGGAAGCACATCTGAAGAGGAGAGCTACGTCTGCTGTTTGGAGGTTTTTAAAAATAAAAATTGGTATTGACGTCATTTTTGTGCAACATTTTCTTTGTATACTGGAATGCTTTCACTGGAACTTGGTCTGAGAACCTCTGATTATGGCTAAATGTATTCGACAAACTGCATTTGCAATATCAAACTGTGTGTAAATATAACAACAGCTCAGAAGGCTGCATAAATACTTTACACAAGGTCAAACTTGATTTGCAACTAGCTCAACTTCCCAATTATACCTACAGCTTAAAAATTCCCTTTTCTTGGTCTACTGCACTTTGTCTGACTCATGTATCCTATTTCAGCATCAAATGTAACTGGCAGTCACAGCTCCCTGGCACTTGCTTTTGCCACTAATAATATTACCATGATGATGTGATACTCTTTGGATCCCTGTAGGAAAGATTCTTTCCTTGCAGGAAGGTCAGAGCATAAATTTGCCTCAAATACATGTCCTTCCGCAGAACAGCAATCTTGTCAATTTTCTCATTTTGTTTAGAATTAATGTACATTTTGAGCTCCACATTCACATTCACACACTTCCTCATCTTCGACTTAATATAATTACAGTCTCCTACTGCTGGCCATTGAGCAACTCACTAAAGCAATTAGAGGTTCAGTGCTTTACTGAAGAGCACCTCAGTGAAACTGTTGCAGGAGCGGTTTTAGTTATCACTACTAAAGGCTGCATCTATATTTAGCCAGTCAGGTCCAGAAATGAAAATCATAAGCTGCACTAAGTGACTTTAAGTGGTATAACTGCCTAATGGAAAATATTCATTACAGAGTTTGGGGTGAAAATGACACATTATCTGCAAAGCAAATCATGTGATGTTTTGTGGGTAATCGTTAAAGCCACATCTATGTGTTTTAAATAAAACGCTGCCACCAGCCACATATTTACATGAACATATTAAAGTTGCACTCAGCGCAGCCTGTTTACAAGACTGCGTGTCTCAAAGTGTTTAGGGCTACAGGCCAACAACACGTTTCCTTCTGGTACCCTAATTGTTTGCGGTGACTGTTCAGAGTATGTCATGATCTCTTAAACTACCCAACTGGAAAAGGGTGACATCATGCAATCACATGTGCCCACCCTTTCTAGTGTCTAAACATTTAACAAGTGAATACATGTCCACACATTGGCAAGCACAAATGTGCATATGCATGGGTTTTGGCACGATGCTTTGGTGTGACAAAAGGACGCTGATAATAATTAAACAAATTTTAAATGTTAGACAATGATAACCTGAGAAAATACAAAATTAAGTTTTATAATAATTTCACTGATTAGAGGAAACCAACAACAATAAAAAAAATAAATTAAAAAAAAAAAAAACAATCAAACACAAAAAAATGCCCAAAAAGCTAACAACTCTCCAAACCTACCTGTGGAAGAAAATAATGCCTTGTGAACTTAATAACGGGTTATGTCACCTGCCGCAGCAAGAACTGCGATCAAGTATTTACAATAACCAGCAATGAGTGTTTTACATCGCTGTGGGGAAATTTTGGCTCACTCTTTGCAGAATTTTTCTTTTTTTAATTCAGCCACAATGGAGGGGTTTTTTGTTTTGTTTTTGTTTTTTTATTTTTACCATGAACGACCTGTTTAAGGTCATTCCAAAGATTCTTAAACTGATTTTCTTTACAACTGAATGAGCTTATCACCGATCAATTATGGGATGTCACCCAGGTCCTGAAGCAACAAAGCAGCTCCAGACCATCACCATCATTTAAGTGATTTCTTGTTTTCAAAGCTCTGGAAGTGATCGAGCCTGCTTTTAATTATGATTTAACAAGGAGAGGCAGTTACTTTTTCACACGGGGCCGGGTAGATTTAGAAAGCTATTCTCCTTTAATACATTAAACCATCATTTAAAAATCTGTTTTTGTATTTACTCAGGTTAACTTTGTGTAATAGCAAATGTGTGTGATGAACCGAAACAAATGTGCAAAAAAGAAATGAGAAATCAGGAAAGGGGAAAATACTTTCACAACACCATGCACCATATTAAAGGACGCAATCGAGAAAATAAGACTATTTATCTCCCTCTCCCACCCAACCATCTAAATGGCATTTAACAAGTGCAGTGGCCACGCTCAAAACAAAATATTCTCATTAAAGTCCAAGTGTAATTACAACATTGTAGCAATAAAGATGTCTGTGTAGAAATGAATGCTTTGGGGGTGTGAAGGTTGAATTTCTGCATGTACAACTGTAGATGATGCAGTATCAACAAGCCACGGAGCTCTGTGTCTGTTTCCCCTTACAGCCTGGGGTTACAGAGGGGGGCGTGGTGCTCTACCAAAACAACACTTACCCTATAATGGCGGGCGGTTTTTATATTGTTATGACAGCACACATGTAACGCCAGGACATACACAGTTCCCAAGGAAAATAAATACTTGCACGCGCAGGGATGTCATTGATTAACGAGTCTCAACTATAACACTGGTGTGACAAATGACAGCTCGTTTTTATAAACGTTTTTAAGATGCCGTTATTTATTAATTTGTTTATCTTTTAACTGTACTGGGTCAGTGGTTAACGTAGACAAACAAGGGTGGATATGTTTAGTCAATGCGACGTTAATATGTTTAAAAAAAAATTACCGCAGGACGAGCGCGGCTGGTTGCGATAACGGCCAGGTCGCGCGACTATACTGCTCTGGAACGCGGCTCCAGTAGAGCTCGAGGGTTCACAAGCGGGTGAACAAGCGACGGAAAGCTGGCAGCCATACTCCGCAGAGACTCCATCGATTAAAACTGCTGCGCTTTCACACGCTCCAAACTCGACGCGAACACGTTCCCGAGCGACCAAATATCAATTAATGCAACGCTCGAGGATTTTTTTCGGGCATCTTGCACGACGTTAAGGGGCGCCCTTTTCAACAGCAGCCATTCCGAAAAACGGGACCGTTTACAGGCAGATGAGAAAGCAGAGAAACTGTACACTCCGGGGCACATGTTCGTATCCCGAGCGGCTAGCCAAGTCACTATAAAAGGGCAGAACTCTAGCCTGCTTATAATAAACACAAAGTTTATTAATGCCACTAACTAACTCACAAAATAGATGAAAACATAATGGCTTACCTTTTGGTGGCAACGTGACATCTCCATTTTCTTTCTTCGCCGTAGAAATGTTATTAAATTTACCGACGTCGTTATTAACAGTAGTCCCAGATCCGGAGGTCAACAACAGTTTATGTTTCTTTTTCTCCTCTCCGCCTCCTTTCCCTTTTCCCCTCTCTTTCTCTCGCTGTTTATCCTTACTTAGTTTCTTGGATTTGGAGGAAGAAGGTGCCTTATGGAGGAAGAAATCGCTCTGTTTAAAGACTTTGTGATGGGTTATCGGTGTCTGGGACCCACCAGTAGCACCCACCGGAGACCGGTTGTTGTTGCTGCTGCTGGTGGCCGTCTTAACCGGACTACAGCTCCACAAGCCCGAGCTGCTGCCATAACTCTGCAGCTTCGTGTGCTGCTGGAGTTTCTCTTTACCGCTACCGTTGCCTCCCACTCCTCCGTCCCTGTTGAGTTTCTTGGGTTTAACGCTCCTCTCTTCGACTCGGACCTTCTTGGGCGGCGGCGGCTGGTTGAAATCACGGGAAGACTGGGAGTCGTTACCAAGGGTTCCTTTCGCCTCGGTCGGCTTGCCGAGCGCGCTTTGAACGGAGGCTACAGTAGGAGTAGTAGCAAGGGAGGCAGCTCCAGAGAGGTGAATACTGCCCTGCGAGTCAGCCATCTTGAGGCTTCTCTCTCTATTTACTCTCTTCCCCCAACGGCAGCCGATGCTGCTTTTTTTCCGCGACGTTCAGACAGGCGATGAAGGGGCGGGGCCGAACTTGAATTGACAGCCAGGCAGCGAGGAGGCGGGACTCAGGCTCGACTGACAGGTAGCGAGGGGAAAAAATAGAGGCGGGGCTTAAGTATCTGTGCCTTAGCAGCATGTGTTGTATTTTACGTACGATCTATGGCATTTTGTGTTTATGAAACAAGGAAAGGTGTAGATTTTAACTATGAGGAGCCAAATATTTCTAAAGCTCAACAACTTTTTGAGTACTGAAATGCAGCCCTTAGATTTTTAAGATTAAATTTAAATCATATGCCAACTTTCATTGCTCCAAATCGCAACAAAGTTATATTTTTAAAGGTAGAGATCCTACAGCATTATGGACCAAAACCATAAAATCCAACAGTTTTCTCTTGCATAATATTTGGGGACAGTCCCAAAGCAAAACTTACAAATAGGTTCAAATAAGACGTATGTTTGCATGCTTAATGTCTGTGGCTGACCTGATCATTTGAACACTACCGCTAAACCTCAGGTATGAGGGTGTTTTAAACAGTGGACCTTGTTTCTGCTGAAAAACAAAAACAAAAAGAATCAGTAATAAAAAAAAAACAAACTTGCCATCCCTAAGTAAAAATTAAATTTTCAGTGATATTAAATCACTTTGAAGTTTTCAGACATGTCATTAAAAAGACTGCATTAATCCAACATCTTAAAAGGTCCTGCACAGACGTCACTGTAGTCTATGTGCTTATATTTTGGAAGAATGTCCATAAGCTGACTGGCAGAACTTGTGGACTCCCATTAAAGAGATAAATATGCCCTCTTTAATCTTTACAACTGAATGCGCTTATCACTCTCCCTCGCACAACACATCATTAGACCGTGTCATGAATCCTCTGGCGTTGTTTACACTTTGATTTACTGAGATGAAAACATTTTCTTCAATCAGACTGGCAGAGTTCTCAGTACAAGGCCTGTCAGCGTGTGACAATCAACCATGAATAGCAAACATGATTAGCAGCTGCACGAGGGGAATTGTAAAGTTACAGCTGGTTATAAATATTGTGACAAGATTATTGCATGATGCAAGTCACGAGCAGAGATTTGATGTCTGTGCATGCAGTGACAGAAGAGATGTGTGTAAGCATGTGCTGAGTCCAGCATCGACTTTATGTGACTCATATAGCTACAGTAAATCTGTATTTTAATATTACAGGCTTTAAAAGAGAGCTGACACAGTTTCTTCTGTGCAGCCTGCTGCTCACATATCCAACACTGACTGGCTATATTTATAAGCCATTACATAACATGTTAAACTGCTCATTGGGAAAACTGAGGTGACCCAGTTAAGACAGCAACCTGGCTTAATATTAATACTCAGAGAAACAGAGAGAGAAAGAAGGGTGCATGGTGCATTCATACTGTGTTAGTGTGCAGCCGAGAGGAAAACTTTGCACAGATAATCAGGTGGTAGTAGAAAGTGTGCATAAAGTAAATAAGCACTGGGGGTGAGAGGCATGTGCACTTTATTATGCTGTGTATACAAATATCGTGCACGTGAGCCACAAACATTTAAAAAGGGTGAAGGACGTACTTGTATGCTGTGCTGTGTAATCTTTTCAAAGTAACTTTTTAAATATGTGAATGGAAGTCAAGGTGGAACCGAAAGCTACTTGTTTATTTACATTTCTATTCTATGAAAATATACAGGAAACATCCTCATTCTTCCGGACTGAAGAACTCAGAACTGAAGAAGCTTCTCGGATGAGAGGTGAAACGTCTTCAAGCAACTTAAAGAAGTCCAGACGCTTTTCTTTGCAAGCTCCTTTGACTATCAATGTAAAGTGTTTTTAACCCTAACCCAGGATAACTTTAAAAACCCATCAGTGCCTGAACCACGGTAGTTGTACTGTCCATGATTGCATAATTAATTTGAAATGAGCATTGACTACCTGTGAGCACCAGCGAATAATTATAGTACGAGTGCCCTCCTGCTGTGCTTCTCTGTGTGTAAAGTGAATACAAATGCAAAGCCCTCAAGGTCTCTGAGAAAGCCAGTGTGTGTTTATGACCCCTGCTGTGATTAATTGTCATATTAGTCTGTGTGCGTGCTTGAGTGAATACAGTCGTCTTGGCAGCTCCACAAGGTGTGTGAGCATTTCCTGGTGTGACAGCGTACACACAGACACACAAAACTCACACTGACTGAAAGTTCACGAGTTCATTTTGAAGTCAGTCACGTCTGAAAACATCAGATTACAAGTCAGCAGGCGACTAAGTCAAAGTGATGCATTAGCCATTTGACTGGTCTATAGTATAAAATAATGCTTCCTGCTGAGACGCACACATTCAAACTCACAATTATTCAGGAATATTTACATGAATGAAGGCGAAAGAGGCACATCTTTACTTAAGGTCATTTTTACTGATTGATTTCTGCAACATACAAACGTGTGTGTGTGACAGGATGGGGCTGAGGGGGCGTGGCTGAATGAGAGTCCCACAGGAGGCGATGAGCAAGCAGCAGCGAATCACATCGCTTATGGTCATGCCGCTAATGATGATTGGAGGGCAGAGGGAAAGGGTGAGTGCGGGCAGGCAGGCTCTCTCTTAAAGGCACAGGTGGGCTCTTTACTGAGATCGAGGCGTGTGCATGAGAGTGTGTGTGTGTGTGTGTGTGTGTGTGTGTGTGTGTGTGGGGGGGGGGGGGGGGGGGGGGGGGAGTGGAAGTAAACAGAAAAATGAGGATAACGAATTATAAGAGAATCAATAAAGTTAAAGACAGTCTCTTCTGTTGTGCGTGGGCATACAGATGTGTTGGAAATGACAGCCTTTCTCAAAAAAAATGGGAAAAGGCAGAAAGGAGGGCAGGAGTGGGCGAAGATTAAAGAAGCAAAAACAAAATGGGAAGTAAGTAGGAAACGACAGATGCTCCTTGTAGAGGACAGGACATTCATCTCAGTTGCGCCTTTTAAAAAAAAGAAAAAAAAAGTTCAAAAAGAATAAGAAATGATGGAGAGGAGAGTGAGTGAGAAACGTTGATGTTTGGGTGGGGAGGGGGGGGCAGTGGACTTGTGTCACAACAAACAACTGCATATACAAAAATAACTTTTCAAATACCATTTACAAAAACAAACAACCAATATTATCATCATTATTAATATTATTATTACAATCTTGTTCAGAGCCCGTTGTAGTTATCTCAAAGAGGGCTGGGCTGGCAACCTCTGCTTTTCCTCTGCCAACCAATTAAAAACTTTGTTTTTAATCTAAGCATATAATTCCAAAAAAAACAAAGAAAAAAAACAAAAACCAAACCCCTGAAATATTTGCCAGAAGCAAAAACAAGAGGGTAGCAGAATAATTTACAGTTTAAAGAAAAACATTGTGTAGAGGGAGGATTCATCATCATGCACTGATTTTCTTACATCTTCTGTTAATAGGAACATTTAGGAGATAGAAAAAAAGGAAATCTGAAGTATTTTATACCTAAACTGTTCTGTACAGCTCTTTATAAAACAATGCATATACTGTATAGTTATGGCAGCTAATGAAAGAGAACAAAAAAAGAAGGAAAAAAAAAGAGAAAAAAAAAAAAGGAGTAAACAGTAGTAGTCCTGGGTCCCTGGCTGCTGTTGTCCTATTGGATCATTGTCTCAGAAGCAGGTAAAGAACAACACGCCGTCAGATGAGAAACCAAACAAGTCTGACTTATAGAGAAGGCTTGGAGGTTTAATTTCAATCTGTCGAGTCAAAGGTTCAAGCGTTTCAGGCGATGTGTAACATTCAGACTCCGAAACACCGGGGTTTGTCGTGAGCAAACTGGCAGCTGAAAGGAAAGAAACTTTCATGGTCGATCAGCTGAGGTTTGGCAGAAGGAAAGAAACCCGACAGAAGAACAGCAAATAAACGGAAGAAATATGAGTCCCGAGCAGACGAGCCAGAAACACCGAAAGAAGAAAAGAGCAAATAAAGGAGGGCTGCCATCAGCTGTCTTCTCTGAAAGGTGGACTAAGGCAGGCTCATGGTCCCAGTTGTGAGAGTCAGAGTCACAGAGCTAACAAGTTCGGCTTTTTCTGTGTTTAATGTCATTTTATCTCAAACGTGGGTAGCTTAGAAAAAAAAATTCTCCAATTCATTAATTTAAGGTGGGACTGTACTCTTTGGTTCAGCTGCTTGGAGCTCACACATATATACTACACTTTACACAAATTCATTGGCTTTAATCTTACCGTTTTTGCTTTCAGACTATAGACTGTATATAGAAGATGTAACCACCATCTGTTTTTGATTTCCGTTTTTAAAACCTCAACTTTTCTTTTTCTTTTTTTTGACAGGTCATATGATCCGTAAGTGCTTAGTATTAGATTAATAAAATGCTAGAATTTCACTCACTGACACTGAAGCACAAACTTCTTTGATATGTCTGTGCAACAAGTCAGATACAAAAATGCCCCATAAATCACCAGCATCGCAAAAATGCTTCCTGTTTGGGTAAACCTGTCAATCAAAACAACGCCCCCCCACCCCAGCTTTAAGCCTCACCAGTACCCATGTGAATAAGTAATGTAAAAATCCACCCACCATATTCTTTATATAAAGAGGCAAATAAGTTATAGAGCCCAAAAAAATGCTGGAAATTCAGAGATTTTAATATGGGACTATGGACTCTATGAAGCCTCAAGTGGCCACTACAGAAACTGCAGTTTTTGCTAGTTCGTTCTCATTTTTTTTATTTATTTATTTTTTAAAGCTCAGTTAGTTGCCACTGAGACATTGACACAACTATTACTGCCCGCTGCCATAAAATCACCAGCTGCACTTTAATGAACACCACAATGGCCAAACTTTGTTAACCTGTCACTCTGGCAGAGAAGCATGGACGTGTAAAATAGCAGAGCTAACAACAGCAGTGAGAAACTGGTAACAGTGAGCTCTAGCGCTTTCGTTTCCGTGACGATCCTTTGTAATGTAGCACCAGCACTTTGAAACAGGGAGAGAGAGACAAAGAGAGAGCACCCTGGCAACCTGTGCATACCCAACAGAAATGGGTAACAGATTATCGAAGTTCGCTTTCAAGATTGTTGTTCGTTCAGTAGGAGGCAACAGACAACTTCTGGGAGTTAAGCCTCCCACAGTAGTTTTTCTAATTTAAGGTAATTCCTGATATAGGAGGAAAAAAAATTCTCATTTGGCTTTAAACAAAGCGCTCAGCCTGAACACTTATTTATATTTGACATGTAACAGCCTTAAAAGTGAGGTGTCTACAGCTCATGGAGGAAAAACATGCCCGCTCTTAGTCTTCTCTCCAGTCACCCCCCCCAAAAAAAAAACAAAGGTGAGAAAACCCCCCCACAGGAATTATCCTTTATTAAAACAGGGAAATAACTGATCCCAGGTCAGCATCTAGAGTAGTCAAACCTGCCAACATCAGCAAGCTGAGGAGGAGAACATTCTAGCCTCTTGACTGTCCCTGCTCGGCACAGTGGCACTTTGCAGGGAGGACTGAGGAGGAGGAGGAGGAGGAAGAGGAGGGTACTGGCAAACAGTCACTCAGAAGGTTTTTCTATGAAATGCGTAGCATCTATCATCTTGGTTTTTGGACCAGCCAGGTGAGGTTGGTAGACCCCATCTCCTGACAAGGGAGGACAGTGGTGGTGGACGGGCAGCTGGACTGTTCCATCATGTCCACTCCAGGGGGGGTCGTCGAGGACCTTTGGGCTGAATGCAGCGGTTACCGAACCCTGGAAGGAGGAAATGTCTTAGCTCAGTTTGTTTTACCTCAACACCAGAGGGAAAACCTGCCTGTTCTCAAGAACCATCAAACGTTTTCTGCACATGTAGGCCAAAGCGAGCTTTCTGATCAGCAAAATCAGTGGCACAAATCAAAAAATGATGACCTTAATAGAAACCGTGTTTGTCAGCAATATTTCCTGCACAGATTCACCATTGATGTTCCTTCAAAGGCTCAACTAGTAGAGACTTGAACAACAACAGTATCCAATCACAATTACAAAATAAAAGCCGTCTACAACAAATGAGACAGTAGACTTACCCACCCAGCTCTGGCTTGCTGTTGTTACTTGTTGTGGTGTCAGCAGATGGAAGGTCGGCTGGAGAGGTCGTCACACAGTCAGACGCATCTACACATAATCAAATGCAACAAGAAAGACAGATTAATGGGGTGGAAGTATTCTTGAAATAACAGTGGTGTATATGCTACTCATAATTCAAGTCAATTACATTATAAAGCAGATTTTAAAATGAGTTCGTTAGAGTGATATAGGATCATGTCAGAAAATATAAAAAAAAACATGAAGTCAAGAAGACAGAAAACATGCTTAACAAGACAGTACAGGATAAACATACAAGACTCTTAAAATAACTGAAAACAAAATGAATTACAGTGAAACCTTAAATGTTAAAATAGTGTAATCATTAAAAACTACCAACAGCTGTAGAAAGCGTATGTAACAAGTAGATATATGATAGCTTACAGCATTTATTGCTCAAGTCAAAAGTATACTAGTCAAAATAAAGAAACTCAAGTTTTGTGTTTTAAATAGATTTTAGTTAAAAAAAAATTTATTTTTTTTTTGGGAGATATGGCCTCTGGACGTGATTCAAGCAGTCACTTGTCTGCTCACGGACCACACAAGTATTTTGATTTGCTGTTGAGGAGCTGCTCTCCATTCCTGAATGAGTGCAGCCACCTGCTGTGCAAAGATCATTGATTGTGGATGCCTCTCATGAACACATTAACCCAGCATCCAAACACTTGTATTGTATGTTCTGAGACCACCGGCTTGAGAATACAGAAAATTTAACAAACACTACAAGAGAGGTTATTTGTATCTGGTAAACGATCATGACCAACAAAAGTAAATGCAGTAAGAAGATGTTGTGTTCTGGTCTAGTGGAGAATCTACATTATTGTTACAGCTAGCTGCTAGCCCATTATAACCGTTTGTGCACTTTGCACATCTGTGGTACCCAGCTGTATCCCAGAATGCAAAGCACACCTGACCACATGAAGGACTTAGCTCAAACCTGCAGCATACACGTAGATGCAGTTTGCTCGGATTGCGTTCACACCACAAACAAAGTGCTCTGGCGTTCTGAGACCACCTCAGGGTCTCGGTGGGGTTGCTTTGGTATGCACCCGAGTCTGAATACTGCGTTCACACCTGCACACCAAGAGGGGGAGGGACCGAACCAGAGAATAATTTAAACACACCAAATACCACAGGTGCAAAAAACAGCCTACCAGGTTAAAATGTTGTAGAGAGAAATAGATTTAAGACAAAGACGAACACACAAAATGTGTGTTTTTTGGGGTTTTTTGACGAGGGCTTTAAATGTTTATGTATCAACACGTCCCATGAGACAACATCTGGTTCACTAGGTAGTGTTACTGTGCAAAAATTCAAACATTTCTCTCCCATGAAAGTTTGATGCTAAAAGCCCGGCTTGCAAAGCAGCCTTTTTATACTTAAGAAATGCTCCTAGTGAGTTATACTCATAAAAAGGTAAAAAAAAATATCCCCACTGAATTAAAGTCAAATAAGCTGTCATAGCCACAATAAAACTACTGAAGCAATAAATTGGCATTAACCATCATCACACAATCCTCATAGCACAGATAAGCATATGCACTCATTATAATTGCAGCTCTCTCTAGACATGTTTTATCTTTTTCACTCCCTTTTCCCCCTCCTCCTGTATCTCTGTTACTCTCTCATCCTCGCAGCGGTTTTTCTGACCAACGCTGTCAGTGTTATCATCGGCAGGCTAATTTGTAAATCACCAAAGGTCCCTTTCCTGCTCCGCTCTGCTGGCCAACTACTGTGAGCACAAAAAAAAAATATCGGGGAACATGCAGAGAGGCAGGGACGGAGAGTTCAAACAGAGGTGAGAGATGAAGAGAATTAGTGGACTAATGATTTGTGCGTTCGCACCTTTATGTGAACTCCACTCGGCTGAAGCTGATGTTTTCGCTTCCAAAGGGTCTGGCGGAGAGGAAGACAATCGGTGAATTTAACACAGGATGGGCGTTTGAGGACAAATGATCAAAAGACACACAATACAGCACAAATGCACACACATTCCCACATTCAGACACGCTTAAAAATCACAGTCAATCCTCAAAAAGGTGCTCCCAAGTTGTGCCTGCATTTATGTAAAACATTTGAAATAATTAATTGAACCATAATGATCCGGGCGCACACAGCGGACAGCCTCTTAAACTGCTTTCTTTAAATTAACCTCATCTTTCTGCCCTCTTGTATCCATGTTTCTATTTGTAACTCGCTTCCCAAAGCTGTAACTATGACCGTCTCCATCTCTGCATGGCTGAAATAAGCAATGCTGACCTCTAGTGTTTCAAAACTGCCAAAGTACCTCTCAGCAGTGGTTTAATTCTTAACACAAACACCTCCTTTTCATCTCATGTGCTCCCTCGTGGCGGAATATTTTTAATACTGTTTTCTTCCACTATCAGAGGAGCTGTGCAGGGAGGAAGGAAAAAAAGAAGAAGAACAGCAGAAGGCAGCAGGATGGTCGCGCTAATGGCGAGTCAATCCTGTGAACGAGAGGCCTCCTACCTGCAATATGCGAGTCCATCTGGTTGTTTGAAGTGAGGATGACAGAGACTGAGGCCCCTACCTGTTCATACGCTGTACTAGGCAAGAGAAGCAGAACACAGAAAACCAGTTTCCTCCTGTTTCAGCTCACATCAGAGGCTGCCGACTGCATCAAACAACCACTGCTGCCTGGCTTTACTCTCACTACCAAGTTCGCGAAAATATGGCTAAACCACACAGCAGCACATGAATCTTTGATCCAACTGCCTCTTTCCCTCCCCCCCTTTTGTTAAAAGAAGGACAACACAATAACGTGGCCGCCCAGTCAATCCACACCACTGGGTACACACCTGTGGAACTTGACCAATGCAAACGCACCTGTGGCCAGTATGAAGGACTCAGGGGTTCGCTCGGGGAGAGGGGGAGGGGAGTCGTCGCTGTCCCAGCAGTCTGGGTTAAAAAGGTCAGAGGTCAAATGAGAAGCAAGGTTAACTACTGGCCGAGAAGAAGGGCAAAAAGATCGGCAGTCATATGGAGACAAAAAGGCAAGAATGTTAAATGTTATATAATTTGTCTGCATATTGTTACTTTTTTATACAGATATTCACTGGTTCTATTTGGTGTATATCGTGTTATCATTACTTCATTTTAGGGATCAGAGAAATGTCCGTATAGTCTCATGTTTGCCATGCTGGCTGCCACTGGACTACTGGCAGATAAGATGACATTGACCCTTAGTAGTGTCGCTTAGTGATCTGCTCATTTTGTCCTTAAAAGATCTGGGATCCAGTTTTTGTTCAGCAAAGTTCCATTTGTGCTTAAAGATTTTAAAACCGTTAATAATCTGTTAATTTCTCTGTCTGGCAAGAAACAATGAATAAATGAAAATAAAAACAATATCCACAATGGCCAATCTGTTATTTTTAGCGATGTTTTCAGTTTGTGGAACCGCCACACTTAAGTCATAGCTACAGTTTCTTAAAAATCTCTTCTTCAAAATTCAGCATCATCGTTACCCGGTTATAGTTAAGTTAGTGTGACATATGAAGGGGAAAATATGACACTTTAAAGTTTGGCTGGTTAAGATACTTCTGCTTTACACAAAGCCAGCAGTTATCCTTACTATGAATTATAAATTAAACCCTTCTCATATGCCAACCAAGAAAGTTAAAAAAGAAATCAGCTGACTTTCTTGGTTGGCAAAAAGAGTCAAAGTCAAAATCTTAAGTTAAATATTAGGTGATGTCCCCTTCATCTAATATTCCACCATCTGGCCAAGGCCCACTGCCTTTCTGTGGATACTCCGGATGCTCGAGCTTCCTCCCAGAGTCCAAAGACATGCAATTAGTGTGATTAGGTTAACTGGTGATTCTAAATTGCCTATAGGTAGGGCTGTTCGATATAACGATATATATCGGATGACGATATAAAAACGTCTATCGTTTCATTTTACGCTATCGTTTGTTTCGTGGTGTCGTAAAATAAACCGTTTACAGCAATATTTTTTCATCATTTTGATGGTCACTGTAGTGGCTATATTCATTTCTTAAAGTTCTCTCTTTCTCTTATATTTAATATAACCACACTACTGACGGACAAGCGGCTGTTTTTATGCGTTGTGGTTAGCAACAACAACAACGGTAAAACCATCGCGTGTCCGCTTGTTTATTTTCCACACAAACCTTTCACAATAAAGCTCAAGATCCTGTTGAGACTTTTCAAAATAAACTGAATCACGTGAAAGAGCAGATTATTTACGGATGAGAAGTAAAAAAGAGCCGCCAGGTGCTAAAAAATAAACCTTAGACTCAAACGTTAGAGCAGGCTTTTCCCCGCAGCACGCCGTGTAATAAATACTCACAAAGAAAACGGCGGCCGTTACAACTTATGTCTAAAAATGTATCGTTTCATGCATCGGTTAAAATACTCGACTCCAGGTACACGATGCGCAGCTGTAAACACTTCACGCAAGTCGAGCTGCCTGAGATTCACAGAATTTACATAAAAAGTTACAATTTTGTGATTTATATGTTATCAGATGATAGATGTATTATATCGGGATATGAGATTTTGGTCATATCGCACAGCCCTACCTATAGGTGTGAATGTGAGTGCAAATGGTTTGTCTCTCTGTGTTAACCCTGCATTCCTGTAAGTGACCTGTCTAAATTTTAAAAAAATCCCAAATGTTGTCTGAAAGTTTTTAGGTGTAGATGGGACACAACACCACCTCAGCATAAACTGTATGCTCTGGTAAATGTCATCTTGTTTGCAGACAGTCCAATCACAATCAAAAACGCAAAAGCTTAAGAAATGTATTAGACCACCTGTGTTAAAAACAAGAAAAACATTTTGTATTAGAAATGGATCAAAAACTGATTTTTTCTGTAAACTGTACATATAAAAACTCATGAATAACGTGATAATTATATTTCAGAATTAAAAACACTGTTTTGATTATTTTTATAATTATAAACTAAAACATTAGCTGTATATATTTGATCCCTCCATAATTTCCTGCTCATTTTGCTTAATTCTTCTTTGTTTGTTACAGGCTTGTAAAGCACTGTGAGCTGCACTAATCTCTCTAAAATGGGCAATTACAAAAGGTGTGAGTGATTCATTGGCAATGCAGTCAGCAAAACAGGCAGCCACCAGCTTTCTATTGACCAACCACAAAGCAGCAATTTGCTCAGTGCAACTCCTCAACAAAGCAGCCATTAGATGCTTGCAACCAATCAAACAGCAGCTGTTAGCTTTTCATAACTGAAGCACTGCTGCAGCCCAGACAGAGTGTGAGAGAAAGCCAAGCAGACTGAAACAGTCGACGTCAAAACAGACACATTTTCACATCCGATTTTAAATATTGGAAATACTCGAGGAGAGCGTGACATCAGGTATAATGCCAGAGATTCAATGGCATGTCAGTATATTTTGAATTTAAACTGCACAGACGATTTAAGCCCAGTCCACTCAATTTCACGTGAGCTCAGATCAAAGAAAGAAGAGCAGCAGAAGTCTCAGTCCTCACACCCCACCAGGAGATTAAAACCCACTTCTCCTTGTCACAATCACATCAATCCCAAACAGCGTGACACTGTCTGTTTGACCCAACGTGCACCAAAGTGGCGTAAGTGCATTCATCAGTATCATGCAGTGTTGATCTTTCCCCATCCAACATGCACACAGTTTTCTGCTCGCAAACACACAAAACAATTTCATTCATCCTTTCTCCCATTCACAAATTCCCTCACTTAGACAAACACACATAAACAAGCTGAAGGAGGAAGAGTTGTTTCCACACATGTCCATATTTGCAGCATTCCTCCCAAACCAACCAATTAGTCAAACAGTCATGCTTTGTGTGAGACTCACTGGAAACTATCTCTCTCCGATTTTCTTGTCATTTCCTCTTATTCCTTTCTTCCATTCCTCCTGTTTTGCCCTCTCCTGGCCTCTAACTCCTCAGCAGTGAGAACACAGTGTGTGTGTTGACAGATATAGCTTGTCATTAGATTGTTGTTTGAGACCTCTGGCTCCTTACCGACCCAGAAAATTACTCTACAGTGTGATTTTTTTTATTTCCTGAGTGTACAGTAGTTGAGTGCAAGCTTACTTGGTGCCTTCATGTGCATTTCAGGGAGATTGTTCTTGACTATTTGCCTGCTAAACCTCATTGTTTAGTGTTTAGTTTTCATAATTTCTTAATTAATTTCACATATTTTAAAGAATTGAGAAGGAAAGCAGTTCAAGCAACTGATCGACCTACTTGCTAAGGATGGAGAGACCGTTGGTGTGATCTGCCCTGCAATTGACATCGGCGACACCTTTCTGACCGGCTGCTGGTCTCCATGTTGAGAGGATGCCGTTACGGTGGCAGTCGCTGTGGATACGCTTGTACGAAAAGCTTCCTTTCCTCCTCCGGACATCTCCTCGGACACCTTCCCCTCCTCGTCCGAGTTGTCAGAGTGCAGGGGGTTGGTGAAACTCAGGGCAGTCCTAACAGGTGTGGAGGAGGAGGAGGAGGAGGAAGAGGAGAGGTGGGAGGAGGAGGATGAGGATGGAGCCACACGGTCTGAGGAGGAAGAAGAGGAGGTGGTCTTGGGGTACTGTTTGTCCGGGCTGTTGCTGTGTTGAGTCCACGCTGCATGGCCGGCTTTCAAATCCCCTCCCTGCTTCTCCACCTTCTCTCCACTCTTCACAGGAAGGTGGTTCGGCCTGGCGAGGCTGCCTCCATCTGCTTGACTCTCTCCACATCCACAAGCTCCTCCCTCTGTGCCAGAGTCCTCTGACAGAGAGGAGCTGGATGTCAGAAGGGACTGACCAGTGCGAGCTTTAAATGCGTGACTTCTTTGCAGTGCGCAGCTGTTGTTACTAGAACTGGAGCCTTGTCCGCCGGCTACTCCCATCGACGAGGAGGTGTCAAAGCTGCGAGGTCCTTCTTGCAGTGGCACCTTTTTAATCTCAATGCTGAGCTTCCTCTCGATTCGAGGAGCACCAGAACAATCAACAGCTGGGGAGAGGGGCGAGGATGGGGTCTGAGTCTGGCTTTGGCCTGATTCTGACTTTGAAGACATTTTGTTGTTGTAGTTGTCATTGAGATCCAGACTTGAGACCTGACTCTGCTGTTTTCGGCTTAGTTGCTCTTGATCTTTCTGCTCTGAGGGACTGGTCTGTTTGTTTGGACTGGGCTCTAGCTGATTCTGCTGCTGGTCTGTGTTCTTATCCTGAAATAAACGTAAAGTAGAACAAATGAGACATGTAATCTCCCCCCCTTCACAAAAAGCAAAACATTCACACGCCACCAGAAATCTTTGATGTTTAAGTTAGAGTTCAGAAAAAGCTGATTAAGCAGGCCCCACACACAAAAAACAAACATGAGCTGTAGGAGAACAAAACAACCTTATTTATATTCATGCATTTTCATACTTCTGCTGTTATTATAGACTGTGAGCCGGTTGTTTTCCCTTCTAGACTGAAACTTAATTCTTCTGAAATAATAATTTACTACATTTTACTTGCACAAAAACAAAAGAAATCATCATAACAGACACATAGATCATGGAATCAGCTGCAGTTCTTTAGTGATGTTACGGTTTGTTTAGAACATAAATAATGTCAAAAGACAAAAATGCAACTTTTTCCACTGCTAAAAGATAAAGATTTCCTTTTTACAGCATCTCATTTTGATACTTCCTGTAAAGTTACACCTATACCTACATGATGGGAACTTTTCATTGGAACAAAAACAACTTAAACAACTCAACTTGGTAATGAACTTAATTTTCCACTTAAATGTGTAATTACGTGCTCCTAAACCAGGACCACTGTAATAACAGGGAGTACCCATGTCAGAGGGCTAACTCCTACTTTATGGTCTACGTACTGGCTGCGTCCTGCCCCATCTGTGATATCTTCACAACTATGTAACTGATGCCCCGTGAGCATGAACGAGTGGCACAACACACACACACAAAAAACCCCAAAGCAAACAAAAGCGATGGATCAACGACAGAAAAAGCTCGAGTAGCCCACAGACAGGATGTACCACATATTTTTAACACTGCCCCTCTATCAGCCGTCCCTGCAAGTATATGGACATCTATAGCTGCCAACAGACTGCCCACGCACTATCGTTGCTAAATCACAGCTTCCCCATCATTCAGTCTAGGAAATTCCATAACCATTAGCTGACTTAATATATAACAGGTTTTACCAGACCAATTACTATTCTTATATCCGTGCAACTTCCCATGTACAATAAAAACCCTTTAGATACATACCATGTAGTTCTATACACAATAGTATCCTATAAGTTGCCAATTTTTAGTTTATGTCCAGCTCACCTCTGTCACGTTGTGCTGCGCAGTAGCGAGGACATGGATGACGGGTTTGGGATGGTAGCGGTCATTGTCCTGTCGCACGTTCGTGACAGTCGGGAAGGCTGACGGAGGAGATGGGGTCAGAATGGGTGGTACGGGGTGAGCCTCTGGGGGTTGGAGGATCTCTTCCTTTACGTCGCCTTCTACCTGCGTACTAGACCGAGAGAAAGAGAGGGAGAGGAAAAAAAGAAAAGCCCACAAGAGTTTGTTACTGAATAAATATTACAGTTGACAGTGAGAGTGACAGGCTTTTGATGATCTTTAATGAGACATTCCTACAGAGGCCAAAATTCATAAAAATTATTTTTTTACTGTTAAACTAAACCCTGGATTTTCTAGCCTGGATAAAAAGTTAAAGTTTTGTGCTGCGGGTAAGAAAATCAAAATGATGCAATGGCAAGAAATTCATCCTGCTGATCAGGAAACGCCCAGAAATTCTGACATCCTAAGAAGGGCGAATTACAAGGCTTATATGACGAAATTAACTTTTAATCTCATGTACGTATAAAACTAAAAGTAGGTCTGTGCTATGTTTTGTTCACCACTAGATGGCAGAATTTGAAAAAAAGTCTATACTTTTAGCCCTGTAGAGACAAATTCCATTTCTTATGTGATATTTTAAGACTTCTGCTCTCACCCATATTATGTGGCTTTAACAGTGACATAACCTGCCAATGTGACAAAGTGAAAACAGATCAGTGCTAAAGAGTTTCATTTCTCAAAATATAAATGGTGCTGTAACCAACAGTCTAAGACAGCTTTCTTCTTAAAGTATCGAAAGTATTTTATTCTCTTCCGTGCAGCTTCCTCAGAGCACAGAAGCAGAAAAAGACAAGTGTCAGTAACATGACAGCATCTATGGCTATTCAAGATAAGTTGTGAATGATTACTTCACCGGCCCACATAACTTTACCACATGTACAGTATTTTAGTAATGTAGCCTACTAATAAATAGTTCTGTAAAGCTCGCAGTGTAGGTGTGTGAGTTGCATACAGGATACAGTGGTTATGACAAAGCTAGCCACAGAGAGATGGAAAGTGACACAAGCAAATATTGTTCAATACATTTATATGCTGTACGCATGCAAAAATACAGATACAGAAAAGCAGTCAAAGGAAGTGGTGGTGTACCAATTTAGGAGCACATGACCAAGACAAGAGCCAGCATACAGGCTGACAGCACATGATGCTGTGTGTGGATCAGAGGCAGGCAGACACAAAGTCAGACACTGAAGTCGCAAGCTAGAAGCTCGGGGGATTTCCTTTCATTGAGCAACTTTGGAGTTGCAGTCAAACCATAAAAGCCTTCCTCATTAAGCCTCAGAATTGCAGCACAGAAGACGTTCTTCTTTCACAGAGGCTTAGATCTGCCGTGTGTATTCTTGTTTACTTGCTCTTCCAGACAAACATTTGTTCACATTTTTTAATAACAACAGGCTAGGATGCACACTAGATTAAAGAGCCCAGCTGATAATGGATTCTTAAGGCCGGTGCAGTTTTGATGTTCTCCAGAAATGTACACTTCCCAACCCAAAGAGTCTCACACACTAGTATTTTAGTGGACTGCCTTTAGCTGTGATGTGGCATTGTTTCAACAAACTTAGGGAGTGTTAGAGGATTTGGACCACTGTGTAAAGTCTTTTGCAGCACATCCCAAAGGATTCTCAGACAGGTTCAGTTCTGAACTCTGATGATCGATTCATGTGCAAAAATTATGTCTCATGCTCCCATGTGAACCCAATGAATCCTGGCATTGTCATCTTGGCCTATGCCCGTACTACCAAAACAAGACAAGAAAACAAACAAACAAAAAAAAAAAACACTGATGCAAAATGTAAGCAGTGTATTCAAATAATCAGCTGACCAATAGAAGCAACCCAAGAATCATAAAACTGACCTCACAACCTCAGTAGGCACTAGGTACGCCCGTGATGTGCGTCTAGAATCCATGCTTTACATTGCCAAGCAAACTGACAGCTACACAGCTGTTTAGTCCCAATCTCTTGGGTTCTCTTCATATTTTGCATTTAGAAATGATCTTATTTTCACTAATAAACATAGTAATACTAAACACAGTAATCTCAAACCACTTTCCTTATAGATTTATTCCTGACCACACCTGACACTTTAATTGAACACTTCATAACGTAGCATCAGTAGTTTCTGCTTCTTTTGCTTGATGCAAAATAATGTAACCTTTCTGAAACATCTTTTCCACGATCCCGGGACATGTCTTCTGACATGTTTTAAGCAATTATCCATTGGAAGACTGTTTGCATTTGCTTCCTTAAATTAAGTAGCCTTTTTGGCTAAATTGTGTATTTCACAAACTAGTTAGAAACTTGGGCTCGTGTCAAAATGACCACATCCACAAAAATATGACTACTTGACATTTCCTAACAAGAAGGCTATGGACATACAAACCTCCAGTATCCCAATATGACGGGCTAATATCAGCTAATAATATAGGCCACTGAATAAAGCCAAACTAAGTTGATTGTATTGTAAAACTAGAACTCGTGTGCATAACTTTTCCTCCAATTCTTGGAAGGGTGGGCTGTTCCAGAACAACAGCATATTTAGCTTTCAGGCTCAACATAACTTAAACTAGACACCACTATCTCTTTGTTTTCTTTAATGAAAACTTTAATTACCCATGAGAATTTCTTCTTCTATGTCATCTTTGTTGCCTGAGCAAGCATGAGATATTTAACAACACAGATTCCCAACTGGATCCGGTTATTTCCACGGGGGATTATAGACATTCGGATGCCACAAAGATTTTTTTTTTGGGCCCTATAAGATGAGATGAAATTTTAATGATTCCTAAGGGGAGGTTGAGCTGTTACAGGAGCAAACACTAATAAGTCACTGAAAAACAAACAAGGCGTAAAGAGAGGAGAATAAAGAAAAAATGAAGCTGCAGGCAACTCAGTGACAACTGCAGCATGTGTGACGAAATGTAAACATGTATTACAAAAATATAAGAGTTTAAATCAAATGCAGAAAGTACTAGTACTGCTGCTTTCCTGAGGGATCTAATGATTAAATAAAAAAGCCCAAATTATTCTGTTTAATGATAAAAGATGAAAAAGATCCAAGATTTCTCTCGTTTTGTTCAACAGAAGCAACAACACTTCAATTCAGCTCACTCTAACTTTTGCTAAAAACTGCTAAAACTATCCTGCAACAATGTCAGTATACAAAAAATGTATTAGTGTCATGTTGTCAACCAGCACAATGTCAAAAATCAGTCCTATCATGTTAGGACACTGGTGACACAATCCAGAAGAGTTCATTGTGACTATACCAGGATCTGCCCACAGTGTTCTTCATATTGTGTAGGTAGTAGGGGTGGGGGGAAAAATCGATACTGTGTAGTATCGTGATATTTTGTTTGCTAATAATGTATCAATACAGGGACAGCAGAAATCGATATTTTGTTACAAAAAAAAGTTTGTGGAATGGAACATGCTCTGACTTCAGAGCATTTTGATCCTTTTTCTGAGCAAGAATCCTGACATTCCTTCACTGTCCAAATGTGTTTAACTTTTTTTTTTTTTGGCAGCAATAAACATGACAGTTTACTTATTTTAATTTAAGACATGTTTTATTTTAATTAAGTTTAAAACTTTTTTATTTAATGTAAAATTATATTTTGTTTTAATTTACTTTCAAATTCTTCAGTTGCTGAAGGGGCTGCATAGTTTTCATAAATTTCAAAGTTCAGAATAGCTATAATTGTACCAGATGGTTGCATTCAGTTAAGTTGGACTAGACTGTAATACAAACCGTTCAGTTTGTCAACAATAAAACTGACTGAAATGAGAGACTGAGTGTGAGACTTTGATATTAGATAAAATGAATATTGATAAAGTTTACCTTTATGGACAGAATCTGAAGATCGCAAAATATTTAAAAAAAATTGCAATAATATCGTATCGTGCGTTAAGTATTGTGATAATATCGTATCGTGGGATGTATGGTGATTCCCACCTCTAGTAGGTAGCTCCCTTTTCGCCTGCTAAACAACCGCTTCCCCATTGTGTCCTTTAAAGATGTCCTATAGTGACTGGCACAGACACATGAGCAGCAGATCCAGTCGTGCAGGGTGTAAAGTGGGAGGGTCAATGGATCAGACTTGTTTTTCCAGCACATCCCAGGGATGCTTGATCAGAATGAGATCTGGGGAATTTGAAGGCCATTTCAACACCCTGAACTCTTTGTCATGGATCTCAAACATTCCTGCTGAAGACTAAGGATTGTATGTAGCATGTTTGCAAGTTTAGGTAGGTGTAACAGTCACATCAGTGCCACAGCTGCTTCCACTGGCTTGTGTTCTTTCTATTATCTTTTGCCATCTTTCCCCCAACATGCACCTAGCCACAGAGACAAGGTAAAAGCGGAAGTCTGATGTGTTTTAGCAACCAGCAGTAGAGTTTTCAGAACTTTGGTTTAGACTCCCTTCAGGTCTTGTGGCATCATTGAGTCATGCTCAGTTCTCCTGTTTTGGTAAGTACTAATCATTGCTTACTGGGAACACATGACATAATGTGTTGGAGATGCTCTAATCTAGTTGTCTTGTCACTACCTTGACAAAGTCACTCACTTTAGTTTCCAAGTTCAGCACATCAACTTCAAGAACTCTTCACTTGTTGGTTAATAGTGATTATCGTGGCCAGTGTTGGGAAGGTTACTTTTAAAATGTATTCCATTACAGATTACATGCCCCAAAATGTATTCTGTAACGTATTCCGTTTCTACTTTGGCAGCTTCTTACTCGATGAGAGTAACGTATTCTGAATACTTTGGATTACTTAATATATTATCATGCTGTTTACAACTACGTGAATGTACTATTGCTGTGATTTATTACCGTTACCGAACCATAGTAAAGGGACCTCTGGCTAATACGTGGGGTTCGTGTCGGGCTCGTAGCCGAAAAAAAGCTTTACTTTGTTGTCTGGGTCAACTTTTCTTGCAAGAGACAGAGAGAGGCGTTGAAAGGCTGCTCCAACGGAACTTATTGTTTCGGAGGAAAACACAAACACAGCGTACAGTCTTAATAGCTTACTTACACCTGGGCTCGTCAGGCACTCTTCTTGGCTGCAGTGGTTATTATTATATTTACATGCTTCCAGCTCCTGTTTTTGCTCGATGACAACTCGTACTTTTCCTTTTTCTCCCTCCCTCGCTCACAGACACATAACGGGTATGACAGTCCATTCTCCCTGCAGCACGGACTACACTGCCTATGATGCTACATTCTTTAGAGCATTCTTTAGAACATCTGCGGTACATGTATTCCGTTACTCCCCAACACTGATCGTGGCTCATAGGTGCACACACAAGATTATTCGCTAATGCATACATTTCTCCTGTAAACCTTAAAATCCTTCATTTTCACTCATAAATCAATCCACAGACACGCAAAAACAAGTTTGGAGCAGCAGGTGGTTGCGGCTTTGGTGGTCACAGCCAGAGCTCTGTGCCTGCCTCACCTTCCTCAGCAGAAAATAGAAGGTAGAGGATGCTTTGTAAAATTAAAAGCAATTAGAGGAGTCACTATACAGCATCACCCATCTTTTGTTCCACTGGGACAACTAAAAATGTGTATGATATAATGTTTAACACTTGAGTATCATACTATTGCTCACATTTTACTACCTCAAAAACACAGATGTCAGTTTTGTTACGTCATAGGTTACATCACCAAGATGCTACTGACACATTTTAGCCAGAAGCCCAGAAGTATTGAGGTTTTAAACCCATCCCTAATGGCAGAGCATGAGTAAAAGCCATGACTCCCTCGAGTTCCTGCAGCATCTCCCCTCCACCCTTCTCTCTCTCCCTCTCTCACAACCAAAGATTCTTCTACACATTTACACCACTGCAGGACCCACTGGGAGTGTGGCCGGCAGAGTGTGGTTTATGTCTGTAAAAATAGCTCTCGCCATCAATAGAACACTCTCAGGCTTAAACTAGGCCTTGACATCATTTCTTTATAAACACAGGGATGATGCAGAGAAAGAAAGGAACATACTGATAAGAAAAAGAGAGGGAGACAGCATACACTCCTCACAGGGTGTCCTGCTTCAAGGAAGTGTTTCTACTTTGGCAGCTTCTGCAAGTTCCCATTTGTATGTTTTACTAAGAACAGGAAAGAAACCGTCCAGTAAACAGATAACTTGTAGGTACACACTAAGATTAGAATGAGCTAAAAATGTCTGCTCTCTCATAAAACTGCCTTGTGCAGGAGACGAATTAAAGAAAATGAGAAATTTAGTGCAGTAAAAAGGATACATTGGCTCTTAAAAAAATGTAATAACCCCAAATGAGTACTTTCCTCGAGGTGCAGCTCAATCTGCATAATGTCTAGAGGGGCTTTGGTGGATCCTTTTTCATGTGCTTTAGCTCAGGTATTTTGTTAGGCTGTCTAGAGGATACTCTGCAGGCATAGCAGCTCTTCTTTGGGCTTGTTCTGTGCCCTTCAAATGGCATATTTTCTTTATCTAAAATCATCCTGTAGTAGATCTGCTTTAATGTTTACTTACAGTCATAGTTCTGCTCCATCACCCCTAAAGAAAACTTAACTTGGGAAATTATGTCACTATCAGTGAGAGAGCAGATGTCCATAAACATCATCAAGATTCACTTTGATGATATCTCCACTATGCATCAGGCTTGAATACGCCTATTTAATGACATGGTAACACAGATGGAGACCAGTTCATTTATGCTGGGGGACTTTAACATATCCCTACTGATTACTGGAGAAGGGAAATTCCTTCTCTCCAACCCTACCCATTCTAAGGAGACATGGGTAGCCACTGTGTGGTGCCCAGGGATTAATTCCAGCTGTAAGCCAGTGCGCTTCAATCAAGGACACTGTGACAGGAGAATTATCCTAGCATGTCATTTCTTTAGAAAGAGAGAGAGCACTAAATCATCTTCACATGCATTAAGGCTTACGTACCTACTAACTGATGCATGATTTGAGAACCCACTTCAGCTTTATGCAAATTATGTGTTCACAAAGACAACCCTTTGAGGTTTGATTTTTATCATCTTTAGCAAAATATTTGTGTGTTTTGAAAAAGATAGCTCAACCAGTTCCTCAGTGTAATAAAATGCCTGATAAATTGTTGATATCATTAGCCTATGGGTAGGTACACTTCCCCCCCCCAATCTTTGCTGTGAATGTTTAAATTATATATTGTCCGCAGAAAAGAACAGTAGCATCAGCCGTGTTATTAAAGTGGAGTTTGTCAGCTGATAATTATTTATTCAGGACAAAGAGTAGCAGATCACTTTACATCTTCTTGCCACTATAAATGTAATCACGCTGATAATCACAGAGCCATTGTTTCTTACATTAGCACAAAAAATATGCTGTCAAAACAGCAAATCTTTAGAAAATGCTTCCATCCATCCATTCGCTTCCGCTTATCCTTTTCAGGGTTGCGGGGGGCGCTGGAACCTATCCCAGCTGTCATAGGGCGAGACAGGGGTACACCCTGGACAGGTCGCCAGTCTGTCGCAGGGCTAACACACAGGGACAGACATCCATTCGCGCTCACATTAATTAGACGGTGGGAGGAAGCCGGAGTACCCGGAGGGAACCCACGCAAACACGGGGAGAACATACAAAGTCCACACAGGCAGACCCCGGCCTGATGGTGGAATTGAACTCAGGACCTTCTTGCTGTGCAGCAACAGTGCTAACCACTGTGCCACCGTGCTGCTATAAAGTGCAGTTATAAAGTGTTTTGCTGTGTTAACGGGGAGAGGATATTTTCAGGTGTGCATACATCATGAGTAGAAAGAAAGAGGGCTGTAAGAAAAGTGTACACCCCTGCAGGCCCGAAAGGAAGAGACAAAAGACAGCAGAGAGAAGCAAGATTTAAAATAATAATAATAAAATAATTGAGTAATAAGATGGAGGAAAAATGTATAAGACTGAATGACAAAGAATAAGAGAAAAGAAATCTGTATTTATGAATGCGGCAGATAAAGTGTGTGTATGTGTTTGAAATAAATTCCCTGCATTTGCATAAAGGACTGTTTGTTCTCAAAGAGAAGGAGATGAAAAATGTAACAGTTCTACTTTAACTAGCCTTGGGTTGTGGTGTGTTCAATGCCATGTCGTGTTGCAGAGCATTGCAAAGTGTTGCAAAATGATCTATAAATACAGCTCCTCCTCCAGTAGGAGCAGCAGCCAAACAGAAGTTAACTTTGGTAAAGTGGAGGCTGTTTGTAACTTTGGGCTGATGGGGAGCTACACTGTAACAAAATACTGGGATATTTTTTCTTTTTTTTTCTTTTTTTTCCTTTTAAATATGTTTTCTGTGTGTTTTGTGTGTTCACAGTGTTCTCCAACAAGCCACCTCTCGCCTGGTGTGAACGCCTGTGTGGGCTTGTTAACTAATCTGTGTTGAGGACGAGGTAAAGCAGGTGAAAACTAAAACGCAGAGTCGACCAGTTGCAAACATCCTTAATGAAAAACAGGCCGGAACGATTTAACGATATAAGGAGATAAACTGAAAAAAAAATAAATAAATGTCAGACAAATGTCCTACCTGCGAATGCGGGGAGGTTTTGGAGGTGGAGTGTCCCATGTATCATCCGATAATTGGTTGCTTGCTTTGTCAGGACTGCTTTCATCCTGGACACACACACAAGAGTAACAAAATAGTTGGACACGACATTTGTGAAAAGTGGAAAATAAGGGAAACCCTCTTATTTTTCCTTCCTGTCATATTTAGATGCTGGAAAGCAACTACAATCATCCCTACTTTTAGTTAATCAATATATTTAATTTTTTGTATACCTGTTTGCATATTTACATGAAAGATGAAGCTTATTTTTCATCAAGGCCTCTGGACTAACCCTCTTTCTTCTCACCTAAATGTTCCTGAAGCAGAGGTAACAAGTTGCTACAAAGTTGCTTCACCAAACGATGAAAGACTTATTCTGAAAGAAGCCCTCCCCCAAACAACAATTTTTCTCTCTCTTCCTCTCAGCTCTCATCTTTCCTCTTCTCCCCTGTGACTCATTAGTTTGACTCCCTCCCCACTCTGATAATGAGAAGATGACAGGCCAACTTCAGTTGTCAAACTCATGACATAGGGGCAAACCGGGCCATTTGAACGCTCTAGTCTGCCGAGGAACTAAATTCTGATCTAAGAAAAGAGGGCAGGAACACAGCTTCTTTAGCTCCGTATGTCCACGTATGTTGTGAGAACCGATCTAGTGGGACGGTTTCCTGTGAACAAAGGCGGGCGTGAGCGTGCGGAGAAACATGTGGGATGCGTGTATGTGGAGGCTTATTGTTCCCAATGCCACAGAGATCACCTATGTGGGTGTTTTAGTCACCAACAATGGCTGACTGGACATGAGTCAATGCATGTATGGACTGAGTCAGTACAGCACAGCAATACTGATGTGCTGTTTGTGCGTGCAGCGTTCTTCTTGGACTTGCAACTAAGTGAGATAACAACAGGGTCACGATCAGCAGCTACAGACTTGTGCTGCAGTTTATGTCACGCTTAGTGCAAACCACACCTTATCCTTAAATGATTAATAGCATAAATTTTAAAACAAGGGAAGTAGTGATACAGTTTGTCCACATTTTAGAGCCGCTCAAAGATATATTGAGCTCCACTTTACAAAGTATGTCAGCAGATTCTTTTCTAATGTCAAAAACAGTTGTGTCCGTCTGTGTGACCGTGTCTTGCGAGGGTCGCCCTTTCCCAACGGATGTGTTTTTCTATTCTCAGACTCAGAGTGCATTATGGGAGAGAAGTGATGTCACCAAAGCTTCCTAAGCAGGAAGTGAGCTTCTGGATTACTGCCAGCACACTGTCTCATCAGCTCTGTATCCCCCCCTCCCCCCACACCTCCCACAGTCTTAAGATTTGCCAGTCTTAAAAGCTCTCTCATTGATTCCCATTTCCACCATGTCTATGTTTTCACAGGTCAGGTGGAGCACTCATTTCTTGATGTTACCTCACCTGATGCTGCTTTGCATCATTTTAATTTCTCTTTAGGATTAAAAGGCTGTGAAATGGCACCACCTCAACACAGCTAGCACCTAAAGCTTCCCATCTTCTTCAGGCAGAAACGTTTGACACAGAAACTGGTTGCATTACTTCAGAGGCCACTGGTGTAAAATGCCGATGGGTATTTGTATAGCATGTTGCATATGCTGCACTTAAACTTGCATTTGTGAGCTTGTTTCTCTTAAAAAGCAACTGAAGCAAACATGCCTCAGAAAGAAGCAGCAGATTTATGGTCTGGTATTTTATCTGCTCACAATACATTTATTATTACTTGCAATTATTCTTCACTTACAGTAACAGCAGTTTCTGTTTATATCACTTAATGTGCTCTACTGATTTCAGCCTCTTACAGTGAAGCTTGTGCAGTCCTTCTATGGTCTAGCTCTCTAAATATAGAGCAGCTTGTAGTCTCTTTAAGGCTGCTTGATGGGATGACAGGAAGAATCTATAGTTAAATGATAATTTGTGTTCCAAAACGAGATTAGAGCATGAATATTTAAAAACACAAAGTTTTGGTGTCTTTCAAGTTTGGGAAATAATATTTGTCCTTCTTTTTTTGTGTTGTTTTGTTCTTTAGGCTGGGTATATGCTGTGCACTGTCCTAAATGAAAGGTCATTGTGAAAAAAACTGGTGGCATCGGGTCATATCAAAGTGTCCATATCTATGAGCCATCCATTCCCAGTTGTAGCAGCCCTATTCAAACTTGAGGACGAAACACAGAAGAAGAAATTCTCATACAGTCTACATACATCAAGCTTTAGTTTCAGTTTATTAGACCTACGTTGTACAGTGTCATTTGCAACAAACTTTGATCATATGAGAAAATTTTTTGGCCATGGGAGGAGGACAAGAGACAATTCAGGACACTTTGTATAGAGCGCTTGTGTATTTGGGGGCAATAGAGGATAATGTAAAGCAATTTAAAATGAGGTCAGTGGTAAGTGACAGAGCAAAGCGCTTCCAGTTGTTTTTAAATAGCTGAAATTGTCTGCAGTCCTCAGAGTACTCTGTACAGAGATATCTCTCGTTTTAAGCACAATCACAATGACTCTTCTTTTTCTGTCTGTAAACAAAAGTTTTCTTTAGACCTCTCCACACCATCTTCTCCCCTGTGACTAATTATCTGTATTTTTTTCCCCTCCACTCCCAGTAAGTTACTCAGCGACATCCTGTCTTGCTTTAACACTACAGAGCATGCACAGTGTGTGTGTGTGTGTGTGTCATACCATGCCATCATGGATCTGTGTGCTGGTGGGACTCTCCAGCTGCTGTAGCTGTTTCTCAAACAGTTGAGCGATGGCTCTATGAACCAGCTCATACTGCTCCTATAGATAGAAAGAAAACAGACACATGATGAGGCAGGAGGGAGAGAAAAAAAACTGGTGCATGAAGAAAGAGATAAGGGTTAAATGCACAAGATGTGAGAGGAAAGAGAGAAGTAGAGGAGGGGGAAAAAACAAGTTTCAGCAAATCAATATCAAATCAAATATACTTTCCACTCTATCAAAACAGATTTCATTAGTTACAAGCTTCCTACAGGATGGCGGTCTGAGACTTTGAACTCAAACCTGTGTCAGCGTTTGGCAAATCAATTCTGTAATTCAATTAACCGAGCTCATTTTCACTCCTGGGAGAGAAAAAGAAACAGCTCGGACTAAAGGTACAAATTTGACTCTATGTCAAAGTGCAAAATGCCTCCTGGCGAAAATCACACATTAACTACAGGAAGTAAACATGAAAACACACCCATGTTAAAAATTGTGGCAAAACAACCTCAACCAGTTACACGCAGCGATGGGAACGCGAGACAATGAAAGAACCTTTTCAACCAGGTATGTAGCAAAACGAGATGAGAATGAAGGGGCGACCTTTAGCAGGAAATAAGCTTATTATTACAGCTGTGCATTCAAACATTATACCCTTAAAAGAACAGAAGGTTAACAATATCTCTTTTCCAAATCTTGCAGAAATACAGTTTAACACTTCAGTTATATGATAACATGCCTTTTTTTTTTTTAATTACAATGAAGGAAATGAAAATCTACTTGGCAGCCATTACCACACATACATTACAGCCAGGCGATCAAGGTTCACATCAACATTAAACAAACTTTATCCTGCAGACACAGAACAAACTGTGTGGTGTCTGTCTGATTGAACCCATGTGACAAAGGAGCAGAAGACTGTCCAAAGAATTCCCACTGAGGGAGTGTTCGTGCTGATTTTAATTACCTCCTGCCTGCGGCACTCTACCTAAGTGCCACTTCTCATCTAAACCGAACAGATTATTTCCCACGACCGAGTATTAGGGCCACATTAAGAAAAATATTTAAAAATTGTGTGCATTTTGAGAAAAAAGTCAAAATGTGGAGATTACAGTTGCCAATGCCACGGCTCATATACATTCTACAAAACGCCTTGTGTAGACGAGTCAGTGAAACTAACTGATCAGCTGTCCTATCGCCTCTTGTGATTCCACTAGTATCCTTTCACCTGCCCATTTCATTTCGGACAAATCTGGCCAAGTCCTCCAACTTTGTGTTTGCTTTTTTTTTTTTTCTTCAGTGTTCTTTTACTTATCACACCACTGTGTTTATGTGCTAAAAGAGAAATTACTTCCTTTTAAATGAAACCAAGTACGATCTCGCTAACTCATCGACAAGGCATTTTGTAGAGGGTATAGCAGCTGTGGCAGTTTGTCTTGAAACACCTGTAATCTCCATATTTTGACTTTATTTTCAAAATGTAAATGTTTTTCTTTAAGTGGCTCTAATACTCCTACATAATTTCCAGTAACGAGAACACATCTAATACAGAAAAACCCTATATATAAAAAGGGTGTTATATATGACGACGTCTCGAGTTCGTGACCTCAGGGCCATGGTTGTGCGTGGCAGCAGTAAAGCTTCTGAGGACTGATTAGCATTTCTGTGCTGGTATGGAACAAGTAAATAAATGATCGCTCTGCATAAACATCCGTTTCATTAATTTACATCTGTAATGAAAGCTAAGGCAACAAACCTTGGTTTGAACAGCCGAGTGTCGCTGTGTCCTCATCTCTTGGATCAACCGGAATACATTAAAATCTTCTGGAATTTTCTTTACAACGTTAAAAGAGAATTAAAAGAAATGTTAAAATCGATCTAATGTGTACATTTGCACAGGTAAGTGTGTGTTGACATACCCCGGCTTTGAGGAGGTTCCATGTGTAGTCAATAGCACAGATAGCTCCTGTCCTCCCACAGCCTGCACTGTGATTAGTGGAAACACACACATATACACAAATAAGCTTCTGTTGTATCGGTGCACTAGATAACTAGATTTCTATTACTGAGAAGCATCTGCTCTTTTTGTATGTTGTTTGCATGTGTGTAATAACACCTCATCCAGACAGGAAGGAGACAGGAGCCTCACAGAAGCACACACACACACAAAAAAAAAAAAAAAAAAAAAATCATAAAAAGTGATCTCACGCTGTCAGCAAGCATTCTGCTACTATAAAGAGTACTGTTTCTCCACACAAACAGCGCACATCAACCCACACAAAGCATCTTAACAGATGCAGAGATGCAGCTTTAAGTCCTGCTGTGTAACAGAGGAACCAGGAAATGTCCTCAGGCTGCTCATTATAGCTCATTACACACACATGGAGACGAGTGTGTGCATTGTGTGTACACCCATGCATGTGCGCAGCAGAAAGCTAGAAACTGTGGGCTTGTAATTATTCTGCTTTTGTTTACACTCAAGTTGATAACTTTACCATTTAAGCTTCTTACTGTACTATACTGATAATATTTACATTTGTAGCCTAGAACTTTCTGTCAAGTCTCCAGCTTCAGTAAATTGGGTAAAACCTGCTTTGTTTAAGGCAATTAAGCATTTTACATGAATCCATTTTTAGAAATTTCATATATTTCACATATTAGCTGAATTTCACCAAAACAACAAAAACATTAAAACTCAATTTCAGCTAAGAGTAGATGCATGCATAACTACCTGCAGTGTACACATATTGGGACATCATTGTTCTCTTGGTATTCTCTCATCAGCCCAATCATATCCAAAATGGAATCAAATGATGAGGGGACGTCATGATCTGGCCAGTTCATATAATGGAACTGCGTTATCCTACGGGATTCCTGCAGGAAAACAAACGTTGATAACTGAGTGGAGAGTCAGATGAAAGCTGGTTCAGTGGTGAAGGAGTGAAACTATGATATGCCATGAACAATGTTGCCAAACTGAATCTTTAAAAAAAAAAAAAAAACTTTATTGACACACAGTTTAAGTATAATCCCACCCCATGGACCTCCAACTTGTACACAAAGGAAATCGTTTTTCACACTAACCCAAACAGCTCTCTCCAGATGCATCTGTAGTCTGCAGTATTCAAGCCTGAAGACGGTGCATCAGATCTGGAGCATGACCAGTTGTTTTATTTTTGTTTGGATGTTTTTAAAAAAAAAAAAAAAAAATCCCTCACACACACAAAAAAAAACCCTAAACAAACAAATAGAAAAAAAACAAGAGTGCAGCGTGACTGTCTGACTGTCTATGCAGACCTGTCAGGATATTGCACTGCAACAGCCTGAGACGTCTGAAGGATGTTTGTGGTCATTCAGCACAAACGGGAATTTTTTAATGCACCAATCGTCCTGCGTGCAACATTTGGCTCCTGGTCAAATGGCTCCTTTTTCCTCAAACTCAAATTTAAAGGTTGGCGTTTAGATGCATGCAAGCAGTTGAAGGGGGACTTTGGGTTTATGGCTGCAAAAAGAAAGCCTAATTGTATTTGTTGGAAAACATGTGGATATGAAGTTTATTTGTAGGCAATCTTGTCGCTATTGTGATAGGCTGTAGCGTTATCTGAAAGTTAACACTTACTTTAGACTGGTTTCTTGATAAACTACATTAGGTATTAATGAAGAGGTCTCGAGAGAAAGCACTTACATTTTCATACTGTGCTGTCAAAGTCCTGATGAAGTAGTCTGTTCTGGCCTGCTCCGATTCCTAGAAAACAAAAACATGTGAGAAAAGAGGCAGTCCCAAAACGCAGACCTGCTACGTGCACTCGTCTCACACTCACACACACACACACACACAGAGCTGTATCATCACAGATTTGTCTACTTACATAGGAGATTCTGAAAGGGCCAAAGCTCATAGGCTGCTCCCCCTGCATCGGGAAATACCGCTCACACTTTTTCTAACCAGAGAAGAAAAGTTAGCTTTGGCTGAGAACAAAATACGAGACAGACACCACAGCTTCCTGTGAACACACACTTTCAGATTCAAAATAAACAATTAATGTGACATGTAGAACATAGATGGTGACAAATATAAGTGACTAATTATGTGCTTACTATAGCCATACGTGCAAGCAATATAGAGCTCAAAATAAGTGATCAGTGTGAATTCACATCGTCTCTTTCCACAAACATTTTTTTTTATTAGAAAAAAGAAAAGCAGTTGTGATTTTACATGTGCAAAAATGTGCACACTTACTCTTCCCATCTCAAACTCTCGACAAGCCATCACAATAACCTGCGAAGACACAAAAAGGAAGGATTACAACATTTAAGCTCTCAAAACTAAAAAACGCAGATTTTTATTCATTCCTGCGTGCTTAGATTTAAAAGAGTTAGAGAAACTAAGCAGAGCATCCTTCACGTTTGATCGCACATTTCCATGCAGCTGCATTTCAGGTCATTCCCTTTGATCCTACAGGAGTAATTATCAAAGCTGCAGACTCATCCCTCTTCATAGCACTAGTTAAACCTAATCATAGCCCTCCTCCCTCTTCTCATCTTTGTCCATCTGGTTACAGCATAAGCACTCTCCATCTGCCTCTTAATTCCTGACGACACAATTAAATATTTATTTTGAGTATCTTCATTATTACAGTATTACTTCGTACACTTAATTTATTTAACCGCCACTAATGTCAACATTTTTTCTCCAATTTGTGTGATGACGCAAACCTTTTGTTCTTCCAAATCTGCACTCTTGGAAAGAGTAAGCGCTCATTTAAAAGAAAACAAATAAACAAAAAAAGGAGAATTACATTTTACATTTAAAAAAAGAAAAAAAAAAGTCTTCTGTTAGCTGCGGCTAGTTCTTGCAGCATTTTGCAAAAACACATTAGGTAATAAACCCTCTCTTCCTCTTCAGCCACCCTGCTAACAAAAGATCCCCCGGCAGCACAGCAGTTTTTATGCTTTTTGTGGCTAGCTTGCCAAATACTTGCACTGTTAAGGTGCCATTTCCAGCTCTTGCAGCACCACCTCTCCCTTGCTATTGTGCTCTTCTAGTGGTCACTCGCAGTACTGCAACAAAACAGTCAACGCAACACCCCGAAGCGTGCATCCAAACTGTACATCAGACTTTTCCTGCTCTCTTTACCTTCAACGTTTTAGCTCAAAAACAGCACTTAGATACACGATTCAATTGTTCACAATGAGAAAAACAAAAAAAAAATATCCCCATCCATTGACTTCCAGTCTTCTAGTAAGGAAAACTCACAGCAACATTGTATTCCCAGATCATCCTCCAGAAGTCGATGACAGTGTTCGGCAGTGGACCCTGAGTTGCAATATAGGCCTCTGGGCCATCCATACCCTGAAAGCAGAGAAAACATGTTCACCGATCAATTATATTAACATTCAGCGAGGATTAATCACATGACTCAGTACACTATAAGAACTTTTCCACTAAACTGTAAACAACATGCCAGAGAACATGGTAAAGTAACCTGACATTTACCTTAATGAAGTTAGCATTGATGTAATCTGTGTCCTGATTGGTTGTTTTTAGCTTCAGCTTCACTCTACTGTGATCAACTGGGGAGGAAATGGAAAGAAATATTTTCTCTATTAAAACATTTTCTTCTTATTGAAACAAAAATAAACAAAAAATGAATGAGGATATAAGTGGGAACAAGTAAAATATGTGATATAATGGACACAGTATTATCCTCCATTTTTATGTACAGTGCGTGTGTGTGCATACACATCTGTCACAGATGAACCAGTTTTTCCTTTGCCTTGTCCGCAACCCATTCACTAAAAGCCTTAATGAATGAATGGACAGAGGAGAAAAGCAGGATAAAGGTATAAAAAGTAGGACAGATGTTGGATCACGTAAGCTTCCCCCGAGGTTATTATTAAGTACCGCAAGACCTCTGTGTAGGAAACCATTGCATGACCTACGGCAGCTGTAGCTGCTATAAATGGATCTCTAAATATACTTTGTTATTTCCTAAATTTCATTCATTTAACCAAGTAGTTAGAATAAAACCCTCAAAGTAAACACGAGCAGGTGACAATATCTAAAAAGATATTTGACATTTGTTGGGGCTGTTACCAGCTTTAACTGAACACCGTTTTCTCTGGTGTACAGTGACCTTTAAAGCTGAGCTGATATGTGCGTGACGCTTATAAGCTGCTCGTCATGCAGGGAGCAAAGTTTCATATAGATTATATTGTCAGGCAACACTTCTGATCAAAACGCCAAGTGAAAGCAGGTGCGTTTATTGCTGTGAATCAACTACAGTCATGAAAAAGATGCAGAATGATAAGCTAGTGCAGCACATTTGGCCTTGATCTATGCATATATGTGCGCATACATAAAGGCCAGATGTGCATTTTGATAAACAAGATGCCAACCGGAAGGAGTAAAGCAAAAATCGTCCACAGATATTTTTACCTACTCATAGGCAGCACACAACCACCAAAACCTACAACAATGCTAAACATTAGGCTCCATTTAAATCCTTGTTTATAGCAGCATTGTAGCGTAGCAAGGAGGCACATTAATGCAAAGGCCAGGTGTGACCAAAAAGTTCCCATAAAAATCAAAAGTTAATTTCTTGTGCACCTCCAATTCTCCTCCCACTTTTCAGAGTTAACTAGGTAAGTAGCATCTGAAGGTTTGGGCATACCAAATTACCAGAATTTGCCCATTTTGTCCCCTTTGTCCTCCCCATGTCTTCTTAGTATGAAGAAGCCTTGTCTATTAATTTTTGATTGAATACATTGAAAGTTGAAGAAAAAAAAAAAAAACAAGAGAAATTTGAACTAATTAAATCACGTGGAAGCTATGAGATAAATTATGCCACTCTAAGCTAAAGAAAAAAAGTTGGCATCTTTACATACCAACCCCAACTTTTATCCTGTTTTCTTAAAAGAAAGTGGATAAATCAGCAGTGGCTCCATTCACCGAGTTGCCAGTATAACATACAAGAAAGGTACATCGAAAAGTAACATGGTCATAAATTTTTATTAGTTTCACCTGTTTCTGATAAGTTCAAATGTGTCCTGTGGGAAAGAATCTTTCATCTGTGGAACATGACTTACATGGCAGTATATCTTTATATCTGTTCTTCTTCACATTCTCCTCTCTCTCCCCTATGTTGGTCGGGTAGATCTTCTCTGTCCGGTATTTGGTAGATAACCGTCGTAACCGCTAAAAAACAAACAAGAGAACAGGACAGACTGTAAAACACTGCTTTTCTCTTTAGCAGTTAGACATTTACCATGTGAAGTGGTTAAAAGTATAAACTGGTCTTCAAATAGAAGAACTCAAACATTGATTATTGTATTATTATATGATAAGACAGCAGGGTCAATCAGTGATACAAGTCAGACACAAATCAGCCTATCAACATCAGTATCACTCAAGAGAGAAAACTGGTGAGCTCGAATGAGAAAGCAAGCACTAGACAACAGCGCTAAAACCCCCAACACAAAACAAAAAAATAGAACTTACAGATGATGGTTAATAGACAGTGTTCAGTGCTCCCAACATACTCTTTCTTTAGACTGTCAACCGGGGTATATACCCGGCAACTCATTTCAGCATTTTCATTTTTAGTTTTTATCTGTCTGAGAGAAGACCACCCACAATTCACATATTCGTGGGAAATAACCTCGCTCTTGTTGTGAAAGTTTAATTGTTGATAACCAGCCCACATTCCAGATCAAGGCACCAAAAACTGGTTTGCTAGCACGTTGCCTGTAGATCGTATGGAAGATGCTGAACTGTCTGCCAATGCTTGCCTTCTACCTGCCTACTAATACTAACCAGGCCTTCAAAGTAAAAAAGTCTCGATTTAACGCTGCAATCAACACATTTCATTCTTATTCTGAAGGCCACCCGTCACGTGTCACACTTTTCACATTCTCACCACCACTTGACGAGTAGTTGCCAAGTCACTGAGGACAAGTCTGCATTTTTCATGCAAACTACAGGCAACGGCAGCAACCACAGCAATTGCAAAGAGGTTCTCAGTGTACCAGCATTTCTCTTTGTGACCAATTTTACATAGTGACTGCGAGTTCCCCAGGTGTTCACCAGTAATGATCAAGGCACATACTTTTCCAAAGAAGGGATTCGTGAGATTCCCATGGTTGCCAGTAGGTAGCATAACAACAGCAGTGGCTGCAATGACTTTAGACATGCTCGCAAAAGTATGGGTCGACTATCGTAGGACATATACCATGCGTCCAGAGGGGTACACATCAAGCACTTGTAAACACTGCAATATATTCAGCCACATATTTTAACCTTTACTGCAAGCTTTTAGGTCCACAACTTGTTTCCGTCAGCTCCACTCCAAGCCCGAGTGCGTGCAAGGAGCTGAAAAGGTTGGATCCGTGCATCCTTGTTCATTTAAGAAAGCATGTTTGCCTCCTTTCGTTGCATCAACTCGCGCCAGACGGAAACTAAATCGGTGGGAAACATGTTTCACTTCAGTGTTTGTCTTAGCTTAGATACAAGCAGGTTATTCCCATTTATAAACACAGAAATGCTATTTTATCAGTCCTTCTACGCTGACATCACTATTAATACCATTACACCACAGTCTAACACACGAACTCCCAGTCCTCTCTGTGTGACAGTGCATAAAGTTAAGTGTGTCCAAATCTAATAGTGGCTGACACTGATGAAGACACACTCAGTTAATGGGAAATGGGAAGAGCACAAGTACGTGGGTCTCTTGTGTGACAGCAGGCCAGAGCTTAGCTAGCTGTCCTTGAACACTGCAGGCAAGGATGAGGATATCTTTACAAAAGGAGAACACTATATTTTCTTCTGTTTACTCGTGTAACTACAGTCATTATGTGTTGGGCTTCGGGCGTTTACAAAATGAAGGTGACCTACACTCAACACCGAAAGCGCCATTTGTGGCCACAGAAGACTGAGCTAAAAAAAAAAAAAAAAAGCAGCTTAATACACTATAAAATGACTTTTCAATGAGTCTCTTTATTGTCAAGACAACTGCTACTGTGATAGAAAATGACATCAGGAAGAGGAAAAAATTTTAATTTAAAGAACCACATTTTATTAAGCCTATTCTGAATCCTTTGTTTTTTTTTAATCTTCATTCTGGTCTTGAGTTTAACAGTGAAAGTCTAAAGAAACTTCAAAAGCACAGCAAAACTTTTGTACCATTATAAAACTCTTGCTGCTGAAGTTAGATAGCATTCGCATGGTGTCACTCTCAAGGGCCTTAAAAAAAAGAAGATATTTCTGAAGTCTGTTTAATCTCTTTCCTCTTGGTTATTCAGACATTGAGGAAATTAGGAATCTCTCTCTCTCTAAGTCTGAGAAAGTCGGCGTGGGCGTTCAGGCTTCTGGAGCCTCGTGTGAAAAATGGTCCCACCTCTTCTCTCTGGCTTTCCTCCTGTTACTGTAGCACGGCACTGCACACCCCAACTCCTTGTGTTTCTTCCTCGTTTCACTTTTGTAACAACTACAGTGCTAGTGGACATATTAGCATTGAATAAATGTGACATTTCAACAAAAAAAAACAAAAAAAAAAAAAAGACTATACTTGATTTTTCAAAATCTACAATGCTTACAGAAGTATTAGATAGTGGTTTCTGTGCATCAGTTTTTTCTTCACTCGTAAATAATTAAAGCATTTCTGACTTCCAGAAAGTTGTCTTTTGAATCTTTTTATATTTTCTGAGCACAGCACACAAGAATCCCCCCAATGACATGATCAGTTTTTCAAAATTAAATTTTACGAACTGACGGAGAGAAAAGGAGCGCGAAACAGAGACCGTGGGCGGCAACACAGCTGTGCATGTGTGTGAGAGTGTGTGTGTGTGTGTGTGGTAATAGCGTTAGAGCTCCTCTGGCCTCATGTGAATTACATTTGCAACAGAGGTCTGCTTCTGTGTTGGGCCACAGCCCGGGCAGACATGCACAGAAACACACTCTCACATAGACACATACACAAAACGAGTAGAGAAGTCAGGCAGTAATGATGATAAGTAGCTTCCCTTTGTAGCCCCTTTTGTTTCATTTACAGGAAACCCGGGGAATCAAATTCATTTTCCCATTAAATCCTGTGGATTTAGACATTCGGTGGCACCTGGCGTACAGATTTTTGCCCCCTTAATCACCCATTTTAATCTTGAATGACAGAATATATTATCTGCCAGTTAGGACAAACCAAGCAGTAACAGCAGCTACACTCAAAATTTCTGCAAAATTAACTCTAGGGCAGGGGTGTGCAGCATAAGGCCTAAGGGCCAGAATCAGCCTGACACAGACTCAATATCGGCCCACTGTATGACTTTGGAAAATGTATTTTTTAGGTGGATAGTTCTGGTATCTTCTGTTTTACAGTTACAAGACAGTCTGGGCAATGAGCTACTTACTCTATAAGCCCAGGGAGACAAGCTGATAGATTTTTTTAATTTACTACAGCAGTATTTCTTTATCATGTAGAAAAACTGAGATGTAATGTTGAAATTACAAGTCTTCTTTTTCTTTAAATATATCTGAGGGATAGAATGTGTAGTTAAACTTTGAGTTTTTACTCCAGTGAATAGCTTTGCATCGTTCACAGTTCGATGTAACTCAATCTTATTCTGTGAGATGATAAAAGGTCCTTAGTTCACTCACTGTCTACCATGCTGCTATAAGGCAACCCTATCGTTAAGCAATCTTCTTATGATAGACACAAAAAAGGTGTTTTTTGGACAGCAAGTGGGCGGGGCTTCTTGATTAGATTTTAAGGATACCTGTTCAATGACATAACGCAGAGCCAAAAGTAGTAAAACCTGCCTGAAACTAAGTGTCAAGAGCAATCTGAAACTTGAGCTTTTAGCTAACAAGGATTAGCAACACACAAATGTACTATAATAACAATCATAAACATTTGTAACTGATACGTTTTAGTATCCCAGGTTTCACACAGTCACTGATAACAAATCTGTAAATTATACTGATGTTCTTAAATATAATTAAAAGCATGTATGCAAAACCAGTAGTTTTAAGTCATGAATTCACCATAGAGCGCTATCTTCAGCATCACTGACAGCGCCTTTATTTATCACTTGTTAATCTGCTGATAGAGCAGGGCTGACTTGTCTGTGGAGTGTCACTTACAACAATTACAGGAATGGCAACTAGGAACTGCTTCCAAATTGTCTACTCCATCAAAATATATGCCTTTAAATGTATCAGTTCCTTTAATCAACGCTAGCATATTTTCTGAGAAGTTGTGCAACAATGGATGTAAACTCAGCATGGCCTTTTTTTTTTTTCCTGTCTTCACCACAGAGACAACTGAAAAGGAATTAATGAAACAACCAACAAAAGATCAACCCTATAAAGGCACTTGTTTCAATATCAGTCCTTAGTTATAATTACTAATATTATTACCAGTTAAAACCACTTGTTTAATTGAAAGCCTATGTGATTTAAGGTAGAGTAAAAAGATACCTCTATAATATTAGAAGATTAGATGAAGAAAATGTTAACAGTACTCCAATCAGTCCTGTGAAAAGCTGAGCTCACACCCGCACGGCTTCCATAGTAATTAAGAGGTTAAGTAGCAGCTATGTGTTGCTAATCAAATATACCTGATTAATTGACAAACTTGTCAATTAAGGCAAAAGTTTCATTTGCAGTTTGTAGGTCTGGGGCATTCTGGTGGGTTAACATCTTGCCACAATCTTCTTAGGAGGAGATGTTCCAGAAAATTCCCCACAAGATTAGACAATGCTCAGAGAAATTGGAAAAAACAAAACAAACAAACAAAAAGCCCCAAGTGCTACATCTCACACTCACACTCTGCAGGCCTCGATTAGCTTGTTAAATGTTGACGTTCACCCCAGTATAATTAAAAACAGCTTGAACAAGAATAGCTTGTTCGGAAGGGTTGAAAAGGGGAAGTCTCTTCTTATTATAAAAACAAAACGAAACATAGCAACACAGTTTAGGTTTGCAAAGTTGCATCTGAACAAACCACAAGACTCCTGGAACAATGACCTTTTACAGACCAGACCAAAGTGGAGATGTTTGGTCATACTGCGCAGCACCATGTTTGGTAAAAACCAAACAGCATATCTGCACAAACAACTCATACCAACTATAGAGCACGGCGGTGGAGGGGAGATGATTTGGGCTTATTTTTCCAGCCACAGGACGTGCGCACCTCGCAGTCACACTGTCGACCGTGAACTCCTCTGTAAACTATTCTAGAGTCTAGACTGAGAACACCAGTTCAAAAGCTAAAGCTTAAATCAAGATTGTATCATGCCACAGGACAACGTTCTCAAGCACATCAACAAATCTACAACAGAACGGCTGACGAAGAAAAGAATCAGGATGTTTCAATGGTCCAGTCAAAGTCAAGACTTCAACCTGACTGAAATGCTGTGGTGGGACCTTAAGAGAGCTGTGCATAAATAAATGGCTGTAAACCTCAATGAACTACAACACAGTAAAAAAGCGTGAGCCAAACTTCTTCCACCAATGATGTGAGACACTCATAAAATCATATGATTATTGTTTCAATCAATTTCAATCAAAAGGCAATTTGTGCAAAATATTTAAGCTCAGAAAACGGAGTAAGCTGAAAAAAACAAAAACAAAACAACTCTTGAGCTTTTTGTTTCTTTTACACATAAACTACAGATGTGGCAGTTTAGGAAATTTCAAAACAGCCATAACTCTCCATGATTTATGTTTACTGTGAGAGATATGTGTTTGCACCGTTTACATATTTCTTTTGTCGTTCAAACTAAGCATGTTTCTTTCACTGTCATTTATCACTCAGTATCATTACAGATTAACAAAAAAAATACTGCTTTACCTTTCCTTGTCCTAAATTTTATTTCCAATTATTCTTACATAAAACACAGAGATACACCAAAGCATGTGTGTCCTCTCACAAATAATTTCAATGTCTGAAGAATTGAAGAGTGTGACGTTTATAAAACAAACTAACAAGAGAAGTGAAGTGTAAGAAAATTCGAGTGAAAAAAAGAGGAGATCAGAGCTTGCGTATTTCAGATAAAGGAGAAAAAGTGATCTGAGGTCAAATATAAAAAGAAAGCGGAGGCAGCAGGAAAAGATGGGGGGAGAAAGGGGAAGCAAAGGACAAGGAGAGAGTCGAGGCTTTCAAGAGGCTCATGATAACTAAGCTAATGGGTTCTTTTATTGTTGTGTCCGACGTTTATTCACAAGCTCCCGTTGTACTCCGTCGCTTCATACTAGCGTCTGTTCTGAATGGAGAAGGTGGGGGCGAAGAAAAGTAAATATCCCTGTTTCTATTGGGATTCAAGTGCACTCCTCTATTCAAGTCTTGTTTGTTATCTAGCAGACGGTGGATGTATCGTTTCTGCCAAAGAGCACCTCTGGGTGGGAGAAATTAAGCAGGAAAAAATAAATAAAGAGAATTTTGATTTATTGTAACAGTAATAAATATAAATTCAACAGAGAATAATCCATTTACTACCACATTTAAAGAAATGAGAACCAGGATTCAGCGCTATTTGATATATCCCTTAAAATGAATCAGCTGTTAAATAAACTTCATGCAAACTTAAGAGTTTCAGCAGTTCTGTACTGATTTCGTCCCAGCTGATCACAACAATGACTGGTGGCAATTTTAAACCAAGAAATACAACTGCCTATAACTCTTCTACCCTCAGGAAAGATGTCAGCACAATGAAAAACACAGGTACCCAACACCACAGGAAACTGCTGTGTTCTCGGAAAAACTTGTGACAGGTCCTGTGGTTTTCACACCCTTAAAGTCATCACATCATTCTCGTGTACAAAGTTGAAATTTTAAAATCACGTAATGCTTTCAATACATTTCTGTTTTAGCTTCTGCCTTTTTCTTAAAAAAAAAAAAAAAAAATTAAAATAAATTGATCACCTACTATGACATTTACGTGCTCTGATTGTTTAGGCGCCACTCACCAAGAGGTGCCAGCTAGCAAAACCTTCACCTGCAGATGTTCGAAGCAGAAGAAAGCGAGGCTACGTTTTGACAGTACATGCTTCATCATCGTTCACAAGCTGGGTTGCATTTGTCAAGATTACTCAAAAGCTTCTAATTTGATCCTAATGAAACTGAGAAGCGGTGCATGCACAAGTAACATAGTAACCCACACTCAGTGCATGTTTAATGGTTTCTATAACTGACACTCGGGTTTATGCACAACTCCGGCCAAAGCTAACAGTAATTTTATAGCAATCTACTTTAGTGGGATTACTACTGTTATTTTTCATGGCAGACTTCTCAAAAGCTCGAGATGCATGGAAACGTGTGTTTCCTCTTGCAGCCAACAACAGAACATCTGATGTACTTTGGTTTACAGTTAGAAAAGCACCTCTGGCCTTGAAGTGCCACATTGTTGTTTGTTAAACTAATTGGGGATGAAGCACATCTGTTAAGAAATGATGTAGATCAGTCACATGAGAAAAGAGCACTGCAAATGGGGCAATTCAGCTGCATTTCAAAGTAATTAAACAGTAATTGCACCTCTTGAATCGAAGTTATTAGTTTGCACTCTAATCACATGTTTATTGTTTCATTTTAAATTTACTGTGGTGGTGTACAGAGGCAAAAATTGCGTCAGTGTCCACACACTTATGGCCCTAACCACCAAAAAATAAATTATCCCCCCCAAACCACTTATACAGGAAAGAAAACCACAGGCAGAATACATGTGAGTAATATGAACAATTTCTAGGCAAGACCACATTGAAACCACTGGATGGTTGTGGCTCTGACTGCAAATGGATGTATCTTGAAACCTTACCTAACAAAAGCTCATTAGCATTTATTTGAAGACAACTGTCGAATTGCTCCAATTTCCTCCATTTTATCATGTTCTTTTGGTGCAATAAAATAAACTTCAGAGCAATAAATGTTTTTTTTTCTTTTTTTGCACATTTATCATTGTTACCATACTACTCATTTTTCTAGTTTTCCCAGCATTCACATGTCTCCCGTTGCTCAGTTTCCTTACGTACTCTGTTTCTACCTTCTGTTACCGGTAATGTCCGTTTCTATCACTTTCTTATTTCCCATCAGTCTGAGAAGTTAAACAGTGTGAATGAGCTGGCCAATTTCCTGTGAACGCTTGACTTCCACTGCCATGCACACGCAGGGCGGTGCCCCCAGCAGCCCAGGGCTGACTTCACAGACCCTCTTGAGGGTGTGACTGAATCACATGTGCTCAGAGACACATTTCTTCACAATGACTTGGCCTAAATGGCTTAAAGATGCCAGGGCAGTTACTGGGATGAGAAGCAGACTGAGGAAGTATAAATATTAAGAAAATGATGTTTTTTAAAAAAATGCCAACAGAGATCATGATTGAGACGGAAAGAGTGCTTTAGATGTAGTTGTTAGTGGATCTAACCTACTTTCTGTTTCCTGGCTGAACAAGTCAGCATCAATGTACTTCCCTGGTACACTGAATAATTCACACACATACAGTGGGGCAAAAAAGTATTTAGTCAGCCACCGATTGTGCAAGTTCCCCCACTTAAAATGATGACAGAGGTCAGTAATTTGCACCAGAGGTACACTTCAACTGTGAGAGACAGAATGTGAAAAAAAAAAATCCATGAATTCACATGGTAGGATTTGTAAAGAATTTATTCGTAAATTAGGGTGGAAAATAAGTACCGTAAATGTCGGGCTATAAGCCGCTACTTTTTGCACAAGCTTTGAACCCTGCGGCTTTTAGTCAGGTGCGGCTTTTCTATGGATTTTCCATGATTTTTGTGATATCGTAAGACGATTTGTTTTGTGTGTTCCGCTGTTGTACGGCACTACGTTGCCTGGCGGAAGGATCGGGGTTCAAGAGTGGTATGTTAGTCACATGTCCGTCCGCCAGGCAACGTAGTGCCGTACGAAGTAGCGCGATGGAGAGGAGGACACCGCCACGGCCCTTCTGAGGGTGTTCGACTCTGACACTGACAATGAGGATTTCTTTGGTTTTGAAAGTGACAACGAAGGAGAGAAGAAGAGTGGATGACGAAGCCATCATGAGCCTGTTTGTATCCGACACTGGAGAAGAGGACTTTGGTGGTTTTAGTGCGCAGGAAGAAGAGAAAGATGGTGGTGAATGACTGACTTTTCTTCTTGTTAAAGCTGTGTCACTGCACCTGAGCCTAAAAGGTAGGCCGAATCTATTGTTCTGGTGTGCTGTAGGTTATTGTTATGTACTACATGTGCAAATATGTACCCATAACTTGTTTTTCAAAATATTAATAAAAGTGATGTCTCCAAACAGCCATCTCTTTCCTGACAATTCCGTTTGTGCATTCTCTTACATATGATAAGTCAACATTGAAACACCTGCGGCTTTTGGTCAGGTGCGGCTAATGTATGTTCAAAACAGGATTTTCCCCTGATTTTAGCTTGTGCGGCTAATATTTAGGTGCGCTTTGTAGTCTGGGAAATACGGTATTTGGTCACCTCAAACAAGGAAAATCTCTGGCTCTCACAGACCTGTAACGTCTTCTGTAAGAAGCTTTTCTGTCCCCCACTCGTTACCTGTATGAATGGCACCTGTTTGAACTCATCATCTGTATAAAAGACACCTGTCCACAGCCTCAAACAGTCAGACTCCAAACTCCGCCATGGCCAAGACCAAAGAGCTTTCGAAGGACACCAGGAAAAGTATTGTAGACCTGCACCAGACTGGGAAGAGTGAATCTACAATAGGCAAGCAGCTTGGTGTGAAAAAATCAACTGTGGGAGCAATCATCAGAAAATGGAAGACATACAAGACCACTGATAATCTCCCTCGATCTGGGGCTCCACGCAAGATCTCATCCCGTGGGGTCAAAATGATCATGAGAACGGTGAGCAAAGATCCCAGAACCACACGGGGGGACCTGGTGAATGACCTGCAGAGAGCTGGGACCAAAGTAACAAAGGTCACCATCAGTAACACACTACAACGGCAGGGAATCAAATCCCGCAGTGCCAGACGTGTTCCGCTGCTGAAGCCAGTGCATGTCCAGGCCCGTCTGAAGTTTGCCAGAGGGCACATGGATGATACAGCAGAGGATTGGGAGAATGTCATGTGGTCAGATGAAACCAAAGTAGAACTTTTTGGTATAAACTCAACTCGTCGTGTTTGGAGGAAGAAGAATACTGAGTTGCATCCCAAGAACACCATACCTACTGTGAAGCATGGGGGTGGAAACATCATGCTATGGGGCTGTTTTTCTGCCGAGGGGACAGGACGACTGATCCGTGTTAAGGACAGAATGAATGGGGCCATGTATCGTGAGATTTTGAGCCAAAACCTCCTTCCATCAGTGAGAACTTTGAAGATGAAACGAGGCTGGGTCTTCCAACATGACAATGATCCAAAACACACCGCCCGGGCAACAAAGGAGTGGCTCCGTAAGAAGCATTTGAAAGTCCTGGAGTGGCCTAGCCAGTCTCCAGACCTCAACCCCATAGAAAATCTGTGGCGGGAGTTGAAAGTCCGTGTTGCTCGGCGACAGCCCCAAAACATCACTGCTCTCGAGAAGATCTGCATGGAGGAATGGGCCAAAATACCAGCTACTGTGTGTGCAAACCTGGTAAAGACCTATAGTAAATGTTTGACCTCTGTTATTGCCAACAAAGGTTATGTTACAAAGTATTGAGTTGTATTTTTGTTATTGACCAAATACTTATTTTCCACCCTGATTTACGAATAAATTCTTTACAAATCCTACCATGTGGATTCATGGATATTTTTTTCACATTCTGTCTCTCACAGTTGAAGTGTACCTCTGGTGCAAATTACTGACCTCTGTCATCATTTTAAGTGGGGGAACTTGCACAATCGGTGGCTGACTAAATACTTTTTTGCCCCACTGTACATAGAGGCAAGCACATTCTGTTTCTTCAACTCTTCTTCAGCTGACTGGCAGAAAATAAGCTCTTCCTGCTACAGCAAAGGGGAGAAGGTTTTTGAATGTGTGTGGCCAGGAAATGCGGTTATTGAGCGCTACTGGCAGAGAGGCAGCACTGACGGTCACCTTCCATGCAGACACACATACACACACGCCAAAATAGGTCACTCCTCACAGTGTTCTCAGAAAACTCCATCTCCCGCGTTGCGAGCATGCAGGGAAAAGATGCACTGCTACAGCATGGAGACTAAAAGGGTCTGTGTGAGTTTGTTGCTGTGCTTCCCTCACTCAGACAATTCAATCAGCCTGATCTGTGTGCTCTGCCTTTCTTTCACTGTGGCATTAATGTCCCCGATCAGTAAAAGGCTGCACAAGTGCAAAGTCATATTCAGTTATAAAGAAAGATGTGGCTAAGACAAAGCAACAACCGCAGAAATATTAAAGGAACAGCTTGACATTTTGTGAAAATATACCGTCTCCGTCTCACTGACTTTCTTACCAAGAAGATCATTACTAAGCTAATGGCTTTAGCCGAAGCTAAAAGCCAACCCCTAATATAAAACAGCATGTTGATGTTTTATTAAACAAGCTTTTATATTCAAGTTTTTCTTTGAATAAAAAAAAAAAAAATGAATAGAAAACACTTTGTGAGTTTTGCCCCAACTTTTTTTCATGTTAATAATAGTGCTGTCAAAATTAACACTTTAACGCGGATTAAGCCGTCATCACGATTAACTCGATACAAAAAACTTTTCACGGTATTGGCGCATCTTGGGTGCAGAATGACTCAAAATTCCTGAAATGTTTCTGTCAACGCATTTCGGGCAGTTTGTCCAAGTAGAGTTACCTTTCCACATGCGCAAATGGGCAGTTGATCTAGTAGTGACGGGCAGCTGAACCAATCAACTCAATTTGAAGGAGGATAAACGCATATTGGCCCTCCAGGGCTCTAGAGTGCGACCAATTTGGTCGCAAATGCGACCAAATTTTTCAGTGGTGCGACTAAAAAAAAATAAAAAATATTTGGTTGCACCTGTGCGACCAACTGTTCGGGTAGCAAAAAAAAAAAAAAAAAAAATCTGCAACATTCCCTGTGGTCAACAACAGACACACATTATGCCCCTATTGTGGACTAAACCAATCTGAGATAGTCAGGGGCGGGAACTCTCTGATTGGCCTTGGTCCAATTGAAAGTGCAGGTGGAAGTGGGAGGTGAGTAGCTTGAATAAAGCGATATCAATTCATTAAATCCTGAATCGACTTTTAAACATAACTGTGTTTTGCCAGAAACGCCAGATTCTCAGATTAAAGCTCACAAAACCATTTCAACAACAACCAAACAGCAAATGAGAGCAGGTACACGGATTCCACACAAAGACGTAAACACAGAGGACCGACGCATCAGAATCAGCTTTGTCTTTCTCGGCTTTCTCAACCGACGGCCCGTAGACGGACACGCTGTCGGAGCTTAGCGATCCTGATGCGTCCGGTCCACGCTGTGATTACGTCTTTTTGCGCTGATTCTGAGCTGCAGGTTTTGTCTCTGCATTTGTGTACGCCTAACTTGTGCCGTACCGGTACGCCCATGGCAAAAAGTTAGTCTAGAGCCCTGCCCTCTCTATGGGAAATTTGAGCATTAAAAAAAAAAAATAACAAGACGGAACAGTTGACCGACAAAGTATTATGCACATTGTGCAGGAAGGAATTTTCTTTTCACCGAAGCACTTCCAGCTTAAAATATCACATTGACACGATGTATAGGTTAGCCGGGGATGCTGCTAGCACTTTGGCTAACGCGTCACCCAGCTTGCAACCAGCCACTCACGGAGCATCAGTAAGTCTACCTCGGACATATTGACTGACACAGTGCCAAGTGGATTGCAACAACCTGCGACCTATTAATATTGTTGAGAACACGCGCTTTACATAGCTTTGGTTCCTCGTTTCAAGGACTTGAAGTGCCCATTATTCTGTTAACACTACATTAATAAAAAAGCAGCAGTAATTATAATGTTTGCTACTCATGTCCAACATGAACATTATCAATCATTATTAGCCACAGCTGCTAGCTGCTACCTTAATGACAACTTAACAAAAAGGCTAATGTGGCTATCAGGTTGCTGTTAACTGTTAAATGGCTGGTTAACGTTTATTTCACTGTTGTTGAGATAAGACCTTTGCTGGCTTCTCAAAATATCTCACATTGAGATGTTTAGTGTTGAAAATGACAACTTCAGCTGGAAGTGAGGGGAGTGGCTGCCTATCTGCAGTGCTACTATGTGTTGTGCATCTACTGTGGGAGGCAAAGACGGCACTGTTGACACAGTTACAAATGAGTGTCTAATCCTTTATTAATTTGTTAGTATTGATTAGTATAAGAGTATTGATTTTTTTTTGTTGATTTTTTTTTTTTTTTTTTTTAAACAAACCTTGTCAAGATAAGTATTTTTGCCGTTGCCATTTTCAAACCAGATGAATGGCTGAGAAGCTGCAAGCTCACTGTCTAAAGATTTGTGACTGACAAGTCATTAGCCAACAAGCATACTCTGGACAGCCCCCCTTATTCCTTGAGTGACTATAATTTACACAGTGGCCATTATGTTGTATTCAGCATTACTTGAAATTAGTGAATGAGCGCATCAAGTAATCAGCAGTCTTTTTCCAAGCACAGGAGTCACCATTAAAAGGATGACTTCAGTGCTGGTTTCACTTTTCAGACCCAGAACCAATTTCTGTTTGTTATGCTACTATGAGATGAGCTCATTTCAAAACTGCAACAATTAAATTATTAACTGTGTGGTTGATCAGATATAACAATTTCTTCATTTCAAAGGCAAAAACATCTATTCCCTGGTTTCATCGTCTTAAAATTGACAATATACAGCTTTTGTTTTAAAAAGCTCAAATAGGCTTATTCAACCACCACCTTTATCTCAGAAACTATCTATTGGTATTTTTTAACATTTTATACTCTAGGCCAGGGGTCGGCAACCTGCGACTCCGGAGCCGCATACGGCTCTTTAGTCCTTATAGTGCGGCTCCGCGTGGTTTGGGAAAATAAATTAGAAGTATTTAGCTGAAGTGTATTTTACTTATGTTAGTTCTTTTTTAACTTGAAAAAAAAAAATTATATTCTATTATTTTTTCATCGCTCAAAATAAGCGCCACACTCGCGGAAGCCAGTGTACCACAACGGCTCACAACAGTTTTTGTTTGCTACATGGATCATTTTAGTTCTGCTGGGTGTCTTTCCTTTTGTTATATTTCTTAAAGAGTTCAAAATGTGTTAATTACATAAATAAAATTTAATTTTCTCTGTAGCACTTCATTTCATAAGCAACACACCTTAGTTGTTCACACAAAGCATAAAGGTAAAAAAAAAACAATATATACAGTGTTATCTTCATTTTAGATGTCAAAAAGTATTTGTGGCTCCAGTGTTTTCTTTTGCGTGGAAACTGGGTCCAAATGGCTCTTTGGGTGTTAAAGGTTGCTGACCCCTGCTCTAGGCAATTCACAGAGGAAAATAAGTAGATTAAAACAACATTTCAAAAGCCAAAATACTAGTTGTCACCATTTCCCATATTAATAATGGGGAATGGCAGCAAAAACCACATCACCTAACTATTCAGCTGCTACTTAAAACTAAATACAGTGGTCCCTCGCTATAACGCGGTTCACCTTTCGTGGGGGTTTACACAATTTTTTTTTAAGACCATTATCAATCAATCAATCAATCAATCTTGTTCCGTGTCTCCTGTACAGTACAGAATGCATTAGGCTTGTCAAATTTACATAAATCTTTGATCGCAGTGTGACTCTGAAGTGCTGTACTGTATGTTTGTAAGTTTTCTCCCCAACAAACACAACAATGTCAATGAACCGTTTTGCACAGTCAGAAGGCACCTGCGGGTGCCTTTGGTTTGATTATACAAGAGAGAAAAGTGTGAAAATGTTCATGCCTGTCTGAGAAAAGCATATAAAGTGTGTAGTGAGGGGCTTTACAGTCTTAAAACATCTATAATAATTGTAAAAAATAAAGTTGGCTACTTTGCGGATTTCACATATCGTGGGTTAGTTTTAGAACGCAACTCCCGCGATAAACAAGGGACCACTGTAACTGAATTTCTGTGGATGTTTTGCAGTCAAAGTAATAAAAACTCAGCTTTCAGAGAATAAGTGAGCATGTCAGGTCCCTGCTATTAGTTGTATAGTTAAACAGAGCTTATAAATCATGCTCATTAACAGAGGAAATAACATCAAACCACACCCTGAGCACTGGAATGAGTCAGGGGTTCGGACCTCAATGTCAAAGATCTCAACAAAGATAACGTCAAACAACTTAGCATGAGAAACCAAGTTCAACATACGCGCTCATATGCACAGTGCACTCATTTACACTTGAAGGCAACTGGCCAATATAGGTCAGTGGAGCACTGACAGAATCAGTGCATAAACAATCACACAATGAAAAACAGTGGTGCGACAAGAGTGACTTTTAGTGACACAAAGCAGAATGATTTTTTTCAGTTGCCATTGGGCCTTCCTTTTTTCCTGTCACACTTTCATTTTCAGTTCTAATGTATCTGACTGAATAAGTGGGGTATACCGTGCTTTTGCAAAGGTCCATCATGACGATGCACAAGCATCATGTAATGTTAAAGGAATCTCAAGTAAATATTTTGTAACCATATATGCGATTCTAACTTGTACATGCAGTTAAAATGATTGAAATGGACTGCGGGAAGCACCTGTGCTGAACTGAGCACACATTTAAAACCACCATTACTCCTGAGTGCCCACTTCCTTTGGGACCGCGAATGCCACCCATGCATGTACAGTACAGAGATCATTGTAGACAGACATGCACCAAAACAAACTCACACTTCTTCCTCCAATTTAATGAGTCACCGTGTTAGTGGCTTTGTGATGTCAAAAGACAAAACAAAAGTGACCAAACAAAATAAAAGCAGAAGCGGAAGGAAAAAAGACTGGAATACAGTTGGACAACCCAATGAAGGAAGTGGAAAATTAAATAGTCGAAAGACAACTTTTGAATGTAGAAAGATTTCCTGAACAAGTGTTTAGATGTTTAGCTGGTTCATGCACATTTTAATGGCAAAAAAAACCCTGGGAGACAAACCTTCAATAAATATGTAATTAAAGGAAAAAACAGAATGAACAGAATGGTTAAATTACAACTTTCAGCTCTTGGTTAAGTGTATTCAAAATGAACACTTAATGGCCCCCTCAGCTCATATTCTGTCCTGAACAGGGTCTTTTAGCTCCTCCATCCTTTCTTCTTATTGGCTGCCCCTCACAAACAAGATTTGAACAGGAGATGGGTGGGGCTTTGTGCTCACAGCCACAGTTTTGTGCCTGACATATATGACCATATTAGGGTCTGAAGCTGAGTGAGAGTGAACTTAATTATCAGCATGACCTCTCCTCTGCCTTTAATCTATTCTGTTTCTCTAAAAGTAATCTGAAATTTAACCAAATTCTTAAGATTATTAGATAATAAAAAATTAAAAGAAAAAAAAAACCCCACATCATTGTGAAGGAAAGTGATAATGAAATAATTCACACCAAAAAGCAATGAGATCAGGTACATTTGTAGAGTCCAAACACAACCACATGCACGCATAAATGGTTTGCATTTACCGGTATCGGCTTGTTGGTAGTTTCCCACCCTGGATCAAAGCTTACAGCAGGAAGCAGATGTGAACAGACCTCATAATCCCAATCATCTGGGACAGGGGCTCATTGTGTGTTTCGTGTGTGCTTGGTGCCTATGTGCACGTATTAATCAGCTCCCTGCTCAGATACTGTATTCACTCTCTATATTAAAGGTCAAGCTGCTGACCAAATCTGCACTTTGCTGTGCGATTCTGTGGATTAAGATGACATTTTGGATATGATATTAATAACGATAATGAAATGCAGGATTATTTTCTTCCATAACACACTATACATCAGCAGGGCAGAAGCAGGATAGGTGTGAGTGCAGGTAAACGAATGTGGGTGAGGTGCTATGAACGATAAGACTCGTCCCCATTTCCTTTCACGTTAGTCACACATTGCACACACAGGTCATCATTTCCTGAGTATTTCACTGTGTTGGTCCCTTATCTTGATCATTTAAGATGTTCTGGGTTGTTGGTGGGTAAGCTAGCTTTTATACACACACACACACACACACACACACACACACACACACACACAGCAAAAATATTGCGTTACATCTTCTGAGAAACACCCAGCTTAGAGGCAAAAGGCTCTTTTTTGGGTTAAGCCACGGAAAAAGGGCGGTTGAGAACGAAGGAGGCTTGTGACACGACAAGAAATTGGGAAGTCTTGTTTCTTGTTGTAGTAACATAAGGCGGGCTGATGGCGATTGCCACACAGACAAAAACAGCAGCAGACCCCTGCTGTGTAACCCTCTTTGACCCATTCGCACAAACAGGCTTATAAAAGTTAATTTACAGCAGCCATTTGAAAACTTCTTACCAAGAAAGTGCAAACAAATCAATTTAAATGTGTTAATTACCTTTTTTACAATATTGTTAAATGATTACTTAAATATTTGAGATTTTTGTGACATTTCTCTCCAAGTACCTGTAACTTTTAATTATTTAATATTTTCAACTATTTGTTCATTAAAAATAAACACCAGTGTGCAGTTGTAGATTTGCAGTAGCCAGTTGTGGACTTAAAATATTATGCATGTTCTGTCATTCAGTGCTGTGCTATAATTATTATGTTTACAGCTCAGTTGCTCCAGTGGCATTTTATTTATATTCAAGTTAAAATAGCACAGCTGTAACACTATAAGCGACACAGGACAGTTGGGTTAGCGATCTTGGTGGAGAATTTGCATGGCTGATGCTCAAGCCCAAGTAATCACTCACTTGTATTTCTAATGCAAGAGTAATGTTTTAACCTTCAGCATTGTGTGTGGACTTCACTAGTGCCTACTATGCCTGGTGTATTATTGGTTAGTTATGTCACCCGCCTGTTAGTATATTTTATTTGCATTTTGTGCTTTATATTTGTATTTATTATTGCTCTTAACTCATTCTGTGAAGCACTTTGGCATACCTGTGGTTTTTTAAATGTGCTATATAAATAAAATTTTATTGTAATGAATGATTGTTTCAGTATTAACATTAAGATTGTAAAACTTAAAAAAATAATCAGCTTCCTTAATTTCTGAGTTCTCTAAACTTGGGATTTACAGTGTACATGCACTCTGTGGATTAAAAGAAAATTGCCTTGGCTTTGGCAGAGAATATGTGTACTGGATTGTGTAGACATATCTATAAGGTAATCAAGTCAGGTTATCAGTTAATGGTGAGACAACATTGGCAAAAAAAATGCCTTTTGACAATATAATCAAAGCAAAAAACAGACCACATGTCAAATAACAAAGAAGCTCTTTTACGCAAGTTTAAGAAACCACTGCTAAACAGCCGTCGTAAACAACAGCATCGGAAAGTAGCACCTGATAAGATAAACCAGTTGTATCACTCATTCTTTTCTGCTATAAATGGTAGAAAGACCATTTAAAATTATCTGTACCTACATGATGGAGCCCAGCAGACTCTACATTGAACCGGCAGTAGACTGGTACAAAAAGGAGACTGGTTAATGGCCTCACTTCCAAAAGTTTTCCAGGAGAAAAATAATATATTTTGGTATTCAACAAATTTTTAAAAAAGGAAGAAAAGCATTTTATCACACAGGGTTGAGTAGGCAACCCACATGCCATAAAGTTGAGGCCTGGCTTTGATTCGGCCCCATAGCCATTTACTGCATGTCTGCCCCCAGGGCTTTCTCCCAGATTTCCCATCTTCTCTACATCATCTGATCAAACAAAAGCTGCAAATAACCCCCAAAATGTATATATAAATATTTAAAATATTGACACCAGTCTTAAACCTTGGGTTAAGGCCACAGACGACATAAAAGATGGACATAGACATTGTGATGTCACCTGCCAGTGTTTCCACCACAATCACCAATGATCACTTTCTAGAAGCCAGATGTTACCTTAAATGGATAAAATGGAGTGCTAATTTATCAGCTAACACTAGTTAGCTTGGTGTATTCATACATAACCCAGGTGCAACAGAGAGACATGCATATTGACTAAATAGTGCTACGTAACAGACTAATAAAATACCTGAATTTCACTCAATAAAACTAAAGCAAATTTCTTGGATGTTCTGTACCACACAACAACCCATAATAATGAGATACTCCATTAAAAATGCTTCCAAAGGCTTCAACAAAACACACTTAGTGAAATGTTTAATGTCTAATAGTTGTGGATGAGGTCTTGCAGACTGAGCAGGACACCTGGCAATCAGCATAGCCATACTCCTAACACAATTATCCAGGTGGATTAGCTTTAAAAAATTAATTAAAAAAAAAAATCCACCCCACTTGGATATTGGATCCAGTTGGATATTTTATTAATAGGAGAGTCTGTGGAGACTGAATAAGTGTTGCCAGTCTCAGGATGGCACCTTAAGGAAACAGAGTTTCTGCCATTTTCACCGAGGTAACCCCTTTGTTAAGACTGATGGGCCATTTGTTGTTAACATTTATATAACTTATCAGGCCAGTGTTTTCTCTCTCTCTCTCAAAAAGAAGTCACACTGTGCAAATACCTGCTGAAGAATTTGTGTGTTTGTGTGTGGGGGTTATACATAAGCAAAAAAGGCTTTCAGATTCTACACTTAATATGCGAACACACACAAACAGACATATACACACTTCACATAAGGGAAAGCCCCCTCGGTGACACTGGAAATTGTTGCCACACACAATCATAAACTCACACAAACACACACGCATTGTCACATCTCCTTTTTTTCGTCTCCTTGCTGAGCGTTTAATGTCTGTGGCCTGATGAGCACTATAGAGAAGCATGTGTGTCTGCACTTTTTCACTTTCTTTGATGTGCTCCTTCAGAGTAATCTGCTTGCAGGAAAGAAAACACACACAGAGAGAGGCTGAACTCCAATTTCTAAACCCCGTCTAGACTACAAAATTAAGTCCAGTGTTCCCAAAACAGGTACATGTGTTTTTATGAGAGTGTATTTAGAAATAATATCACCCCAACACAGTCCATAACTCACACTTCAACTTTTTCCTTGTACTGAGAGGAGACTAACAGACTTCCAGTAGTGTAAGAAGCTCTGGTTTAATTCTGCACAACTGATGTCTGACAGCATTTGGAGACGCAATGTTACCGAGGACAGCTCTGCAAAAATCCATGCATATGACCCCATGAGGCATTTGGATCAAACTGTTCACTAAATGTTTTATCAGGCTGCATGGTGGCCCAGTGCCCTATAACACGGAGGTCACAAGCTAAACCCCTGTAGCTTCTATGACAATCAACCTGCCTTGAGCTAAACTCTATATTCTATAATCAGACTTTCTCACCAAGTGTAGTCAAAGTGCAACTGTTGTCTGTACAGAGGTCACGTAATGGGTAAATGCGCTTGGGAAAAAAAAAAAAAAAAAGCTACTCACAGCAAAGCCCATTCAAATGTCTTCCTTTCCCTTTAAACCCAAATGAAAAATACTTTCAATTAGAATTTTTGATTGGCTGATTAAAAAGGAAGTAAAGTGGAGGCACTACTTTAAATAGGATCCTTCCTCTGCCCACAGGAAGTTACATATAAAAACTAAATCGTCTCCAGGAAACCAGTGAGAGCTTACCATGTAGAAGTTGAGCTCATTTCACCACGCCAGATTGTGAGTCAGTGATGCAACTTTAGTCACAGCATTATTTATGACACAGCTATTTCCAGGTAACTGACTGATTATTACAATCTAAGGATCAAGTCATAGCAGCAAAACAGAAGCGATCTGATTTTAAATGTGAATACTAAAACACTGACCTTGTCAAGGGGGCGGTCATGGTGTAAAATAAATAACTAAGTAAATAAATAAATAAATATTAAATTAATTAAATTAAATTAAGGTGCTCTTCAATTCACTTTTAGTTCAACAGATGAGCAGCTTGCTAGCATTGTGTGATATTAAGCCTTGAGTTAAAGCAAGGCCAAAGCAGGTCTGTGATCTTCTCCAGCCTATGCAGCCAAAACATTTTTCCATATGTTTAACATATATGCAACATATTCGTTGCAATAATTTGTTAATTTTAAGGTACAAGGTGATGGGTAACATAGGTGCTGCCAAACATAGATTGTATAAAGAAGATGGTAGTAGGTCTGAAAAGTGAAAGCAATGATAACTGCTTTTTAATAGTCAGCAGAGGGAGATCTGCTGGTTTCAAAAATACTTCCAAAATTACAGACGTTTATGGGAAAGTGGTCCATGCTTCCTTGCTTTTTGACCTCTAAGCTGTAAGCACTTTCCTGATGACTTTATGGGCTTAATCTCAAGTTCTGGGTCATACTGACTAAAACACGAGGCACCATCATGGGTCATGGGACTTCACTAACCAATTGGTAACATTATTTTAATCTTTTATTTACAGTCTATGTCATCAGCGTGTGAATGGGTTGTGAAATTAAGTTAGACATGTTAAAGGGATTTTTTCCCATTTCTCTTTCAAAGCCTTTTCTGCATTGTAGTTAAAATGAATTTTATTCCTGGGAAAATCCAAAGTACTGCTTCCCACACAGAAACTTTACTTAGGCACACTACGCAATAATAATAATAATACCTGCTCAAAGAAATCTGAAGACTCATTGTGGCATTTTACATTTTGCAATCTGTATGAGAGAACTATGCCACTCCATGATCACTTTACATCCCTGCTTTCTTATTTTGAATGGTCACTGCTAACCAGCTAGGCTGCCTGATGATTGTGCTGATCGATACTGATCGCCGGACTCCCCAGAGACATGCGTCCATGGCTGAACGTACCCATTCACCCATCTTTGATTGTAGCTGGCAACTGCAGTCTCTGTTACTCTGAAGATCAGGTCTGGTCCGTAACTCTAAGGAGAAGCAGGTGGAAAACGACTTTGTGTTCCCAAACAGAGCTCACAAGAACTGCCAATTTCAGTAGAAAAGGGTGGAGCTGAAGAGCACCGGTGAGCTGGTACAGGTGGCTTTTAAAAATATTTAGTCATTTATATGGCACAAAAGGTTTGTAATGATATATTATATATATATTTTTTTTTTAATTTAGAGCTGTGAATCACGCAAAGCTTTTTAAGTAGATGCCAAGGGAAAAAAATATTGAGCTGCAATTGATGAGAACAGGTCAACTTTAACAACAAGGCTTTTCAGAAATTTGCACAGAGAAACTTTAAATCATAATTTATGCCCACATAAAGCCTATACTTAAAAAATAAATGAATTTCAATATTTTTTCTCTTTTTTTAAGTAAACTCGATGGTTCATCTTAATTCCTCCCCTTCGTGTCTGGTTGACCAGGCTATTAAAAAAGTAAATAAATAAATAAATCTGGCTCTCTTACATAAGCACTAATAGCTGGTTTGAAAAGTCGTGGGTTGAGAGAAACAGCTTATAACCCCCCTTTTTCTGAAACAATTACAATTGCCATTGTTGCATCTGCACAGATGGTCCAAATAACAGCACATATTTGACCTTTTTTGCATGTGTACTTTTTGGATTAAGTCACCATTACAAAGCAAGAGTGTTTACAGTAAAAATGCATCTACCTTTTACTGATGACATTGCTTAACCTTAAAATGGACCAATCATGCTCATTTCCACCTCCATATTTTTTTTTCCCTTGGGCTCTAGTAGAGTAGCTTTCCATGACTCAAAAGAACCCCAAACTTGTTTATCCTATACTTGGTCTCAGCTTATTACCTGGCTCCTCTCCCTTTAAGCCAACAGTCTTCTGATTGGCTACCTCAGCAAACAGATGGTTTGAACACCAGATAGGTGGAGCTTCTGTGCTACTTCTTTCACATCATACAAAGCCAAAAGTAGGGTATTCACCATTGCAATAGTTTATATATGACAGATGGAAGGTGAATCACTTCAGAGCTGACATAAAATGCTCTTCAAGAGCTCAGTCATATCTATAAATAATGTAGGTCCTTGGAGCAAACATTCAATTCTCAATGTACATCTTTATCCTCCACTTCATAAGTATGCAGACATACATCCCATGTAATCTGCCTCTATATGACTGCCACTGAAACAGCTCACTGTCAAGTTTTCTAATAAGGTCAAACATGGCCAGATACCCCACGATACTTTCCAATTAGCGTCCCAGGTGGAAGAAAAACCTGAAGTTTCCCCACTGCATCAAACAGCAAAACAACTACTGAAATAAACGTATAATCTCTGACTCTTTGGCCCACTAGAGCCTGTAATTATGTCAATAAAACACATTCTATATATAAACAACAATAGGCAGTTAAAGTGGGTGTTATGTCAGGGTGTTCTGGTGACTCACTTCATAGTGAAGCACACCCCATGTGCTTGTGGTATTGCGAGCTTGACTCCAGCAATTGAAAGCCTCACACAAGACTTGAAATCAACGCCACAGGCTAGCAGCAACTGGCTAAGACACTTACTTACATGTTTGCTGCGGCTTGTGAGCGTCAACAATGCTCTGTACACTGGCACACAAGCCACATGTGCTCAATCAGGACAAATTTTCTTGACTGCTAGCTGGTGCGTTTGCTAAATAATTTAGCTGAATCTCAACATTCACAAGCTGCTGCCAGCTGTTAAGAAAATTTAGCTTGAAGCCCAATTTTTATAAGCCTCATTCAGTAACTTTGCATGTACAAAAATAACCCCGATTACCATGACTAACGAGATAAAGGATAATTGATTTAATGGAAGCACTTGAATGCCCCAGCGATTAAGTTTATATGAGCTGCATGATTGTCAAGGGACTGTCTAGAGACATGTGCGATAGCCTAAGGCTAACAGGAAATATATTGTATTTCATGCCAATGAAGTTCATTTGAAAGGAAACCACAGACATCACACAAATAATCAAGAGTTAAAGCCTGACAAGCAGTCAGTAGTGTCCTACAACTTCTTAAAAACACCACATTTAATAGCCTAAAAACGCTTGGTGGGGTGTTTTGCTGGAAAAACTGACAGGAAGAAACACTTTCCGCTTTAAAAGCTTTAAAATTGTTCTCTTCCCATACAACGTGTGGTTGTTGTAGGCAGTTTGACAAGGCGTGGACGTGTGTAATCTATGAATGGCAAGTATAGTGGTGCTAAAAGAAGAACCTGCATTTAACCAGTTGAGTCTAGAAACAGAATTTAAGGGCGAGAGAAAACGGGCAGGCAATAAAATCACAAACATATGGACACTGTACTGAGTCTACCGCGTAAAAATTCATCTAAAGAGGGCATGCATGGTGAAATGAATCTTCTGTAAATAAGCCAAAAGCAGACTAGTTCCAGCTCCGTAGCTCTCGTCCACCATGCACTTCCTTAATGCCTCTCACATAGCTGAGAACTAATTTTTTTTTTTTTGCCGAACATCTCCCAGCTCCTTGTTTTCTGCAACTCTCACTCAAAAGACAAGACAGAAGGCTAAGTTATGAGCACAAAATTAGACACAGATTCGCTTATTATAGAAACTGTTATGTACTTAATCTGAACGAGAAAGAGAGCCCTCGATCCAAAGTGTGCCAAAGAGTTGCATTTTTATAGCCAGGACAAAATGTTATGAAATGGGCCAAGAAAGAATGTTGCAAGCTCCAGCAAGCAGCTTGCATGAAGTAGGGAAGTGAGGAGAGTCTGTGTGTGGGGGAAAAAGTTAACCATTCTGGTGCTGAGGAGCTTAATTCCCACATAATCAAACTGCAACATGATTAACATGAAACTAGGCTGGATGATAAGGCTGCTCATAAAGGAAAGTCTAAACCTGTTAAACTGTAAACTTGCTGTAAATTAAGATAGTAAATCAATTTCCACCGAACATTTCTAAACATATCTAAATTAAAGTGGACTCAACGACAGAAATGTTTTTATAGGAGTGACATTCCTGTTGTGGCATTTTAAACCATTTCACAAGCCTTGGTCCTATTTTGAGTCCAGACTTTCAACACAGTGACATCCAGTTATGTAGTGAAGGCAAACTAATGGACTGTGGGTCAGCAGTCACCGCAAAATATGTAATCAAAATCACTTCAACAGCAAGCATCTCTAATCTCAAAAGATCCTCTCCACATGTAAGAAAGTTGCCAGATTAAAACTAATGCTGTTGTAAGGTTTAGTTTAAATCAGGGATGTCAAACTCATTTTAACATTGGGGGCCAGATACAGCCCACTTTGACCTAACTACATGTTTGAACTGAATGATAGAAAAATAATTTTGTCTGTCAGCGTGACTCTTAAATTGTAAGAAAAAAACCTGTAAAATTACATGCTACAATTAGGTGTATCCATTGCACACATAAATGACCTAAAAATAATCAAATATAGCAACCATACATTTCTATAATAGACAAAAAACTGGAACCTTTCAAACATTTAATTTTTAAAATCTTTGGTGTAGCTTGAATCTCCATGTGGGTGCCTTTAGAAGTAAAGATAAAGCTGTAAAACATTTGAAAATACTGTTAAAAGTCCAAAATTTATACCCTCAATCACGTCTTCCAAACTTTGTAGTAGGGTCTGATTGGAATCTTTGCCTGGCCTCCAAGCCTTAGGTTTGACAACCCTTGTTTAAACGGTCTTTTTTTTTTTTTTTTAAATATATGGGTCCAGTGTATGGGGAGCTCTTTGCAATTTGCTTTCCTTAAACTGGAAATGTAAATAAAAGTTTGCAAGTGGCCAGATTTATCAATGACCACAATAGATACCTGCTAAAACTTCTACTAAAATTGAAGTCATTTTATAAATAGTTGACAGGATTTTTTTTATTACTGGAACACAGAGAAAACCACAGGAAATAAAGCATGCAATCAAGCTTAGGTTTGTGGATATTTAGTGCTTATGAGGACAATGAATCACTGCACTGTCTCAATCAAGCATATAGCCACAATAAAAGATATACCTACAAGCTGCTCCAGCAACGTCATTAAAATAAATAAATAAATAAATAACCAAGAGCTAGAGAGACAATAATATATGTTGTCTTTATCATTTGCCCTTTTTAAAAAATTTTTAAAGAAACCGGAATCGGCTGTATTTCTGTGGCATGGGAGACAATGCTAGGCCGCCATGTAAAGCCTGGAAATGGGAGGAAAAAGGAAGAGGGCAGTGTGGCCACCCCTGCCTCACCTCCTGGGGGATACACAGAGAACCAGGAGACGGGGGGGAGGCTGGGTATGATATGAAGGGTCAGTATGGAGGAAAAGGTGGAGGTTATAAAGGGAAGAGGGTACATGTGAGACAGATATAGGATACAAGAGGCTAGGTGGAGGCGCCTGTTAATTTTGACCCACCATAAAGTCGCTGCCGAAGTTATCCTCTCCCCTCTCATCGTTCCCTTCGCTCATGGCCTTCACCCCCTGGATAAACTTTCTCAGGATGCCGGCTTGGTCCATTTCTTCAATCTTCTTGTTGCCTTTTCCTTTAAAAAATCTCCCAAACTGGCAGGGGGGTAGGGGAAATGTTACAAAATAATAAAACAAAAGCGGACACAGGGAAAGAGGGAAGAAGGAAGGGAGGGGAATAAATAAAAATAAATAAGCTTCACGGGTCCTCCCAGAGAGTCATCGTCCGCTCACAACACAACACCTTTTTTTTTTAATTATCGCCCCATGTTGTTTCTCCCTTTCCTTCTTTCTTTCTTCTGGACTGTTTTCACAACGACAGCGGTTAGTCCCAGAGAAAAGCAGCAGCGGCCGGATTTTCTGCCCCGTAAACAACTTCACAACCGCGGCGGTGCACGAACTGTAAACACTTGGCTATGCGAGAAAAGAAAAATAAAGGAAAAAAGACAAGAGCCTGGGTCTGGCCAGCTTATGTACCCCTCCCTGTCTACCTCGGTTGCCACATTCACACACTGCTGCTCGTTATTCGCTACTGGGGAACATCCGGACTGGGTAAAGCCAAGGAACAATTAGGCCCGCCCCTTCCAGGATATACTTATATCTGATTGACTAACGCTGACCAGGAATTAAAATCCAAGTGGCTAAACTGGGTGTCGCTCCACCCAATAGCGTGTTCTCATTGGATAGAATCTGTGCCTGTCGTTTTGACGCTATTCGTCATTGGTGAGCTAAATTACGATCCAAAAACGTAAGGTTTAAATAAACGGCGTTACTGTTTTGCTGTAATTTTTATCGATACTTTAAAAAATTATTTGTTTTTATTCGATGATATGCTGCTTCACATAAAAAATGTTTTTTCTTACACTCTGATAATTATATATCTAAATAGGTCATCAGTATTATTACATTTAATTGGGAAAACAAACACATTTATATCTTCGTGAACGATATAGTCCTACTCTACTGTACATTTTACATAATTTCATTTGTCTAAAACTTTAGTAACCAAATTATTTCTCAATCCTATCTTAGTATTGTAATACTTCGCACTTTACGAGTATAGGTATATATTGCAATTCACTCTGCGTGTCAGCGCTACTTAACAAATACTAATTTAATGGGAACTGTTTATCAGAATGTACAGATACACCTTTCTAGATCTGTCCTGGTAATTTGAATTACTATAACCTTCTCTATAACCTGCTCTCAGAAAATGCCACTCACTGAATATTTTTCTTTCTTTTAGACCATTCTCCATAAACCCCATTTAAAAAACTCAGTAGATCATCAGTTTCTGAAATACTCAAACCAGCTCATGTGACACCAGCAACAATTCAGAGTCACTGGAATCAAACTTCCTCCCAATTCTAATGCACAGTTTGAACTTTTGCAGGTCGTCCTGACTATGTCTATATGTCTATGTCATGCGTTAAGTTGATGCCAAATGAGTGGCTAATTAGATATTTGTATTATAACAGGTGTACCTAATAAAGTGGAGGTGAGTGTGTATATATGCATGCATTTCTGTTTCTTCACATCGGTGGAAAAACATTGTTGGAAGATTTTTTTATTTGTCACTTTCTTAAATCAGTGATCACATTCATTATTAGAAAAATAGAGGACATCAGTAAACGTTTGCATACATTTGCATACATGTATTGTAATGAAATCTATTGGCCTTCAATATCTAACTATCCGTGGTCTAAAATCAGAAAGAATAACTATAACAAATAATCCTAAAACTAAGATAGATAGATAGATAGATAGATAGATAGATAGATAGATAGATAGATAGATAGATAGATAGATAGATAGATAGATAGATAGATAGATAGATAGATAGATAGATAGATAGATAGATAGATAGATAGATAGATAGATAGATAGATAGATAGATAGATAGATAGATAGATAGATAGGAAGAAGCAACTATAACAGCTAAGAGATTAATGGGTCAGATATATAATCTGGATTAAAATGTGACAGAAATAGAGACAAAGAAACGTATCATGTATCACGCACATATTTAATTCTCCAGTGTGACTGAGTGTGTGTGTGTTTAGGTGATGTGTTTTGTCACATACTCACTTTTGCAGTGATAATGCTGATCTTAATTTTGTTGTAAGTTTTTTTTTCAAAGACAATAAAGGCCTTCTAATTCTAATTAGGCATGCAGACAGTGTAAAATTGTCACTATTGTGGTAGCAAAAGTAATAGCAGTTATTAGTACTATAGCAGAAAATGTATTAGCATTGAAAGTACATGGTATATAGCAGAAGATTGGTATTATGTATGTGTTATGTAATAATGCTAAGAGGTTCTAATTTGAACATCCAGTTCATTTAAATTTGATGTAACTGACAAACTGAGGAGAAAGTGCGAATGACAAACGGAGAAAAAAAGAGAGGAACCAAATTGGTATTCAGGATAAAGCTGTCTGGGGACGAGAACTCAATAGACACTTATGCACGACGAACTGTCTTCCAATAAACACAGAGGGGAATCAAGTCACTTTGTTTTCCTTTAGTTCTAGCACTGACAACAAACAAACCCATCTATTCAGCTAGAGTAAGAGGGAGAAGGAGAGGGGACGCTGTCACAGAGCCAACAAGCCTTTCCTCACACAAACTGCTTTTTGTTCCTCTTGTCTTTAAACTTATTTGCTTGTTATCCCAGTAAATATTCACTGTTTTCTTTGCTGTCCCAGTTTCATGTCCTTCTCTCTTTCCTACATTTTCTCTCTCGTTGTTTAATTTTATTTCTGAGCTGAGTCAAACTTTCTTGCCCTTAGCTGTGCCCTGAATGGAATCTATAGTTGTTACTGTATTTAAGAGATGCATTATCTACTAATCCAATAACTGAATTCTGAACATTTTTGGGGGATTAAAGAGCCTAAGAAAGTAGAACCCAAAGATATTCAGCCAAAAAAAAAAAAAAAAGACTCTCATACACACTGGTGAGGGTTAACTATATAAATGAAGACAGATTGCTAACACGCTGCAGTCAAGCTAAGTCAGTTTGCACTTTTCAGTGCAACTTGTCTACGATGCACCTCTTTGACTCAGCTGGTCGGGTTGCTAACTGGTTGTACTCTGGTTATATTCCTATATAAAAGCATTTTGGAGTTAAATTGCTGCCCTGCACCGACTACATCAGAGGTTGTGGAAGAATTTCTCTTACAAATCTGCTAGGTTCTCTCTGGACTCTCAATGTAAGTAGTCAATGTTAATTTCTGTGTATGTAGATGGCAACAGTTTCCCCAGTTTTTCACAGATAACTGCTGTAATATCACAAACAGATTGCATGTAATTGCCAACTTGACCCCATTTAATTATAAATTATTGCAGACTGACTCCAGCTTTTCACCATCTTAACCCAACAAGGTTTCTTTAAAGAGAGCACCTGACCCCGCCTTCGAAAAGACTACTTCGAAGACAATAAGACTGCAAGTTCATTGCACAAAGTTACCACAACTGGTACCCAACCACTGCTTTCCCTAATGTGACTGTAGCATACGGTAGCTTTGTCCTTCTTTATAAAAAAAATTCTTACTCATTATCATGTATCAGCTTGTTTCCCTCTAAGACCACTTCCTTTAACCCATGTTTCTTCTGATTGGCTGCCCCTCTCAAGCACAAGGTGTGAATACAGGTGGGATGGAGAGCAGGAAAAGCATACTGTGTCAGTTTTAAGGTACATAAATAATGATTTCTTTGTGAGTCTGTGCAGAAGGATGTAATTGTGTAGCTGGATTATTCTGTTTCCTCCCAGCATAGTTCATTAGAAACAGGTCAAGCAGACTGAGGAGATAAACACACATCAAAGAGCACTGTGGTCTACTGTACTCTGTGTGTGTGCGCGCATGTGCATGACTTCTCTCATGGCTGTATGATGAGGAATATTTTAGGAAAGAGCTTGTGGCCTTCTCTCTTTTCTCAGCACTGGCTCTGGTTGCACTGCATCTGACCCTGACCTCTGATCTCCATGCAGAGAAGATGGGAGTCAAAATTTCACAAGAGAGGAGGGGAGGATCAGTTACACATGATATTTTTATGACCCTTTTCCCTTCCTTTACCAATTTCCTCTGCCAGTGCATCTCCACTCTCTTTACCCCTCCTTCTCCACAGATACGTCTACAGCTCTCAAACATATACACACTCCCCCCCCCCTCCTTTTTTCACTGACTCTTCATTTCCAGTCCTTCCTCATTCTATACTCACTCTCTTCTTTTTCCTTCCTCCCTCTCTTTGTGGAATGTGCTGTTCAGAAGCAGCTGAGTGGAGGAATGTTGCTGTAACAAGCCCATACAACAACCCCAAGGTAGGGAGGTTCCCCCCCCCCCACACACACAGTCATGTATTTACACCTTAATTTTCTGCATGTCACATACTTGCCTGCAGTAGAAGAAGAGCATTAAGATGCACAGTTGCGGGCGTGATAGGATGACTGTGACAGTATCTAGTCTGGACACACACATGCACATAGAAAAAGGCGTAGACAGAGAGACAGAACGTGAGCCTGCCTGTTGGAGCAAGGTGAAAATGTCTGCCCTCCGGGTAGAGGAATGACTCAGTGGCATGTTACAAAACTACACCATGCCCCCTTCTGTTATGTGCTTCGAAAACACTGGTATACATGCGGTAGCATGCAGATGCTTCCCTGCATGTGACATTAATATCATGCTCTGTGACATGATCTGCCCCATGATCACAGTGTCACAGCCAAAAGACATGAGGCGTTACTAAAGAGCATGAAAACAATGCCAACCATAAGCCATAAGGCCTTCACAGCCAGGATATCTCAGCTTAATTGAATACCCATAAATCAAAGCATCAAGCCCCAGCAGCAGCATCCAAATATCTAATGATGAAATCTCTCCCGGGTGAGTAATGTTGGGGACCCACAGAGCGAGTGTCATAGTCTTTTGGTTGTAACACTTCATTCTTGTTCTCTTATTTCACGTGCCTCCTGCGTTTTCTCATTCTCTGCGTGTCATTGCTATCTGTGAGTTTATTCCTGCTCCCTCTTTTGCTTTGGTTCCTGCTTTTATTTTGACAGTTAGTTCCTTGTGTAGTTTTCTGTATTTTTAGCTCCCTCCATTGTTCTTTTTGGTCTCGACTTAGTTCACCCGGGCCTTACTGCCTCTCTTCGTGTTGTGTGTCTTTAGTCTTTAGTCGAGCAACCAGGCGTGTGCCCTCGAGCACCCCTCCAGTTTTGTTCCAGGGTTGGGCCAGGGCAGAATAAAGTCGTCCTTTGATCTCCTCTGCATCAGGATTTACTGAGAGTTAAGAAAGTTGAGAACTTCTGCTATGCAGAGGAGATCAAACTGACATGGGTGGATGACATAACAAGAGCATTATAACCTGAAACAGCCAGACATCATTGTCTTTCAGTTCCTCATAAACTGGTCATCTGTTCCTGCAGTCATGAGGGGCTGGCTAGTTGTGGTTCTTGGCTTTGCCTCTGAACAAGAGAAATACAGTGAAGGGAATCTTCAAGCACAAAAAAACTATTGTCGCGAGCCCATGTACAGTGCTTCTGGCATTAACAGAGATGTTAATGTCACACCGTGAGAGAAGCGCCACTATACTTTTTATTTCCTTGATGAAGGGTTTCCAGCTGAAGCCTGAGATCTATGAGAAATATGAAAGTAAAGAGTTTAGACAAATGGAGGGGATCCACATGGGCAAACCGCTGCCATCCAACAGCCAGATCAAAGCGGGTTAGAAGAAGGGGGGTGGACCCAGTTAGCATCTTGGTATTTAAGATTTACTCAAATGGTTGCTTTTTAAATCTCCCTCTTGTTCCTTTATCATTTCTGTGTCTACATGCATTTCTTATGTTCTTGTTGTTGTTTTGGTTTTTGTCCATCTTCTTTTTGGTTTTATGACACTTGAGTCTATCACATGAAATAGCAGGGCCACACTAAAAGGGCTCAATGTTCTCTGAGATCATGGTGAGGGAAACTGAAGTGTTTTACAATGTATCCAATTGTTATGGAGCTATTTCAGATTTAACCCCACCCCCCACCCCCAAATGTGACACATTAATGACATCAGCGAAAACAAAAGTCATCAAAATTTCAGTTACAGTCAGAATAATATGAAACAGGTTCAGTGAACCTGGAAACGAGGGTGTAAGTGACATGTGTGTTAGTGTGTGCAAAGTGGACATAGCAATGTGGTGGGTGATGTGGCACTGCTCAGCACTTGTGTGTATATATAAATGTGTTCTTGAATGCAGTGACACCCTCAGCATAGGTCCTCCCTCAGCAGATTCCAGCCAGCCTGTCTCTGTCTCTACCAAAGACGGACACACACACACACACACTGCATTGACTACCATTCATTTCACTACTGTGTCTATGGTTATCATCTCTGTTTTCCTAAACTTACCTCAATGATAAACTCTCCAACTCCTTCCCTCACTTCAAGCTAATTGTTCATACTAAAACTGTAATTGTTTTGATGGGGACTTGCTTTTTGTCCACAAAAGAGAGGCAAGTGTGACATTGCAAACAGAGTTATGTCCTCAGAACATAAGTAATACACACACACACACTGGCAGGCAGTCAGAGAGTGGCGGTTGGACGCTCTGTCAGATTTAGACATGTAATTACTGTCCTGACTCTTGAGAGCTGTGTATTTGTGTGTGTAAGTGTTTGCTTCTCAGTCTGTGTGAACTGACCTATTTCAACGCACTATATGAGTTTTACATGAAGCACATTTGTGACAGTGACAGACCTGTATAGTTTCCTTGCTTGCATATTCGTACAGACTGACACCGCAGAATACTTTCAGTAATACAAGAATGATCAGAAAGGAAAACACTGAAAACAAAGATGAGATTAAAGCATGCAATCATAAATGTGTATTTTTGAGTTGTTGTTGTTTTGTTTTTTTCAAATTCAGCACTGAAAAACCCACTAAATTGGCTTCAAAATACACTTGAAAATCAATTTTAATGACTGGAAGGAGATTTCTGTTGTCCACTGGTCCACTGGCGCCGTCAAGTGGGCAACACGAGCAAGCTACAAATCACATGTTGCTTGGTGCTTTAAGCTAGCGGGCCCCAACCCCCGGGCCTCGGACCGGTACCGGGCCGCGAGAGTTGAGGCTCAGGTGTGAATGGTTTTCAGGGTTTTTATCGGTTTTCAGCGTTATTTTGTTATCGTTTTTATCGTTTACTCGGTTTTCCTTGGTCTTTTCACGTGTGTTATGAAATCTTCTTTTTTTCGGTACCGGTACTAGTTTTATTTTGTTGTATTTATCCGCGACACCTTAAAGGCCGGTCCATGAATATATTGTCGGGCATAAACCGGTCCGTGGCGCAAAAAAGGTTGGGGACCGCTGCTTTAAGCAATCATATGACCACGATAACATGACACGATAGCATGTGGTGGCATGTGCGACCTAGCTACAGTTAAAACTGAATATATTGCCCCCACCCCCCAATTAACAAATGGTTCAAGCCCATAGCGCCGACCGGCTTCACTTTTTGTTTTCAGTAGCAAGCGACACCTATGATTGTGTCAGAGCACATTTTAAATCAACACCATGGGCATTTCAGATTTCACACAGGTGATTTCACAAGCTACAAGCTGCAGCCACTCTCTATTTCAGCTTGTGTTGAACGTTCAGACTTCAAAGTATACACAAGTTTTAAAATTTTAATGACTGGCTATCACAGTTATGATATCTATCTATCTATATGTATATATATGTATATATATATATATATATGTATATATGTATATATATATATATGTGTATATATATATATATATATGTATATATATACACGTATATATATACATATATATATATATATATATACACACACACATATATATATATATATACATATACATATACACATACACATATATATATATATATACATATACATATACACATATATATATATATACATATATATATATATACACACACACACACACACATATACATACACATATACAATGTTCAACTCATGCACAGAAAACACTGTTGCACTGACATATTAAGCTAAAAAAAATGTTGAATGAGTTGTGAAGTGGAGTGTGTAACAACTTACTTGAAGTCAAGAAGCGCAGCCAAACACCCTGGTCAAACACAGAAAGATAAAAGATCTGCAAAAAATATCTTGTTGTACTGAGGTCCATGCTTTCTTGTCTGTGACCACAGAAAACATTTTCCTGATAAATTTACAGCTCCTTACAGTTAAGCTTGACCGTTGTTTCTGTTGACCAGTTTTTATTGCTTGGAGTAAGCCCGTCTGTTATCTTTGTGCTGTGCTTAAGTACGATATGACAAAACTAAAGATTTGATGGTCAAATATAAACATAATTTCTAATATAATTCCTGTTAAACAACCACCTAACAAACAGCATTTTCCACGAGTTCTTAGGGATCTAATAAAATATTCAACGACCATCCGAGCTGAAAAATCAGCAGGAGAAATGAAAGAAAAACTCCACAACGACATGTCTCATGTTTCTTTTAATGGATATGAAAAAACCCCTTCTACATGTACTTCAGTAAGGTCGAAGTGTTAACATATTTAAAGTGTAAAACTTTGGAATATACATGTAAATAATTTAAATAAATAAAATTCTGGACAACATTAACTCCTACTGAGTACTTAAGAGCTCAACTTTCACTACACAGACTTTAAAAAACAAGTGTAAATACACAAGATTTCAGAAGTGAGACATAAATTAAGGGCAAACAGTGAGGCTATAACAAAGGCCTCACTTGTATTTTCTTCTTTTTTTATTTATTGTTGTTGTTGTGCTTCGATTCACTCACTTAAATTTCAAGTACAAAATAATAAATTTACTAGGAAAACATGTTTTTGGAGGTTCAGAGCATTTCGTGTGAATTCAAATGGGTCAAAGATTCATTTCTGTCCCTCGAATCCTGAGTATCACTGTTTTTGTTCCATGGCTATGTTAAATAATAAGACACTCAAGCTGAGGGACACACACACACACACACACACACACACACACACACACACACACACACACACACACACACACACACACACACACACACACACACACACACACACACACTGAATTGCTACCTGAAGTAGGTCTTTGTGTCTGCAGAAGGTAACAGAGGGAAATGTACATTTGAGTGAGACAGGACAGACCCTCTTTTGTCATGTAAACAACACAGCAGTAAGGATCAGTTTCTTGTTCTTGCTCTGGATGTTCCTCTTTGTCCTTCTGCTGCTGCTGCGTCATCGTCACCGTGGATGATTTCATGCCTCTGGATCAGAGAGGAACATTTTAGATATTAAACTGAGACTGACAAATATCCCAGTTAACAAGTTTCCAAAAGAAGAACGTGTAAATGAGCTGGTTTGCTGCTCTAAGAAGTAAATACTATGTGTACTGTTTTAAATTAACTCACTAACGCTCTTACTATTCTCATGTTTATGAGTTAAGTAGCTAAACACAGCCAGAGGAGACTGGGAACAGGTGATGTTGGCAGTCCTGCTGTTGATCTTATATTTAGTAAATTCATGAATGAACACTTTTCTCAAAATGTGGAGCTACAGTTAGGATCAAAAGTTTTTGGACAAAGACACAGTTTTTGTAGTTTTGCCTCTGCACACTACCAGAGTGGATTTTACATAAATCAGGATGTGATTGATGTGCAGACCTTCAGCTTTAATTCCTTGGGTTTTACAAAAAGATTTCATCAGCTATTTAGAAGATGTAGCCATATTCATGCACAGAGGCCTAACAATAATCGAACAAGCAGCCGACAAGGAGGTGAACCTTGTTTCTTCATTGCTTCGTTAAAAACCAAGAAGATAAAAGATCTGGAGTCGCTTCCATGTGTTGAACCTTCATTTGGTAACTATTTACTGGAACTCTTAGTGAGGTCCAAAGTTGTAAGTAAAAGTGAAGGAAGCCATCGTTAGGCTGAAAAAGTCAAATAAACCGATCAGAGAGAGACAGGGGAGAAGATTCAGGAGTGCCCAAATCAAAATTCTGGTGCATTGACTGAAGGCAGAGAGAGACCCACAAACAAGCATCAACTGAAGGGGGCTGCAGTAAAAGCCTGGGAGGCAGCCTTTGGTGAGATCTCTGAGATTTCAGAGACTCACTGACTGCAAAGGAATTTCATCAAAGTATGAAAAAGAAATCCTCAAATTTAAAATTATGTTAGTTTATTTCATTCATTTTGAGCCTCTGAAAACAGGTGACAGTTAAAGTTTGAACCTCATAGACATCTTTATTATTTCGCTTAAATTGCACTGTGGTGGTAATACAGAGGCAAAACTACAAACACTGCCTCACTGTCTCAATACTTATGGACCAAGACCTTAATTGATCAATGAAGCAATATCTGTGCAACATCTAGATTTAAAAAAGCAAAAACAATAATGAAGTTTAAACACCGGAAACAGGAAACAGACTTATAACTTGTTTCCATCGGTGTAAAAATGAAGTAAACCCTACAAACAGTATGCGTTTTTAAAGCTGCTGTATCTGTGCTAAAATAACAGATACCTTTGTCAGACTTACCTATGACTTCAGGTGTATCGTCAGCCAGTGGGTCTGAGTTTATTATGTACTTGTTGCCAAATATCTGCACCAGCTTCTCAAAAAACTTGCATTCTTGTTTCTCTCCTCTGAAAACACGACACAGAACATCAGGACTGATGAGAAGACAAAAAGCTACAATCTGATAACTCTGAGGTGTGAATATGCTCAGAAGATAAAAACACGTTTACATTATGGATGATCCCACCACCTCACGGTGCCCTGTAACCTCTCAACAATGAACTGCTGAGCTTACTTTCTGCCTTCTAGGAAGTGCCTGAAATTAGCCCTCAGCCTCTTTATCCTGGACTGACATTGTTCAGGAGTGCGCAGGTAGCCCTGGCTGGTCATGACCTGAGAGATCTGGAGGAAGATCTGTTTGTTTTTGGCGCTGCCCTTTAAGTTCTCCTGGATCTCCTCGCTCCCCCAAATGTCCAGTAGGGCCTCGGTCTCTCCGTCGCTCCAGGGCAGCTTAGCGCTGTCGGGCACCCACTGGTTACCTGAGGGGACTGTGAGAAAAGAAACATTGATTTTTGTCCTCATGCATTGCCACACTTCTCTTAGCACCCAGTCATATGGTTTCTCTAGCTCCACAAAGAAACAGTGCCCTTCTCTATACTCCTTCATCAACACTTTCAAAGCACACATCACATCTGTGCAGCTCCCCCCACACACACTGTGACATACTCCATATAGTTACACCTTTTTTTGGGCCCAGTTCGAGTATGTAGTCATCTGGCTCATCTGCAGCCGACGTGTCTGCGGCCACGTCGTCGACTTTCAGTTCCTTCCTGAAGATTTTTTCCATCTCATTGAAGAATTTAAACTCTCCCCTACATTTGTAAAAAAAACTCACAGTTACAACTAGAACTCTAATTACAGTTTTTATGCTAATTACTGTAAACGACAAAGAGCATCTTTATGCTCTGTTGAGTTCTTTCTTGAAATCTTTTGAGATTGTCATGACTTCACATGGACCTTCACCCGTGATCGTGTCAAATGTAAAAATTTTAAAAGCAAAACCAATACTAAAACCAATAAACATCTAAACAAGTTTAGAATAAGTGAGAATCAAAATCTTGTCGTTACTGACTTTTCATGGAGGAAGCCATATTTAAGACGCTTAATGCGGGTGTAGCACTGCTCCGAGGTCCTTATAAATCCTCGGTCGTTCATCTTCTCTGAGATGTAGTCAAACACATGTCGGTTCTTCAGGCAGCCCTTCAGAGTGAGCTGAACGCCGTCCTCACCCCAGATCTCCAGCAGTGTGCGAGTCTCCTGATCCGACCAGGGCATCTTTCGGCTCAGGTCGACCAGGAGCCGGCTGGTCGAGGGCTGCTCATCTAAAACGAGGAAACGCCTTTATTATTGTGTTCATCTTTGGCAGTTTAGTTCATATATGCACAGTAACCCTGTGTATTACTGACTGGCTGTGTAAACCCACATAAGACAGGCTCATTGTCCATCAAAGGTTGTAAGGTGGCATCGGTACTGTCCACAGGGGCAAAAATAGACTCGTCGCCAAGCACCGGAGCAAGGAGGTTGAAGTATCGGAACGCCGTGGGCCGCCCTCCATTTCTGGAAAACATAAATCCACGGTCAGCTGGCCAACAACATTCGAGCCTGGATCATCTCAAAAAGCATAAAGCATGTATTGTTGTTTGTTTGTTTTTTACCTGCGGCTGTTGCAGTAACGCCTGTAAGTCTTCTTCAACCTTTTAATCCGGGAGTGGCACTGCTCCGCTGTCCTCAGGTAGCCTATTGCAGCCATTTTCTCAGATATCTCGGCGAATATGTGACTATTGCGGACGCATATTTTCAGGCCATGCTGCACATCATCTGCGGCCCACACCTCAATGAGAGCAACCGTCTCCTGCTCTGTCCACGTTGTGTTCAAACCATCGGCACCTGTTACAGGTAGACACACATGTAAGATATCTGACTTGTAGCTGATTTTTAATCTAATGCAGAGCGCGTGTTCTGTACCTGAATCCTGCTCCTCTTGTTCATCCCTTTCATCATACTCATCAAGAGAAACTGCTTCCTGTCCCAGTATTTGTTCCAGTTGGCTGTAGAACTTGTAATCAACTTTTCTTCCAGATCTAGCGGGAATGAAAACGGCAGTTACGGAGGCATCACTCAGAGAGAGCGATACAAAAACAGGTAAACCGATGGAAAGACTGAGCTCACTTCTTCCTTTCGTAGCACTGTCGAAAGTTGTTCCTCAGAGACTTCACCTTCCAGCGGCACTGCTCCGAGGATTTCGAAAAACCGAGGTCCTGCATTCTTTCGGAAATGTCTGCGTAAACGTGGCCGTTGTGGACGAAACCCCTCAGGGCCTTCTGGAGATCTTCTTCACCCCAGATATCGACAAGTACCAGGGTCTCCTCGTCTGTCCAAGAGCTGGTTGCTGGCTTTTCAGCTGACATGTTGATTTCTGGGTCTTGTGATTGAGACACAGAAATTTAACATGAGTATAAAACATCCAAAATGGGAAAAATGGGATTAGGAATACTTTTTTAACTGTGTTGAATTCATTTTTACTTTCACTTCACTTTAGTCTAAAGTCATCATAATCATCCGCACATACAGTACATGGCTTAAATTATGTAGTTACTGAAAGCATTTGGGGCTCACTATTTTTTGAGGCCAATTAGCATGGGTCTAGTATTACATAGGGACCTCTGGTGATTTGTTATACACTAATTGGATTGAAGAAGTTGTTATTGATCTTACCCCTGTGTGAACCCAGCAGTTTTGTTCTGTGTAAAATAAAAACTCCGACACAAACTGAACACAAAGGTTCTGTGATGATAGTGGCTGCATGCTAATCAGTATTTAAGTGATTTTTGCGCAATTTTTTTGTTGCTTATTTCATTCTCAAGAGTTATTTAGGCGTTTATGGAGATTTCTGGGTGCATATTCAGCAGGCTTATGTTCTATGCAGTCTGGAGAAAGACAAAGGAGAAAACAGGTGGAGAACAAGGAGCCTGCAGTGCAAAAACTGAGCCTGCAGTGCATGAGGTGTTTACGCTTTCCTTTACTTTCTCACATGCAGCATGCAGGAGTAGATACTCTGTGTCAGACAAGCTCTGGTTTCTGGAAATTTTATGTTTTGCTAAGGCGAGGGTGTCATCTGTGTGTGCAGGAGGTAGGAGACATGATTCACACTCACTTGCAGTGTATTGAAAAGGCATTCGCCTGCAAGATTCTCACATCACATGGACTTTGTACCAGGAACTTGGCAAATTAAAGCCCATTCATAATAGATATGAATAGGTCTTAAGAAGTTCAGAGCTGTGGTGCATGAAAAAGCATTAAAACAATCTTCCATTCTGAGTTAACATTAAGGGGGTGGGTAGAAGACAGAAATTTTACCTCTTTCTGTTACCGATTCACTGTTGGAGTCTTCTGATATTTCGATGGAGTCTGTTACCATGGTAGACGACGTTGATGGCTGCTTATCCAAAATTTGTTCCAGCAGATCATAGAATTTAAAGTCGACTCTGTCAGTCCCAGATGAGCTAGAGGCAGAAAGACAGGTGCGTTAAAACAAAGTCACTCCAACGGTGCGGGACTCCAGATGTGCAGTTTTTACCTCATGTTTTCCCGACACTGGCGATAGTTCCCCTTCAGACGTTTGATCCTCGTGTGGCACTGCTCGGGGCTGCGGGAGTAGCCGTTAGCGGCAAGCTTCTCTGAAATTTCAGTGAAAATGTGACCGTTGTGTGGGTAGCGTCTAAGGCACTGCTGGACCTGAAGGAAGGTAGAATTCCGTGTAAAAGTAGTAAAGTGAAGTAATACAGAATGAAGCAGCAATAAAGTGAGATTATCAGGAAATTTATGGACATTTCCGAAAGATTTTTTGGGGAGTGCATGGATTGTAACATTGTGCTTTACCTGTGGGTCTCCCCAGATCTCCAGAAGGATGATCGTCTCTTTGTCTGACCAAGGGACTTTCCTCCTGTCCTCCTGAATTTCCACAGCAGACTCTGAAGAGGCAGAAATAAAAAAGGAAACACATCAATACACAATCCCTTATTTCACTTTTTTTTTTTAGATAACTACAATACCGTACAAAAGTCTTGAGCTACCTCTCATTTCTTTACATTTTGCTCAGAAGATTGGAACAGCGATTTATTGAAATGTGAAAATATAAATTGAAATACACCATAGAAGCCACGAGCTTCTTTATTCTTCATGACTTTCAGATACTGTTCATCTGATGATAGTTTTTACATTCACCACTTCTTTTGTCCTTCACTTGTCCTATTTCCTCATTTTTTAAAAAGAAAACACTGCAAACCATGCAAAGTTTTCAGCAAAAGGCTCTTTGAGAATCACCTTGTAGGTGCAAAAATACTACTTTATATCTGTCAAACTATCTTATGGCATTTTTGGCATTTTTCATAGAATCAACTAAAAAAAAAAAAAAAGGTAACAAATGATATCTTTTGCAACACACTGCTAGTAACAAAGTGCCCAAAGATATCCTTCATTTTTTATTATATTTATTCTTTTGCCAAGTTGTCTGTTATGTGTTAATACTGTACTGGTTCATCCTGCAAGAAGATAGATGTTGTCTTATGCTTGAATGATTCGTAGGTCTGAGTTAAGTATCTTTCATTTCTCTGAAAACAATAAGATACAAGAACTGCATTAAAAATGAGTGAAAAAGCTTCAATGCTCAAAGAAAAACTATGAAAGACCTTGAGAACTATAGCTTAAGAACACTTGGAATATAAGGAAATGATGAGTGGCTCAAGGCTTGGGCACAGCACTGTGCTTTACATCGATTCTGCTGCCATGTACTCTACTGATGGATTATGTGAAAGAAAAGGTTACATTATGTTATAGTGAGATGATTATGATCTGAAGGCAGATATCCATTCTGTATATCTCAGTCAGTTAGTTATAAACACAAAAGTTTATGCTGTTAAATATAATTTCTGGTTTTCAAATTGAACCACAAATAAAGAAAACAGTTACTAAATACAACAAACTGACAACAGAAATAATAATAAATATACACAAAGTCATGGAAGAAGTGTGGGTGCAAAATTTAGAAAAACAAGCATTCACTTCTAACTTTAGATATCTGTTACATGTCCACAGCGCCCCCCAGAGGGCAAAATCAGAAAGTACAAAAACAAATGGTGATTTTTATAATGTGGAGCTTTGCTCATGTATCTTGTACTTCCCTACATTTAACTGCCTCGACGTAGTACTTCATCTGGCTCATGATCACAATTGTAATGTGGGAAGCAGAGAAAGAAAGTTCCAAGTTTTGCTGTCATTGCTTGGCAGTACTGCACAAACAAATGAGAAATCCAGGAGGCTCACAAACAGTGAAATCCACTACAAATGAATCTAGTTTTACTAAAACCTTACCAACACTCACTGAAGAGTAGCGATTGCTCCTGCTATGCCATGCCATAGCAGGAGCTCATTGGCTCTTTGCCCAAAAGGAGCAATGAGCTCAATAGATTCCTTGTCAGCTGATGTCTCGACCAAGCAATAGCCAATCAGTGCAAACAAATTGGGAAGCAGGCTGTTTATCTAAACGGTCCTCCTGAGCAGAGAAACTGAGCTTACCCATGTCTGGATGAGTGTAGGCAGGAAAGTTGCGTTCTTCGGGCTCTCCTGGTATTTCTTCCAGCTGTGGAACTGAAGGGAAGTCTTTCACTAGAATTCTTCCCAGCTCGTTGTAAAACTTGCACCGAACTTGCTCCTGTCCTTTCAGGCTACAGTGCAGGGACAACAAAAGAGCAGAGATATTAGGTTTACAAATCGAAAACTTTTCTTTTACTCTTTCCACTCCGAGCACACATACTTGTTTTGGTAGCACTGCCTGAAGTTCGATTTCAGCCTTTTTAACCTCGTCTGGCACTGCTCTGGCGTCCGGGAGAAACCCTGTGTGGCCATTTTGTTGGATATGATGGAAAAAATGTGCCCGGTTCTGTGCATTCCCCTCAGCTCCTGCTGCATCTTATCTTCACCCCATGTGTTGATCAGGGCCAAGGTCTCCAAGTCTGTCCAGGGAACGCTTCTCGTTCCTAAAATAACAAATCACAGAATTTTGTCAGAAGTATTAATTCCATTTTGAGCAAAACAATACTGTGTCCAAAAAAATGGACACATCTCTACGTATGATGTGGACAAAAAGTACTGGACCACCTCCACATTGCACCTGCAGGGGCTAACCATTTATGGAAACCCAAGCCATGAAGCTCCCATACACAGTTCCTGTGCTGATGTTAATGGACTATGCAGACATTAAGTTAGCAGAGTATGGGCGACTATTACGGACTCAGCACTCAACAACCCCACTCTGTTACCTCACATGCTCTGCCACTTTGTGGTTGATTTGCTACTGTTAATAAATGCTTTCACTTTGAAATAATACCACTAATAGCTGAGTGTGGAATATCTAGGAGGGAAGAAATTTCAACAAAGGCAACAGAGGCATCCTATTACACCATCACGCTCGAATTACGTAATATTAACCGACTCTGGTTATTTATGGAAACCCAAGCCGTCCCTTCCTTACTCCCCATGCTGCTGCCATCCTTGTCCATAGTCTTATTGCGTCCCGTATCGATTACTTCCTAATTTGGTCTCCCTATAAGGTCCCTTCATAAACTCCAACTTCTTCAAAATTCTGCAGCTCGGGTCATAACTCGCACTCCGTCAAGAGCTCATATTACCCTAGTTCTTCAGCAGCTTCACTGGTTACCCATAGACATCAGGATAAATCTTACTTGTGTATCCATAAATCTCCTCCTTCCTATTTGTGTGACCTGCTTCAGATCACCACTGTTTCCCACCCTCTCAGATCCTCATCTGCTATTCATCTTACTGTCCCGTCTGCACGTCTTATCAACAAAGCTTACATACACAACACAGACATCACATGGGGAGACAGGTCGGAGACCGGTAGTATTACGGAAAAACACTGAAATGTACAACACAATGAGCAAGTCACAAAGAGCACACAAATGTCCACATCACAATATCACGAAGCACGTGACAAGCAGCAGGGGTGAGAAGTAAGCCGATGCAGACACAGCCATCCTGCCCTGCCGCTATTTTTCCAGCGCTGGGCCCAGACCCGCCGTCCGACTCGACCTTGGAGATAAGCGTACGAGGGCGTTTGGAATGAAGAGTCTAAACACAGTTTGTTATCAGGGGAGAAACTGTTTGTTACATTCAGCTCCAGCCTTGAGACCACAGCTGGCGCCGATATGGTAGCCGCATGAAATAATGGTGGAGTTCTTGCTTTAGTGCGAACCACTGCATGACAATTTTACAGTCGGTCTAATGTCCATTACCGGTTCCTCACTATTCCCGTTGGAGAGCCGTGAGCCTCTCCGCGATGTTGTCGGAGTACTCACAGCACCCGCAAGCTTCTCCAAGTTAAACTTAAGTACAAGCTCCAACATCGTTGCAATCAACATAGCGGGCAGCCTTGTGGGGATTTGAACAGCTGTTTCCGCTTTCTTTATTCTTCGATAAGCCAGGGCCAAGCCAGCGCCGATCAGCAAGAACCCTGTTGTCATGGTTCCAAAAAGGTAGATATCTTCAATGGGCTCTCCTGAATCCAGGCTTCTCGTCGAGAAGAGGTTGTCAATTCCATTCAGGGACCAGTTGATCAAATCCATAATTCCTCTTTTAGGTTTTAGAGAACAGACTGTGAGACTCTTCCAGGGTAGAGGGAGAGAAGCAGACAAGACTAGACAGAAACATGAGAAAGCCAAGCAGGAAAGATAAGGGAAGGGAGAGGGAGAAAGTGTGACCGCCTTCGTCAAGAGCCAGAGAAGTGAACTCATTTTATGTATTTTATGACTATTGCTCCATTTATTAATTTTGTTCTTTTGTAAGGTGACCTTGGGTTTCTTGAAGGCGCCCTTGAGTAAAATGTATTATTATTATTATTATTATTATTATTGAATTCTTTGAGCTCTTTAGATCAACCCACTCTTTCACAAATGTTTGCAATGGCAGCCTGCACGGTTTTGTGCATGATTTTATACGACTGTAGCAATGAGACTTAAACATCTGGATTCAAAGACTGGACGGACAAACAGCATTACGAGTCAGAGGGAAAATAGTAAATTCTGTAATCCTTAGCATTTCTTTCAGATGCAAAATTGTATGAAGCCTTAAAAGACAGAAAAGCTTTTAATGTCACTAACAATTGTGCTGCAAGAGTTAAACTTAAGTACAAATATGTGACCTCCTACCAATTTCCAGGTGGCCCGTTTGTCCGACAAACTGCAAGTCATCATCACCGTCTCGGGACTCGTCTTCATCGATAATTTCCTCAACGTCGTAGGTGATCTCAGGAACGGCCAAGGAAGCCGATGAGCCGAGGACCTGATCCAGCTGTGTGTAAAATTTATGCTCCAGCCTGGAGTTCCCTCCGGCGACAGATCAGGGAGAAAACAACAGGATCAGTGAACATATCTGACAAACGTCAGCGAGAGCTTCAAAATCTGTGTCGTTAAATGCCCACTTGTTCTGACGGAAGCACTTCTTCAGTCGTTTGATCCTCGTCTGGCACTGCTCCACTGTCCTCATGTAGCCCCTCTCTGCCATCTTTTGTGCAATTTGGGTGAATATGTGGCGGTTTTTCAAGCAGCCCTTCAGAGCTCGCTGCACGGAGTCCTTCCCCCAGATGTCGAGAAGATGGAGCGTCTCCTCATCCGACCAGGGAACTTTTGTGTCCGTTACAACTGGAAAAGAGCCCTCCTGAGAGTCTGAAATGAAACACGAAGACTCAGTTAAAGCAATGCTTAGAAATACAAAACCAAATATTAGATTGAGACCATGTATAAACTGCACACACCTGTATAATCTCCCCATATGGAGATGAGAGGAGATTCACCTGAATTCTCATCATCCACTGAGGACTCCCTGCAAAGGTTAAAAAACTACGATTGGAGTTGCTCGCTTACAAACCGTTTTCTCATCAAATGTAATTATTTATTTAATGCTGTTCTAACTGAAATACAGGAGTATGTAAAAAATGAATTGCACTCTATGATCAACCACCATTACCAACAACACCGTGTGACTTTATCAATGTTTCACATTACTGTGGAGGAATTTTGGCCCATTTTTTTATAGCTTTGCTGCAATTCATTCATTTATGCACAGCTTTCTGTGAAAAGAAATGAAACAAAAAACATGCCTAAAACGTTTTCCACTAATAAATAATCTTCCTCACTTTAGATCGATGGCTTCAAATTGTTTGGAAATTGCTTTATTACCCTTTGCAGATTGACAGCTAGCTGCTATTCTTCTCTAAGATCACTGCTGATGATCAGTTATTTAAGTGCATTTGATGAGCAGCAACTGGATGCTACTGACCCAAGCAAGTGGTAAAGGTGTACAGTGCTCCCTCGCTATAACGCGGTTCACCTTTCACGGCCTCGCTGTTGCGTGGATTTTTTCTGTGCAAATTTTTTTTACGGCACATTGTGTTCCGCGTCCTGATCGGCTGTAGACCACTGTCTCCAAGAGGCACTGTCTCCTGTACAGTACAGAATGTGTTCAGGTTGTCAAATGTACATAAATCTTCGATCGCTAGCAGTGTGACTCTGAAGTGCTGTACTGTTTGTTTGTAAGTTTTCTCCCCAACAAGCACAACAATGTCGACGAAACGTTTTGCACCGTCAAAGGCACCTGCGGTTGCACCCAAAACGCAGAGGAAGATGCTAACCATCGCACAAAAAGTTGGACTTCTGGACATGCTAAAGGAAGGTAGAAGTTTTCGGACCATAAAGGCACACCAAATTATAAGGAGCATTAAGCGAAACAAAACAGTCAGATAAACTTTACTCAACTCATTCTTCTTGCTTCCTCTACTTCCGTAACATTGATCCATTAATGTTGAATTCTCTGGCAGCTGCTCTATTCCCATGTTCTGGCCCTGAAAACAGGGTTTGATCTTTGGTTTCATTTTATAATACTGAACTTATTTTTCCACGAAGGTTTGAACTTTGAGAGTGTTTAAACAAGAGAGAAAGAGAGAAAATGTTCATGCCTGTCTGAGAAAAGCGTATAAAGTGTGTAGTGAGGGGCTTTACAGCTTTAAAAGATCTATAATAATTGGAAAAAATAAAGTTGGCCCCTTCATGGACTTCACCTAACGCTGGTTATTTTTAGAACGCAACTACCGCGATAAACAAGGGATCACTGTACTTTTTTTACACACTGCTTATTCTTCTAGTTTGGCTCTTTTTTTTTGTTAAATAAATAATGACTCTGTGAAATATGTCACGCCTTGTTGTTCATCTGAGGTTGTATTTCCATAATTTTAAGTCCTGCTAAGGACCAGATGATTTTTATAAACAAACCTCGTGAATGAGAGAACCTGTACTTTCTATTTCGCATGACTCTATATTAGCATTCACGCTCTCTGCAGTGTAGACATCTGCTGAAAATTTAATAGGAAATCATTTACGTCCTGGGGAGAGATTTCAGTCTGAACCAAACATTAAAGGCGGACCAGTAGACCTACATCCTAGCATGACTTTGATCAAACAGATAAAGTTATGGACAGACGCAAACATGTGATGTCGACCGTTTGTTAGCAACAAATGAATAAAACATATATTAACATATGGAAACCTTACAAGAAAGCTGAAGTCTCCTGCTGCTTTGTGGGAATGTCCACACCTCCGCTCAGCTTCCTCTTCCTGAGAATGCGAGCTGCCCTCAAGCTTTGGTTGTTCTCACTGGCTTCTGAATCCGTGTCTGCAGTCTCGTTGGATGTAGTGAGGTCTATGGTTTCGTCGCATGGCAGTGTGCTAATTATGTTTTGTACTTTCCTCTCCTGAGAAATGTTTCCAGCTCTAGCCTGCAGCTGCCAACTGCCAGAGTCCCTCGTCTCCCTCGGTCCTTGCCTGATCGGCTCAGAGCTCCTCCTTGACTTCTCCGTGCTGCTTGCGTTGACGGGAGCGCTGAGAAGTCCTTTGTGGTCGGAGTCTTTGAGAGCAGGTGAGCAGGAGGCTGTTTCCATGACAGTTTTGGTCCCAGGAGGCAGTGACAGGGAGGTGAGGATGCAGTCATCCATGGGTAATAATCTGGGATCTACAATTGAGCGATTAGACTGTTATTAAAGCTCTGGTTCAACTTAAACACAAATAAAACAGCTGTCAGACATGTCCAAACTCCAACTGAAATAAACATAAACAGGCTGTCTAGGCATTTCTTTGTGATCTCTTTTTGCTCTACTTTTCTCTCCTGGCTTTCCCTCCCCAACAGCTGATGGCGACAGATGGCTGTCCTCTCAGGGCCTGGTTCTGCCGGAGGTTTCTTCCTGTTGAAGAGACGTTTTTTCTCTCCATTGTTGTCAAATGCTTGCTCACAAAGGGACTGGATGTCTGTCTATAATAGTGTAAAGCCTTTACCGCAGACTCTAAAGCGCCTTGAGAATAACTACGTCTTGCATAAATAAAACTGAATGACACAAACTCCAGTGAGCTTTTTTTTTTATGACAAGGCTTTGGGATTCATAATTTAGGAAGTATGGGGAATTAAGTAGCAAAATTAATGGAGAGAAAAACATAGCACTCCTGTGACAACAACACAACAAGAGTTCAAAGTAAGCATGAATATTTTACCTGCAAATAACATTTTCAATTTATGAATCTCAGAACGCCCTCGCGCCACATTTCCAGTGCCGCTGAGCTACGAGCCTTTCTCTCGACACATTTCAGGACACGGTGAAGTGCAATTATCTCCCACCAGTGCGTGCCCGCAGTACCTTTCTCTTTAAAATGGCCGAGGTTTCTGTGGTGTTCAAGTACAGCCTTCATGTCCTCCGGGGGGAAAAGGGTTTGCAAACAGTCGTCTAGGAATGACGGCGTGTCTCTGAGCAAGGCGGCCAACTGAAAGAAAAATCAAGGTATTATTTTTAGTAATTCTGCAATTATTTATTATATTAGTTAAATTAATTGTTTATACAGCCAAAATGATCTATATCATAGAATTAAATAAAGAATTTAAATTCATTTGAAGAGACTTAATGCTAGAATATGTGATCCATGTAATTAAATATAGTTGATGTGAACACGTGTATTTCTAATACTCTGGACTGCTTCTAATTTAGCTTTGCTCTAGTGTTTCTCTCTAGTGGCTCAGTACTAAAAAGGGAATGAGCCTTTTGGGAGGCCCTGGTGAGCGTGCACCCTGTTAACCCTCCTTTCTCCACAGCGGTACAGACAGCTGAGCCCCAGCTGAGTCTTTGTGCTCCAGTCAGCCTTTGATGGCTGTTCAGTTTGGAAACGTGCCAGTGGAGACAGATAAGGTGCACTGTGTTAATATGATGCACAACTACAACAGGTTTTAAAAAAAAAGAAGAAACAAGCAAAACTAATCAACAATAAATTCACATGTTCACATGTTGCTGTCTCCACAGTAGCGCTTAATGTAATTCCAATCTGGACATGTTAACATTTATACAGTTAAGCGGGACAGACAAAACAGAGCTGAAGTGTCATGTAACAATCATTATCAGGCAACAGGCTAGTGATGCCTGGCACGGATGAGCACAAAGATACACAGCACCTGTGTGAAGTCTGGGACGGGCAGCAGCTCCTCCAGTCTGGATATGAACTCCCACACCAGCATCTCTAGTGCTGCGTCGTACTTTGAACCAAAATATACCGGGAAGATTTCCTGCAAGTGAAAAAGAAAGGCACAGAATGATTAAGAGCCTAAGTCACCAATAGACGGACCACAGAAAAAAGTGGATGGATAGACTACACATTTTCATTATTTTTTAATTGAAACTTCTCAAAAACTTTTTTTTGGTGTAATTTTTCAATGCAAACTCAATTGATTGATAATACTTTATTCATCCCGAGGGAAATTGGGTTAAGGCTGCCAGCCGTGCCAGCTCCATCTTACCCTTCCGACCATACATACATTACACAAACATCACATGGGGTAGACAGGCCAGAGAGATATAACAATGGAAAATGCACAACACGAGCAAAGACAAGGAGAAAAAAATAACTCCCCCCAGACTGAGCTCCAACGGGGAGATCAGTTTAAGAACAGAAAAAAACATCTCAGCACATGAATCAGCACATCTCACAACATAGAAGACATAAGCTTCGAAGGCGTTTGGAGGGGGGGGGTGAGTGCAGGGTCCCTTCACCCAGTTAGGCAAAAGTCAACAGTCCTCGGTCGACGCGAGTGGCCTTGAATGAGGAGGGAGAAAGTCACAACACGGTCTTGTTATCTAAGGGAGAATTGTTATTCCTGTCAGTTTTTGCCTTGAGCATCCAGCTGGCGCCAGGGGGCCGCATGAGATGAAGATGGTAGCTGTTTTGGTTAGTGCAAACAAACTGCTTCCAATTTTACAGTTGTCTAACGTCCGTCACTGGTCACAGGTTTTCGTTGGAGAGCTGCGAGCCTCTCCACGATGTTATCCATCCATACCGAGATGTTATCCAGTTTGCTCATAGAGCATGAGCGTTTACGACAGCCGTGAGCCTCTCCGAGATGTTGTCAGATGTTGTCGGTCGGTCTCAGTACTCACAGCACCCGCAAGCGTCTCCAAGATGTCATCCGTGCTGCATCTGAGCCCATTCTGAGAAGCCACAGCTCGCTCCATCGTTCCAATCAACATAGCGGGCAGCCTTGTGGGGATTTGAACAGCCGTTTCAGCTTTCTTTATTCTTTGATAAGCCAGGGCCAAGCCCAGGGCCAAGCCCAGGGCCAAGCCAGCGCCGATCAGCAAGAACCCTGTTATCATGGTTCCGGAAAGGTGTCTTCAATGTCTTGTCACGGGCTCTCCCGAACTCAGGCTTCTCGTCGAGAGGAGGGTGTCAATTGCATTTAGGGACCAGTTGATCAAATCCATAATTCTTCTTTAGGTTTTTAGAGAACAAGTCTGGGAGACTCTCTTAGGGTTAGAGAATAAGCGAGACTATACAAAAGACATGAGAAGCCAAGCAGGAAAGATAAGGGAGAAAGTGTGACTGCCTCCGTCCAGAGCCAAGAAGCTCTTGCCACCAAATTGTAAACTATATACAGATACTGTTACAAATATTAGGTTACTTCAAAATATATTGCATTTAGTTATAATGAATTTATTCAACTTTGTTTGAGGAACTTTTCTCTAACTGGACTTCCTTAAATTTTAACTGAATGCCCTTGGTTAAGAGAGGTACAGCTATAAAGGGGTGCTGTCAGGAAACATTAGGACTGTTCGATATAAAGATATATATCGGATGACGATATAAAAACGTCTATGTTTCATTTTAGCTATCGTTTGTTTCGTGGTGTCACAAAATAAACTGTTTACGACAGTATTTTTTCATCGTCTTGATGGTCACTGTAGTGGCTATATTCATTTCTTAAAGTTCTCTCTTTCTCTTATATTTTATATAACCACACTATGGACGGACAAGCGCATGTTTTTATGAGTTGTGGTTAGCAACAGCGACGGTAACAGCATCGCGTGTCCGCTTGTTCATGTTCCACATTAACCTTTCACAATAAAGCTCAAGATCCTGTTGAGACTTTTCAAAATAAACAGAATCACGTGAAAGATGCAGATTATTTACGGATCAGAAGTAAAAAAGAGCCGCCAGGTGCTAAAAAATAAACCTTAGACTCAAACGTTAGAACAGGCTTTTCCCTGCACCAAACTTAGAGCTGTCTTCTTATTTATCATCTGTGCCTTATGTTATAGAGACCCGTAATTAAAGCACCTCCTAATGCATATACAGCCTCATCTCTTTCGTGGATTTCACGTGCTGACATGTCTAACATCAGTCAACTTCACAGTTGTACCACATCCCAAAGGTGTCTGGGGAGGCCACTGAACTCACTGTGATGTCTCATAAAGCCACTTTAAGGCCACTTTTACTTGAAGTAGCCATTGGAAAATGTAAAGTTGTTGCCGCCTCCATCTCATAGTGATATTTAAACCATGATTAACCTTTTAAAACCCCAGGGACTTTCTGAGGCTCCTGCTTGAAAATGTCATGCCCAAAATGATTCGATTAGTTCTCTACAATTACAAAATCTGTGTAAACCATCTTGATATGAAAATAAAGCTTACACTTGTGAGAATTACTCTTAGGTGTAACCATCACAGCAAATGCCATTGTGTCAAAGGTACTGAGGATTGAACAAAGCAAAATATGAAGAAGTCTTTCCTGGACTCCTTTTTTGTGTCTCTTATAGCACATAACCCCTGTGAAAATCTGCTGCAGTAGACCAAAAACTAAAGAAAGCCATGAATCAGCATTTAGACAAAGATGGACGCTGCTGAAGTGACACAGAGCAAAGTCACTTCAGAGGTTTTATTGGAAGCATAGCTAAGCTTTTGGCAATTTGGCACCATCTACGAAAGCTTAAATTTCTTAGGTGTTGAATAGCAGAAATTAGGCTTTTATTGTCAGAGGTCTTTTCTGCAAAACAAAGCAATAAAAACACGGACAGCCGCAAAGTACGCAGAGTGGTGTGTATTGCATCTGTGTGTAAATAAGTGAATAAGACAAAATAGCGATGGGAAGCTGCTCTTGAAGCACACTGGGAGATGGAAGTGTGCGGCAGGAGCGGTTTTATCGTGGTGGAATTTTTAGAAGCAAGGGAGCAAAGGTAATTGTGTGTTTAGTTTAGTGTGGTAAATTTTGTTTGGAGTGTGATGAAACTTGGAGTTTTGGAATCTGTGAGTTCTGCGCTTTCAGCAGAGACGTTGCTTGTCCGCGTACATGCTGGCAGGTGACTCGACACTTTGCGTTTACATCTTTTCGTGCTATCTTTGATTGTTTGTCGTTTGAGCTGTGTTTGGCAGTCATAGAAATAATTTTGGGAGCTTTTAGCTGAGATTCTGAAGTTTCTGTCGATACCACACATGTCTATATTTAAACAACAGACCAGGCGGCACAGCCTGTGAAACCAGATGTTCCGCCTGTGTCACCAGGAATTAGAGTTCAACAAGTTAAAGGACCAAAAATATCTGGGTGCTGGTGAGTAATCTAGAACCAGTACTATACATTTCTGATCAAGAAAGCCACAAAAGCCACAAACTGAGAGGCATCATAACAGCTTCATACCAGCAACGGTGTCCTAATGGTTCAAAAGAGGCAAAAATGTGCCAAGAAACCATCCCCATATGACTACACCGCTACCAGCAGCCTTTACAGTTGACACACTTTTGATGCCAAATTGTAACTCTACCATCTGTGTGCCTCAGCAGAAACCAAGACACATCAGACCAGGCTACACCCTCCCCCACCCCCAATCTTCAGCAGCTCAGTTTTGGTGAGCCCACTTCAGCCTCACGTTTCTGGTGTTGGCTGACAAAAGTGAATCCTCATTTAGTCTTTTGATACTGTACTCCATCTACCCTCAAGGTCGGGCATGATGTGAATTCTGAGATGACTCTGAGAGTGTTATCAGAGTTACTGAAGTCTTCCTGAAAGCTTGAATGTGTCTGGTTTGTCTCTGCAAGATGTCTCACCTGGAAAAAATATTTTCTTTCAGAGGGATCCTCCAGTAACGAATGCACCAGCTCCACAAAGTTCACCTCCGATTCCTCCACGTGGTTGATGGTGACCTGATATAAACACACACACGAAAAAAAAGAGGAATATATTCTTACAGCTCATGAAAATCAGAAGTCCAGTGTCTCAAATAGTTAAAATATTTCCTAAAATAAATCTCAAAACTATTTCCTGTGGATTTAAACACTAAGTAGGCTCCTAGTCGAGGTTCCTTTACCACATCAGTGGCACTGCTGAGGTGACACTGAAGCCCAGGTTGCTTTGAAAGTAGCCTTCAGTTCATCTTTGGGTGTTATTGGGTTGGGTGTTTCTCACCTTCCTCTTCCTCTAATAGATTCTCTGTGGGGTTCCCGTCAGCCAAGTTATCTGGCCAATCAAGTACAGGAATAACATAGTTTGCAAACCATGTAATAGTCACAGTAGGCAGTGGTAAGTCCTGCTGAAAAAGTAGATTGGCATGAGCTTCACAGCAGGTGAACGCAGACGTGCTGTAACATCACCAACCACCACCAACACCAGCAGATGAATTGGCACCCTGATATCCTCACAGGCAGCAGGAACTTCACACGGCACTTCAAACATTTTAGATTAGTGACTCCACTCTTTCCTCTAAGATCTTGATTTCCAGATGAAATGCCCGGAAATAATACTGAAACCAACCCCAGTCCGCTCCTTCCTCAAATTCTTTGAATCAACTTTTACTGACAATCCTCTCAAAGCTGCGCCCTGTTGTCCAAGCACAGTTTCCCACCGCACTATTCCCTTCCAGCAAACTTTCAGTTAATGTGCTTCGATACAGAACTCTGAGAACAGGCAGCCTTTTCAGCAGTGACCTTCTGTGGATTAACCTCCTTGTGAAGGGTGTCGATGATCATCATCTGGACAACTGTCAAGTCAGCAGGTTGAACTGGTATTTATACCATTTCAGTATCAATTTAATCAATTCTTTTAAAATGTGGCCATAATTATCTAAACAAACACAAAGAAAGGCCTTAATTATTTTACTACGTATAATGAATCTTGAATATATGAAAGTTCTTTTTTAAATTAAATAGCACCCCCCCCCCAAATGTTTAAATGACACTATATATTTTTAAGATGTACTAGTATAATAACTCACTCTAGTTTTACTTAATGAGAACCCCCCCCCCCCCCCCAAACAAAACAAGGAGGACTTCTTCACTGCATAGCAGGTATGTGCTAAGTCAACCTAGCGCTCAGCTTTTACACAGCTGTGCATTTTCCTGCTAAAGTTCACTTACGTGGTGATCCTTGGCAGTACTGACAGGGGCTTTTATTCTGTCCAGATGTGGCTGAATGATCTGCATATCCACTGGATGCTCCCCTCGACACAGCTCCAGAACCAGCTGGTTATACACAAAAATCAGATATTTTTAAATGACTACAGCTTTAGCTTCCTCTCAGTATGACCAAAACGTAAACACTACTGACCCTGGCCCTGAGTCCCAGGATGAGCTGAGCCCTCTGACTGTAGCTCATCAGCTCTGGGACCAGCTCCGTCACCATGGTAACAAACTCTTCCAGCATCCCGTAGTGATCCACAAGTCCCTGCTGCACAACTTGCCACACTCCAGCTGATAAAAGCTGCAAGGGTGGGGCCAGGAGCCGAAGATAACGGAGGGGAAGGTCATTACCTGAAGAGTAGGAGAGAAGAAGCAAAACCACAACAGAGACAAATGTCTTATTGTTTTGTTACAGGCCTACAACACCGTGTGTCCTACAGCAGCAGCGATTTATATCAAGCTGGCTTCACACTTTGTGAGAACTTCTTAGGTAATCAGCAAGCAGGTCAAGCTTTACAGAAAATTTTAGAAAGGTTTTTCATTCATTTTCTTATCTGAATGTCCGCCTCGCAATGATGTTTCGCTCCTAACTTTCAAGAAAGTCACTAAATCACCTCTGTTATGTTGGATTTCTTTGTGATGTGAGCCTGTCTGCCTGAAAAGAGGATGTAATTTAAGTAAATACGCTAAGAAAGACAAAAAACAAAATCAAAACAAAAGGGAAACTACCTCAGAATAAGTGCAAACAAGCTGCGACAGCCTTTCTTTGAGGATCCTGAGTGAACAGCATCCACCTGACGGCTGACGCTTTGTATGCTGGCACAGGATGCACAAGTTAATTTGACGTGTAGTGGCAAAGTGCTGCGTAAAATAATGACATGACAGCGCTGCTCCGAGGTGCACTGACAGCGGCATCCATCAAACTCCCCCACAAACTCACAACACGGATTACACGACTTATTGCTGACCTTTATAATGCAGGATGCACAAGCTATTGGATTTCTGGCAGAGGTAATACGGCTAGTAAGTAGAAATAATGCTCTGATAGCACAGATGTTTAGCCCAAACCACTGACGGAGTGAAGGAAAACAACCATCACTTTCTAATGAGATCAACTGTGGATTAAGTGAGTCCTTCTCCAAATACTGCAGGAATATCAACAGAGAACAGAAGCAGGCAATCGCCGTTATCGTTGAGGTCACTGTAAAAATCATTGTTACCAACACAAAGATCGGGGATCATATAAGATAAGATACCGTGATTTTTTCCCCCCTGTTTATTCTGATACACGCACCTCGGTTGCTTCCACTTTCAGTTCCGCGTTTTATTTCCATTTCGCAGCTGACAGAAAAAAATGGCCAGTTGTCCCCCTCGGGTTGTAGCTATCGGGAAAAAAATTTATGTATAAAGCCTAATGAATGAATTCTGCAAATGTTTGATTAATAAAATGACCATCTGCGATCGCCAAGCAGCAAAATACGAGCGCAGTGTTGTTGGAGGTATGAACGTTCTCTAGGTTTTACTCGGTACTGGGAGGAAAAGGCAGAACAAAGGTTTCTGGTCTCATCCGCCTCAGTCCAGATCACGGCAAGCCCTCTTTCCTGGTTGGTTGATGAAGACCGGATCGACCAGGAAATTTGGATTTCATAACACTAGATGGCGCCAGACCGCCATCAGGTCCGACCAGGTTTTCCTCTGGCTCAGTGTTGTGTTTGTTTCTATGGAGGGATGCTGTCAGGGCCGTAACCGGAGCGTAGACTTTACTGAGGCCCGCAATTTCTACTGCTGGATAGCATGTAAGCCTATTCGCCTATAACTGATCACATGGCTGATCACAGTTTCATGCTCATCTCTGCCTGTTTGAACAACTCTGCTCCACGTTTCCTTTCTCTGATTTCAGATCAGCTGCACTGACTTCTCATATTCTTCAAGCTGCTGGACGCCTTGCAGTTTGCTTACCAGGAGAAGGTGGGTGTGGAAGATGCCGTTCCTTTTGTGCTGCACATCTGGTGCTGTGAGGATCAGGTGTTTTCTATTTCAACAATATCCAACCACTCCTAGAGACAAACTAACTGAGATGGAGTGGACCCAGACCTCTTCTGAAACAGTGACCAGCACAGGACACAGTGTGCTCTCCTGCCTCTTTCACCTTGTACTCTTCAGACCTCAAATACAAATCACAGTCATGGAGAAGGTTCAGATGGGCAAAGAAATGTCATGGTCCATGGTTGATCACACCTCTTAGTATCTTTATCTTTAGTTTCTTTCAGTTAATGTTTTTATTCTGTTTAGTTTCTTGCTATTTCCTTAGTCTTTCCTCCGTGCCCATCTGTGTCAAGCTTGTATGTTTAGCTTTCAGTTTTACTTTCTCTGGTCTCATTTACCCTGTCTACTTTTATTGGCTCTGTGCATTGTTTCTCAGCTCTGATCACTTCCAGTTCAGTAGTTATTCTTTGTCAGTGTCAGTGTTTTTCTGCCAGTTAGTTTTCTGTCTGTTTTCCTGCTCTTTTGTTACCCTTCGGACAGTTTCTTCGTTTGGGGATCCTCTTTCACAACTCATGATAAGCATCCCTGGACCATCACGCTACAACCACCATGTTTGATTGTTGGTGTAATGTTCCTTTAACCTCCTAAGACCCGAACTCTTCCACTGCATGCATTTTTAATTTCTCTTTGATATTTGGTCACATTGGGGCCTGATGAATGTAAAAACAAAGAATTACCAGATTTTTTTTTAAAACTTATTTTTGTTTTTAAGAAAAATGAGAGCCACAAATGAGGATATTCGTTTAAAATTTTGATAGAACAGTAGCACTATAATGTCCTCGTAAGTGGATATCAGGCCCTTGTAGAGCAAAACTGAGTATTTAGGTCATTTATTATTTAGGTTATTTACTTAATCAGGTCCTAGGAGGTTATTGAAATGCTGTGTTAGTTTTATGTAACAGGACTCAAAAGTTCCAAAAAGTTCAACTTTTGTCTCGTCGTTCCACAGGTTATTTTCGCAAACGTCTTGGGGCTCATCAGGAAGTCTTTTAGCAAATATGAGATCAGCCTCTGTGTTCTTTTTGATCAGAAGTGTCTTCTCTTCAGCTACCTCTCCTCCTTCAGAATTACAGCATCCACTTCTGGCTGCTTTGTTTGAACATTAAGAGAATTGACACAAAGTCAAAACAAAGCTGGGAGCTAGCCAGAAGCTGTACACAAACAGTACCAGACCTGCAGTGCTGGAGCAAATCTGCCTCTTTTAATAATAAAGTTACTTATGTCCTTTTTTCATATTAAATCTACATGTGACTTTTTCCATCACCAGGATCTCTTCAACCAGCAACCCAAGTCTATAGCTCAGTGTTTCAGTCCTTAGCAAGTTTTTAGTTACATTTTTCTTTGCCTCTGCCAGAGGATTCTTAAACAGGTCTTTTGGATGCACATGTCCTTGCACACGATCGTGAAATCGTATAACTAAATATTCCACTCTTGAACTTTATCTGTTTACTTTTAATTTGAGATCTTACAAAATACTCAACCTGGTTCTTTCAGCTAAATTGCATCAGTTTCAGTGATTGCAGTGCCTTGTTGCAGACAGGGCAATGTTGCATTGATATCATACTGCATCTCTTCTGGGATTTCTTCTTCCAGCCACCGTTCCCATTTTATTTGTTTACATATAAAATCGAATATTCTCTAGAGTCTATCAAACTACAGTACATAGTAGACACAACTCTGGGAACTGCCTATGATAAGATAATGCACATGTCTTTATAATAGGATGTATTTTATCCTCATTTCTCTTGTATCTGTATCTGTAAATATCTAAAGAAATCCTGGTTTGTAAGATCATATGTGATTTTTATATCTTGAAAACTCTGCCTTTGACCCTTTTTAGTAAGTGTACACATGGCGGTAATACCTTGTCCCACAAACTGTTTAAAGCTGGCGTCAAACATCCCCGGTTTGAATTCATCTTCATGGGTGATCCATCTTAGAGGTCCAAGTCCTTATCCCAATTACAACTGCTTTACAACTGAGTACCATTTATCTAAAGTAAACATTATTATTAGAGGCTTTATAGTCTCGGGCCTCAGTCTCACCAGTACTGGCATGGATCTGTTTTTTTAAGGGCTTGAGTATCTTTCCTCAAAGCAACATCAGTAATATAACACTAATCAGAATCAGCATACTTTATTAATCCCTAGGGGAATTACATAGGTTACAGTTGCTCCTGTACCTTAATATTAACAAAAACAGACGAAACTATTTAACAATACAATATGTTAAGATATAAGGAACAGCACAATATATACAAATCACCAAATAATAAATATCCAGGTTTGACAGATGTGATTATAAATAAAAAAAATTGACAGCAGCATTACCGAGTAAGAAAGAGTGTGTGCAAAAAGGATGCAACTATTTCAGTGTTTACAGTGTTTAGATGGAGGAGTTTTTAGTAATCTCAGTCTCTCACTGAACGTGCTCCTGTAGCTAGCCAGCATGTCATGGAGTGTGTGGGAGGTATTATCCAACATTGTCTTTATCTTGGACAACATTCACTTCTCCGACACCACCTTAAGAGAGTCCAGCTCCATACCCAAAACATTACTGGCCTTGCGGATCAGTTTATCGTGTCTGTATAGACATACAGAGTCCTTATCCCAATTACTGTAGAGACATACAGACTCAGACTCAACATACAGACATGCATGATAAACAAGTTGTTGTAGTTGAGCTTGAAAATACTCTTATATTTGGAAGTACCATCCATCATTTTCTTCCTATTATCCGGGGCGGGGTCATGGGGTTTGCAGCCTAAGCAGAGAAGCCCAAACCTCCCTATCCCCAGCCACCTCCTCTAGCCACCGTCGACCTCTGAGATGCTCCTCATGTAATCTCTCCAGAGTGTCTTTGGTCTGCCCCGAGGCCTCTTCCCGGTCAGACATGCCCAGAACATCTCACCCAGGCTCAGAAGTACCATTAGATCTTTATTTTTAGGTAGTTGTAGTATAGTGTGACAGATGGTCTCTTTCTATCCCATATACATCTAGAAATGAGCTTATCCCATCTATAGAAATTGAATTGGTGTTATATCTGCTGGCACTGATTAAAATAGACATAGTAATAAATAACTAGAAATAAATTAACAAACAAAGAAACAATAGAAGATGTGGCATATATCCAACTTTGTTACAGTTAATTCTAACATTTAATCCCAAAGGGTGGTTAAACCATCGTTCAAAGTCTTTTCTTATGTTGGTATCAATATAGTCATGATTGCTTTGGTATAGTTTTGACAGATTTCTTTTTTTTAGTTACATTCATTTATTTGAGAGCTTTATCTTCTTTTGATCTGTTAAAGGGCTGGGTACTTGCTAAATATATCTAATATTTGGATCAACTGAGTACAGGGGTAAAGAAATCATAACACTGTCTATGAACGAGCTAATGGTGTGTATTTGATTGTTATCTGTTATTCCAGTTATGAGTTTACTTTGCTGGATCATTTGGGCAAGTTGTTCAATATCCAGAGAAACAGCGAAGGACTGAGACAACAGGCCCATCTAATCCCCTCTCTACTACAAAGCTCTTTATAAAGGATCCTTTGACTTTTATGCTGGCTGTGGGTTTGTTACAGAGAGACCTAATGCACCGAATTGATTTTAATCTCGCCTGCTTTCAAGCATAGAGACACAGGAATATCGACTGAAGATGGTTCGCATCACATTGACACCTACCCCAGCCTTCCAGAAGCCACAGTTATTTCAGGCTGGAGAAATGATCCTCATGAGATGTAATGAATTGGTGAAGTGCAATTATTGTTGCAGAAAAGAAGAACAATAAAAACTCACTGGATGCTTGTTCCTGGACTTCAAGCAGAGCTTGGGTTTAAGACCTTCATAAAGAGGTGCCAGTGAGCAAGCGGCCACATACTACAGGGCTGGCCTTTTACTGCAAGCTCACCTCGCCTTCCTGTCTCTCTTTGCTTTCACTATTCAATGAAGGCAAAAATGCCCCCCAAAAAAATATAAAAGATCATCATCGCACAGCATTTCCCACAAGGGAGCCTACGGTCAGTAATAAAGCTCAATCAAAGCGAATCTTCTGTCTTCATATAGTTTCTAAAACTGACTGCAGACAGAATCTTGGGACTGATAAAGCACTACATGTCTGACATAGACTGGACAAAAAGGACCTGTATTGTGCATAATCTATCATTTAGGATGACCGCCCAAATGAACGTGTTTTATAATGAAGAGTTGTGTATTTCTGAAATTTTAGAAAGTAATATTTTACTTGTGTTGAAACATCATGTTGTATTTAAAGAAATTGCCTTTTGGAAATAAAGTTCCATCACCCAATCCTCAGTGGAAACTTTCAAACTAAAGTCTTAAAAATACACAATTGTTCAGGATGAGAGTTGTATGGAGGTGCACCTGAATCCTTGTTTCAAACAAATGTGTTGATGAATAGTAGATAAGCTTCAGTCAAGCTATAAGAGCTGTTGTCGAGTACACTGTGAAGACTCACATCTGTAGGTGCCTGCTTGACCTTACTTGGTTAAGCAAGCACCCACAGATGCAGAGACCAGGCTTTGAACCTGCCCCAAATCCATTTTAAGCGTGTTTTCCCCTGGTCTGTGTCTCGGCTTACCAGCATTCTCTCCACTGTCCTATCAAAATAAAGACTAAAAAGCTCAAAACACATATTAACATATACATAGGCAAGTGATTTAGGTGTATCATGTTTAATATGCATTTAAAAACGCATTTCTGTAGTGATTTTTTAATTCTTTTGTTTTTCCATCTACTGCACCATCATCAGCATTAAATGATGCTCGCTGACTTGTTACAGTGGACCGGATGGAAACTTTTAATGCAGAAAACAACAGACTAGGCATCACAACAGAGGCTGGTAAAAACATTAGGAAACTAAGCTTTCTTTCATTCCATTAATTCCATAAAAATGCAAATATTACATCTTTCTAGTGCATTTATCAAGTGACGACCATTCTCACAGCACCAACAGCTCATATATAAGTGTTTGGGTGACAGGACAGTCTAACTCAAAATTCCTTATGTCCATGAATTAGGACATGGGCACCTTAATTTGGGTCATCCAGAACACCCGTTTACAGTAACGTGCAATATTAGCACACAAATTCAACACAGGACAGCACAGGAAAAATCCACATTTTAATGCACTATATGTCCAAATGCAAATTATTATTTTTAAGCATCAAAACTTGTCCTGACACTCAAATGAACCATATCTGTAGCAAACTGCGTCTCCAAAAGCTCCCACAGCCACTTTGCTAGATGTTCTTGTGGACTTTGAGATGTATTTTCAGGTTGGATTTCTGAGCAAACGTCTTGTGACATGTTACACAGCTGTGAGGCTTCTCTCCTGTGTGCATAAACATGTGTTTTTTCAGTCCTGTACAACTACTGAACATTTTGTCGCATTGTGAGTCAGGGTTTTTTTTAAATAACTGAACAGCATTTGCATTAAAGTACACCTCTTTTCTTCTTTTTCATTACCCCGCAGCATACCTGAGACACTTGGCACTGGGCACAACTCTTCCAGTCGATAGAAGAACTCCCAATGACTGATCTCGAAGTAGCATTTGAATGAGATCCACCAATGGTGACTTTGAAATCTCCACCTCTTCATCTTGTTACTCTCACAAAGCCAAAAGGTATATTTACATACAATAAACAGTAATATCAGCATCTAAATTTGACAGCAAAATCACTTTTATAGTGCAAAACATGTCAAACTAAGATGCTTAGTACACTGCATCTTACTTCTGCATCCACGTGGTTTGTTGTATTCTGCTGGAAACTGTCACCATCATTCGTCTTCTTCACTATTTCAAGAATGAGCTGAAAGACATAAATTGGTACATTTATACTCGAGTCTTTACTTTACCCAATACTGGTGACTCACCGGCCTGCAGCTGAACTATAGTCAAAATTAAATACACACTGGCTTAAAGTGATTAACTAATTGCGCTTCCTGAAGTTACCAACAAGCTGCTGTAGGTTTGCCTTGAAGGATTAATTTAGAACTTTTCAAGGCTAAATAAATGAATTAAATGCATTTATTTGGTTTGGTTCTTCTTCATTCTGACCAAATGCTGTAAAATGTACCCAAAACAATTATAGATGCTCCTCAAAAATGTAATAGTACTTTTTTAAGATATAAAAAGAAAAGCCACAGATGCACACAATGAGTTCTGATAACCACAGTCACTCACCTGGGCCCTCAGTCCAAGGATCAGCTGAGTCTTACGTTTGTAGCCCAGGAGGTCTGGGATCATCTCTGACACCAGTGAGATGAATTTGGACAGTTTTCATACTCCCCTACTTTTCTCTCCTGAGCAACCTGCCACATACACTCTGACATCAGCCTGAAAGGCGGAACCAAGAGGTTCAGGGAGGACAGGGGAAGACGGAAATCTGACAAACACCACATTATCACCTTACAGCACTATACTGAGAGTTCTGCAATAATGAATACTGCGATTTATCACCTTTTTTTCCAACTGCAAATTATGCCCTCAAAACTTCGTCAATATGCATTTTATCCAATAAGATAATGTTTTCTTACTTTAATCATTACGCTGCAAAATGATAAGATAAGATAACCTTTATTAGTCCCACACGTGGGAAATTTGTTGGGTTAGGCTGCTGATCTTTGCCAGCGCCATCTTACCCTTCCGACCATACATACATACATTACTACATCACATGGGGAAGACAGGTCAGAGAAGTATAACAATGGAAAATGCACAACATGAGGAAAGATGAGGAGAAAATAATTACTCCCCCCCCCCCAGACTGAGCTCCAACAGGGTGTAGGTCTGTGTCAGTGTACATGCATATTTGTGTTGGCAAAAGTCAACAGTCTTCGGTCGACGCGCGTGGCCTTGAATGAGGAGGGAGAAAGTCACAACACAGTCTTCTTATCTAAGGGAGAATTGTTATTCCCATCAGCTTTTGCCTTGAGCATCCAGCTGGCGCCAGAGGGCCGCATGAGATGAAGATGATAGCTGTTTTGGTTAGTGCGTACAAACTGCATCCAATTTTACTCTTGGTCTAATGTCCGTCACTGGTCACCAGGTCTCTCAATTCCTGTTGTTCTTCTTCAAGATGTTATCCATATAGCAGAGCCACGAGCTTCTCCATGATCTTATCCATGTTGCGTTCAAAAACACAGTCTGAGTACTCACAGCCCTGCCCATCGCCTATCATGTTGGCCAGCCTTGTGGGATTTTGAACAGCTGTAGCCGCTTCTTGTTCTTTGATAAGCCAGGTCCAAGCTCCAATCAGCCAGAACTCTGTTATCGTGGTTCCGAATTGGTAGATGTCGTTCAATGTCCTCCATCGAGAGTGTCGCCACTGACCATCGAGTATCCAGCAGCAAACGTCTCTGAGGGACAATCAGGCTCTCCCAAGCCCAGGAGGGTGTCAGTTGCATTAAGGGGCCAGTTGATCAAATTCATAATTCTTCTTTAGGTTTTTAGAGAACAAGTCTGGGAGACTCTCTTAGAATCAGAATCAGAAGGGTTAGAGAATAAGCGAGACTATACAAAAGACATGAGATGCCAAGCAGGAAAGATAAGGGAGAGGGAGAAAGTGCGACGCCTCCGTCAAGAGCCAAACATAACCAACACTGTCATAAATTCTTGACATCAGCAGTTAAATGGAATGAAATCGGCGACTGAGTATTGGGTGATTTTTCAGTTCCGACGATTTAATCCAAGTTTGCTCGGCTAACGCTATCCTAGGATATTGGTGCACTTGTGCTCTTTTCACTGTATTTCCACAGTATTCTAATTTATTTAATGAAATATTGATATCTGGTGTCCCTGTATTGATACAATATTGCAAATTAACACAATACGATGGCTGTATTGATATGCCACAAAAATTTCACCATGTAGTGGCACAGATTTGTAGAAGCTTCTTCCCACATGTTAAACCACACAGACGCAGCTATACAAACATGTTCCACTTATGGTGCAAGAGCTCAATTGTGACCATGCTTTTAAATGTTTATGGACACTGCAGTTGTTACTGTCAGCACAGTCTGTGTGTCAAAAGCTACATCAGAGTTGCCCTTGTTCATTGCACACAGGCCTCGAGGGAGAATTCAGCCGAGACAGAAATGGTAAGATAAATTCATGAAATAATAACAATACAAAATATATATTTATATCCTTATTTATCAAATTACATGAGCAGAACCAGCAATGTTGAAGCTCATTAATACTACAGTTCAAACAAATGCACCCCTTGGACCTTTGGCCTTCTTAATAATCTTCTTAATCTCCTGGAGATCGTTTTGAATAAAATCCTCAGTGGCTGTGGATGAGGATTTTTTCACGACAGTTGTTGATGCTGAGAAGGAGGGATTGAGTGGAGATGGCAACCCCTCTGTACACCCTAAAAAATTATTCAGGGGCTTAGTAAATATCATTATAATTCTAAGTTAGATGACCTTGATTAAATCTTTGAAAATCACAAAAGTGTTATCTTGAGTTGAAAATACTGAAAAGAATGCTTACATTTTCAACACCAGTTTTTGGTTGAACTGAGCTCTTTTGTTCAAGTTTATTTAAAAGAAAAAATTCTGTATTTGAAACACAGGGTGCATTATTTAAATCTACTCAATATATCTCATAGAAAGTACTCAAAATAACTGAGACACTGGTATTCATACTTATCATTGTCTTTAACTTTAATTATTAATGGTTCAAAATCAATATAATTTTGTCCCCCAATACTAACTTAAAACTTTGAGTAAGACTAATGACCTTTGGCATGTACCGCGCGCGAGGAGCATGGCCTCATGGGAGATTTTCTGCCCGTTGAACGAGACAGACACACATCCACTGCAGACTTGGTAACGTTTTCAGGTAAGTGACCAATTCTTGCATTAGCTGTCTTTATCCACACCGTTCTTTTATAACATGTTCTGAAGAAAGCGTTTGTCATGGTGGCTCACTTTTCGCAGCGTGTTTGTGCACGTTAATTTAAGTTTTCAACCCGTCTTCCAGTCAAGGTGGCGGGAAACCGCGCCCTTTTATCCTTTTACGTTCTGAGTCGCTATCTGCGTTCCGGGTAATTTGACCGGAATGTCCCGGTACCAGCGACCTGACCGTTTAATCGGGGGCATTTTAGGAACCACGTGAAAGCAGGTGTGCTCAGACATTTCTAGAAAATGGCCCTGTTGAGTCGCGGTGCGGGAGCTGCGGTAGTCATGCGGCCTGACTCACTCTGTCAGGTTGTTCAGGTGATGAACAGACGTCATCAATGGCTTTGGTAACTAAGAAGATCTGCCCGCGGAACAGTTCATAGCAGCAACCATGCTGCTTAGCTTTCTTGTTCTATGTGGGGTCTTTCAGAGCATATAAGACGCTGCTTTCAGCTTTGTCCCGAACAGGGCCAGTTTTTGAGAGAACGCTGAGAGGGCCGCCCGGGTCAGCAGATTACCTCATCCAGGGCCGGTCCAAAGTACTATGGGGGCTTAAGTAAATTTAGACTCGGGGCCCTACTTCCTTTCAGATCCCAGAAAATAATGAAAAAAAAAAAAAGCTTTGGTCCTTTGGGTCAAGCCAAAAGTACCATCATTTCCAGTATAGTTACTCCCAATTTACATAAATAAATGTTTATTTCAATCCAAGTTTAAATTTCTTATAAGAGATTGATGTTATGGCAGATTACTCAGTGACATGTTTTGTAATGATAAAGTTTTGATTTGTATTTTTTCAGCACCATCTTCACCACCAGGAGAAAAAATTCTGCATCAACTACAAAGTAAAGCAGGTAATTTTACTCAGAGGACTTGATGTGTTAAATTTTGGAATGATATGATATTGTTTTATACAAGCTGAGTAGTGGATGGTGATACCACCTAAATATTTATACTGGTTTTGTGGTGGGTCATACAAATGCCAAATCTAAATTTTGAGAATTTTTCAGTTCAGTAAATATATTGATGATTTCATGGTCTGTCATCTAGTGTCACCATACTATCTTTTTATTTATACAGCGTGGTGATGTGATTCAGATTATTTCAATGTGGTTAAGTATTGTACTTTGTTCCATGTTGACTTATTTGTAAGTTGTATCCTCCACCTGAATTGGTAGTGAGTATTGGTTATTCAATCAGTTAATCATACAAAAACTGTGTAAATATGGTTATACACCATTCTGTCATCTTCATACTGTGAGACATATTTTCTCACAATGTTTTAGGTCACAGGTGATGAGATGGCAGTGTAAACTCTGCAAACATGAGGAGTCATCAAAAGTGTCACTACTCAAACATTATCGAGTGAAACATGGTACATTTGGTCATGGCTATTCCATACCCTGTCTTCATTTGAATTGTCCTTGCTCTTTTAAGAGCAAGGACAACACTCACACTTGCCTAGGTCTCACAGTTCGCATGAAACGGAAGAGTGTGAGGTCCTTCCAACTATTAGATGTAAAATCTGTGATTCTTTTTACCTGGATCCTTCTGGGAAAATGACCTAATACATCCCAGAGTACTTGGTGACACTTAGCCCTTAACACCATATCGTGTTGAAGGCAAGAAAATGGTGTCAATAAAACGTCACATTGTTTGTTAGTGTAAGGGGAAAGACTCAGATACCCCCTTTCTTTTTCTTTTTTCTTGTGGTTTTTATTCTGCAGATGGACTCCGTTGCCTTGAAAGTAATTTTTGGACAACAGAGTGAGAAGCTTGTGCTCTCTTCTGGAATACCCAGGACTGTTGAGGAGTTGCATGAGACAGTGAGAGAGACATTTGGGCTAGTTGAGGATTTCACATTGCACTATTATGATGACTCATTTGGAGATTTCTTTACACTTCATTCTCCCAACCAAATCAAAGATAGGGGTACAGTCAAAGCTGTGGTCATTCCATCAGTAGTGCTTACATTGATTCCTCAGTGTGAAAATCCCTCAGATGTAAGTTCACTGAATGAAAGTTCAAGCTCTTCAACCTATAAAACCACAGAGGACCAAACAGATGGATCATCTCTGTCTTCAGACAACACTGTCATACTCTCCCCTCTTCAAAGTCCTCTGAAGACTACATGGCCAGATGAAATTGTCATTCCACTTTTCTCTGTGGCAACAGAGACTGTACTGAAAAATGCCAATGAAGTCTTTGTTCAAAATGGCACTGTGCTGAACAATACTTCAGTCAAGTCAGATATAATGGAAAAATTAGCTGATTATATGTACAGCTACACAGCCTACCCTACTGGCCTTCAGTTTGGAGAAGTGGCAGAGGCTCTGGTCAAAAAGCACCCATGTCTGACAGAGCCAGGCAGTTGTAATGGCTGGATGGGATGGATGTATAGTCTTAAATACAAGATGGGAAATTACAGGTCAAAGTTACGAAGTCTTGGAGTTCCAGAGGTTACTTGCAACTCACTGAAGAACAAGCACCCTGATGACAAGGCTCCAGCGAAGAACATAAAGAAGGCGCGGAAAGGAGAAGTGCTGTTTCTGCCACACTATCCAGGACAAGATGGTAAAGAACAGCAAGAGCTGGAGCGACAACAACTGATTGAGGAGTATAAGAAGAAAAACAGCACAGCCGTCAAGGATTTAATGTGCAAAACCTTTGCACATAGAAGACATGATATTATCAGCCAACAGCTGAGTGTCAGCGACATCAAGGACAGATGGCCGGCGTTGTTTGACGTCTCCCAAGTAAGTGAACATTTAAAGGGATATCCACTTGTAAATAAAATTTGGTCTGTTAGATCCCCCATCATAAGATAAGTGAGGAAAAACATGTTGCTACCATCCTAGTGATTTTGATGATCTTGCAGCAGCCAGGTTGCTTTAATTTGTCATAAGACTCTAGAATCGCTAGGAGTTTGAATCAAAATGAGGAATCTGAATCAAAACCAGAATGGTTCTAATCGAAACCATTCCCAAGCCTAGGGAACAATAAATGCTAGTAATTTCCGTTCACTTAACTTGTTTTAGGCTAAGCTAATGTAACCTGACTGAAGAATGACTGGGCTGATTGCAAAGTGCCTTTGTCTCACTTATCTAACTCTGGAGCACATAACGACAGACTAGATTTTACTGAAGAGTAAAGAGTGAAGAGTAATTTAATATTTTTATGAAACGTTGGCTACGTATTGTAACCCCAGATTCTATGAGTATAGGCGCAGCCCTTTAAGTGGGTATTCCCCTTGTGAGCGCAGCACTGAAGTATTTTAGTCCACGCCCACCTGCTGTGTGGGCCTCACCCTGGTCCTAGTATAAGTTACGGTGAGACCAGGAAATCGGCTCTACCGTTTTTCTTCAGCCAGCCAGAAGATGTCCAGCGAGACCATCCGTCTGTGTCCATCCTGCTACATCATGTCGTATGACCAACATGCCGTCTGCGTGGGCTGCCTCGGTCCTCACCATGCGGACCTCGCCCTCACACCTTAATCCTATTGCTGCTCCTGTTAGCTCCTCCCGCCAGAGGAAAAGCAGCGGAGGTCAGCCTTTTTCAAGGCTGATACTGAGGAGGCGTTCCCGCTAAGAGAGAGGTACTCGCTGGAAGAAGCCATCGAGTTCTTCGATGGTGGGCCGGAATTGGATGATTCCACCCACCGTGAGGAAAACGGCAGTGGTGGCAGCTCCACTGCCTCCGAGCTGGGCAGCCTGGCGACAGAAGGGAGGCGGATGAGCGGACGCTCATCCACCCCTGGCCTTCACATGTCGGCGAGGACGCCGCTCCCAGTTGTTGGTGCGCTGCTCCTGGATCTGCCTGGCATCATCCAGGAGGCAGCTGGTGAGAAGGGACTTCCCGTCCCTCAGCCTGCTCCACCCCCATCCGATGATCTGGAGGGAAGGTATGGCTCTGCTCACTTTCGTTGCCCAGATCCCATCTGGCCTCAGTTCCCGGCGGTGATGACCTACCTCTCTGAGGTAGCAGCAGAGCCAGCGAAGATTAGAGCGCCGGTCTCTACCTAGGGCTTCACAGAGGGCTTCACAGACCGGAGTTTTCCGCCTGTTCCCCCTCTAGAGCCGAGCCTTGCTTCAGTTTTCGGCACCAAAATGACCAAGGTCGTTGGACAGCGACCGGCCCATCCCGCCAAACTTGACCAGCTGATAGCAAGGTTCACTGATCACGCACATCAATGCACTGTTCTGTCAGCTGCAGTGACTAACAACACTGCCTCGCTAGCGTTTGTCATCTCCAGGAAGGTGGAGGAAGCAGAGCTGCCAGAGGAGCTGAAAGGCTTTCTCTGTAAAGCCGCTGACGCGATTCTGAAAATGTGCGCCACTTCAGCGGTGTGTTCCTCTCGCATCGCTGCCTGGCAGACGATGGTTCAGAGGGCAACCTGGCTCCGCCTCTTCCCTCCAAGATTATACAATCTCACAGGGAAATAGTGCAAGCAATTCATAACATAAAATTTAGAAGCTTAGTGGAAGATAATACTTTATGTTAAGGCTTTAGTCTGCATACTGAACAACTCCACTTATATGGATTTATGTCTGGATGAGTAAATTAATCTTTTGCATGTTAGAAAATAAGGTCCAGGTTGCAAAAAATGGTAGTTCCACTTAAAGATTTTTTTTTTTGATTGAATCAGAATTTTGGCCTTCAGATTTTTTGTCCTTGGTTTTTTGTCCTCTCCCATCCAGGTCAGTGCAGAGTTTCATAGGATCACGACCCTGAACCTTGAACCAAAGTTCATGTCATCGTTGGACTTGTATTCATCCAAACTCCTGTCCTTGTTTCAAGCCAAGAAAGGTGCTGCTGGACAACGCGACAGGGCACAGTTAAACCTTCTGCTTCAGGTAAGGAAGATTGCATTTTCTAACCACAAAAACGTTCCAACACAGCATTCCACTAAAAACGGCTTTTCTTAGGTTTCTGTTCAATATTTTAGCTCCACAGGTGTTCTTACCTTGATGGTGGGTGTGAAAACAGGTCAACAACAGAAAAAAAATAGTTATGTTTAAGCTAGAAATGGTAAGTCATGTTTTAAATGTGCAAATTTTGCCTCAGTTGAGACTTCCTGTTTTACAGAGTGGAAATTCCATCGAGAAAAAAACGAGAAGTCATCATCAGATGTCTCATTGACCATCTGGGAGAGGATCCAAGTGCCTTAATCAAAACCTTTGAGGTTGGTGCACTAAATCTGTTTTAGGAATATTAGTAGTTTATTTTAGCTTGTGAGATCATAGAAAAGTTTTAAGATACTGTTCTAAAGAAAAAAAAACACTTCAAAGCATACAAAAGAATAGCATTTGCTCAAAGATTTTGGAGCACAGTGTCCACATATTATGAGTACCGGTGATGTCATACAAATGAAACTTTTTGTTTCAATGTTTGGAAATATGTGAGCTTAAAACAGTTGTTTCTCTTTTTAAAGGACGGTGCTGATGCTGTCTTTGTTGAAGAGGCTTTGGCTGAGGAGGTGATGAAGATTTACCTGCTGCAGAATCAAGACAGGTCAGGCGAACCTACTGATGTGGGTATTGTTATTGAAGGCGTTACTGTTCTGGGCAAACTTGGGAATCTGAGCAAAGCCTGTTGCTATCTTTTGGGACTGTGCTATGCTCTGGATCTGAAATACCCCAAGAATTTCAAATGCACATTTGAAGCATTTCAAAAAGTGTTCATGGAGCTGGATCCAGGAAACCTTTCTGTCAAGGTTCAAAGACTGAAAAATGACCTCTGTTCATTGTAGACAAAATTTCACAGGGCTGTTCTTAAAGTGTTAGACTTGTTAAGTGACATGTAATGCTCATCAAAAGGTTCAGTTGCGGCATTACATTGTGTTGACATTCCTGTTCATAAATAATGTTTGTACCATAAACTGTGTTTTTGTATTAACTTTCCAGATTCACATTAAGGTGTAAATGGGAGAGTATCTTCTGTATGATTTTTTTTTATTTTTTATTTTTAAGCGCAATCCTTTTTGAAACCTTTTTATTTAAATTCTGGATGTTTTTTGGTCACTCTTTAGTTATAATCTTCCCAATTTTTTGGAATCAAAATAAGATGTTCAAAAACTATGTCACAGTGCAAATGTTTTGTTTTTTTTTTTTTTTCAGGATTTATGTTTTTTTGGGATCTTAATTTTATTTTTGTCATTTGACCTTTTCTGAAAAGGTAAAGCACTGCGTTCACTTGAGCCACTTTTATTCTTTGTATGGCAGGTACATTTTTCGTGTTGTTAGCATGAATATGCCAGTTTTACAGAGTTTTATCAAGCATGCCAATTTGGATGCAATTTTATTATATAAGGCTGTTGTGACTGAAATTTTATCCAAGTTTTATCCACTGAATGTAGAACAGATTTCAGCTCACTGTGTTCAGAGAAGGAATCTGCAAAATGTGTGATTCACAAAAAAGCTGTTTAAAATAAATCATTGTGAACAATGTTGAACTGACGTGGTTCTTTTTTCGTGTGTGTGTGTGTGTGTGTGTGTGTGTGTGTGTGTGTGTGTGTGTATATAATAAACACTTAATTGTAATTAACGTTTTTGCTTAAGTTAACTTAAAAATATTAAGTAAATTGAACCATTATTTAAAAACAAATAATTGTAATGGTGTAGGTTAAATGTGCCAAGCATTTCAGCATTTCCTAATTAATATTTTATGTAGTTTGAACTTTTGGTTACTGTTGTTTTAACTTACATTTTCAATTGTATTTACTCAATTTTGTATGTTACTGTAACATCTTTAATTGTTCATAACAACTTATTCCATTTTAGTTGGATTTACTCAATTAATAAGGTGTATTTAAGAGATGTGATTGTTTTTGCATTTACTCATTATTTTTGAGTGTAAAAGTGTTGCACCAAAATATTTAAGTAATTATCAGTTTTAGTTCTTAGAGTGTAGGCAATGCTGTTGAGCAGTGCGGTGAATCGCTGAGATCAACAGTTTTCTGGAGCAGGGTGACTGTATTGCTGCCTTCCTCTTCCTGCAACAAATAAGAGCTTGTTATAATTTCATGTACATTTGCACATCAGATGTAAAAGAAAATGTTCTTAAACCACCGATCTTTTCAGGTCAGCTATTCGTTGAATGCTTGTTCAGCATCCTCATCAATAAGGGTCTCAGTGGAAGGGTGTATGTGTGTTTGCATATTGCTCAACGCTTTGGTACTAATACGGTACCTTCAAAGATAATTGACATTGCCTCTTCTGCAGACTTGGCATTTAACTCCCAGTGGCTCACAAAGTCGGAGAGCCAGCCCATCAAGGAATATATATGGGGAGCAGAAGCAAGGTTGCACAGTTTCTTCTCTTCAGCTGCAGCCTCTTCCTCATCTTCACGAATTTGTCTCTTAAAGATTTCCACTTTATCCAACAAACACTTTCACTCACTCCCAAATTCTTTGCAATTTCCCTCCACAAATTGCTGTCCTTTTCCACGTCTCTATTATGTGTTAAGGACCCATCGTAAAGACACGGGCAACGTTGCACCTCTTCACACAATCTCATAACGTCTATTTGAATTTTTGCAGGTTGGGTTAAAGACATCCTCTGAATTTCTGCCTATAATGAAGACAAAAGAAAGAAAAAGACATTAAACAAACAACCTAAAGGTTTCTCACATGACATCACATGCACTCAGGAGCTGTGTGCCATTTTGACACAACCACTCCATTCCCCGACTGCCTTTTTTGCTAGCGCACATCTTCTTCACAGGATCCACAGGAATCATTTTTTCAGTTGAACCATACATTGAATTTTAAAAGGTCATTTCTTTAGCTTTGGGCACAAATGACCAAATTCCTTTTTCTGTCCAGGTTCCTAGAAACAATGATTTTATTTTGGAAAGAATATTTATTATTCCAAAGAGGTCTATTAGGCAAAGTAGTGCAATCACTTGCAACACAATGCTTATTTCTGTGAGTTAAAAATGATAACAGAATTTTTATTTTTCGCAAATACACAACAATGGCTGTATAAATTACACGTTTCACATTAGTGGGTGGGTCGCTGTCAGAAGTCGCTGTGCACGTGCAGTTGCCAGTCACACGCGCTCCTTCTTCTTTAAATACAAGACGACGGAGGTGAGAAACACGACAAAAGCCCGTTTTTGTTTTTTCTTTGTGTTTTTTTTATGTAAACCTAAGTCCTTTAATAATATTATTAAAAACGTCAGTAAAGCTGCGTTCAATTTACCTCGAATTTCGAGGTGGGAGTGTCATTGCTCAAGGTGAGCGCGTTCCAGTAGTAAAGTCAGAAAAGCAAAGAAAATGAGTATTTCTTTTGCACCATAGCAAATTAGAACCATTCGTACATCGCTTGTAATACAGTACAGTGCTTTGTTTGTCGCACTTAAAAACAAAGCCCACCAGCCATGACAGCGACTCTAACAACAGTGATGTGTTCGAGGAACCGCATTCCGCCTTTTTCCTGGCTCGGATAAAACGGTTCCACAAGCTTGTTTGCGATTTCTCGCCACGATAACAAGCGTTAATCCGTTTGTTCTTGTAAAACTCATGATCGTACAGGTTGGGATAAAGGGCAACCTGCTCAGCCAACTACTTGTCAAAGCCATTGTGTGATGGTCCCGTTTGGGAATTTGTTATCACTCGTTCGTCGAGATTTTTCCTCTTTGGGATGAACTCTGGCAGTAGGTTTCTTTTCCGGTTTAACGCGGCGTCTTTTACCAATCAGCGTTCGACCTGGGCATAGCGTCATCCAAGTCGAGCGACTGTAGGGGAGGACGACAGGTAAGTATTAAAATTTTATTAACGTTTTTAATGTCTTTCTTCATTGTTACCGTCGTTCTCTCATTGTTTGTTGGGTTACTTAATTATTTATTCTTCTTCTTCTTCTTCTTTTTTTTTTTTAATTTTACGGCATTTTTCTCTTTCCCCTATATGTTTGTGTATTTGTACATATACATACCATAATTTATTTACATAGCACTTTAAAAAACAACACATGGCCGACCAAAGTGCTGTACAGCAGAAATACGAGAGAATACAAGAATTCTTGTATTATTACAAGCATAATAAATACAATAAATAAATAATAATACTTTTGTCTTAATTCAGGGGCGATTCTAGGTTTCAAACTTTGGGGGGGCTCAGCCCCCAGTCATAATGTCATGCATGTAGTAGTTGTATTTAATATTAATCAAATGTGCTGTCTGCAAATGGAATCATCCCTTTTCAAATTTGCAAACCTCTATTCCATTGGACTATTGAATACCTTCTGTCTAAGAATAATTCAGTGTGAATAATCAGAGATTTCAATACACCCGTTTTAGGGTGGAGCCTTTTGTTGCCAAACCCAAGGCAAAGGCTCAGTCATTAAAGAAGTCCAAGAACTCCCCAAAAGTTGGGGATTTACTTACCTGGATGACTGAGCATCAAGAAGTTAAAGAACTATTTGTGGCAAAGCACATCATTTCAGTCTCAGTCTTCAGTTAACCACATAGAGGCAGTCCTCCAAATCATCATGCACTTAAAGTAGCATTATTCAGTATAAACACTGAAAAATCATAGACAAAGGAAACTAGTAATAGAGTTGTTTTATTATGTTTTTAAACTTAAAATACAAATCCTCCTTTTGTTATGTAGTCTCAGCACAGAACATCATGTACGATAATTTCAAGAGTGGAGAATAGATTTGTAGTCCATCACATTAATGTAGTGGCAGTTATCATTTTCAGCCATGTTTAGAATGATATGAATCCTGCAAAATGCTATTAGTATCAATATACTCTGTTTATGCTTTGTTTACCAGCATTTTTACAGTGTGCTACTGGAAAGACAGCAAAACATCCATGAAATACCATGGCTCAGTGTCTGAGTGTCTAAATGAGTCTCACAGTCCTCCCCAACCCCCCAGAAATGACCTCTGACAAGAAAACCCAATTCCTGCTATTCAACACTGAAGAAATGTCAACATTCACAAATTCTGCCAAATTGCAAAACACTAATAAAACCTCTGTAACTTTGTGAAAAACACAAAAGTCCAAAGAGTCGTGCTGACAAATTTGTTTCTTTGTCACAGCAGCTTTTTCTTTATCATGTAGACAAATAGATAAATATATAACTGCTTTACGCTTGAGATCAAAGTAGGCTGTATGTGGCTGTCGATGTAAAATGAGTTTGACACCCTTTCTTTACCCTGGAACAGTAGGGAATACTGACATTAATGTTCCCTTCCTCCCAGATGGAGTTAAAAAATCATGTGTCTTTGGGAATGAACAATCTCCTCAGTCTGGAGCAGGAAAATGACATCAGCGTTTCTCTGAAGCTGCTCCTCTGTCTGGAGATGATGCTGTGGAGTGAGTGTAGAGGATTTACAGGAGTCTGCTTAGCACCCATCACGCTGCCACAATTGTCAGTCTATCCAGCTCCATACCAACAACAAAGCTTGCCTTCCTCTGCATTTTTCCAGATGTGAAACACTTCTTTATGCTTCCGCCCCCAGGCTCCACCCGGAGACCCTAAAGTCCACCATTAACTCCTTGGTTTTGCTGCTGTTAAGATGGAATTGTCTGGATTCACACCATTCAACAAAGCCTGCGATCAGTTTTCTGTACTCCTCGTCCTGTCCACTCCTGATACAGCCCACGACTGCAGTAGTGTCAGTGACCTTCTGCTTGTGACAGCACTCCGAGTCGTATATGAAGTCTGATTTGTACAGGGTGAGCAGGAACAGAGAAAGCACAGTCCCCTGTGGCACTCACACGTTACTGACCATAGTCACCCACCCATACTGAGGTCTGCCCACAGCGAAAAGCAAACAACAGTTTGAAAGCAAACAACTATTCGTAATCACTGATAAATTAGGTTTTTTGTGTCTGGCATTTATGTTTTGGGGTTTGGTATCCAAACTTTTCAGTACCACTGCTGAGGTTTAGCTAGGTTTTGCAGTTTATGCATTATTACAACTGGAAATATAAAAGTAAAGACTGACAGCAGACAAGATGAATCTGCACCATCAAACTCAGGTGTGGGACTGTGGGCTGTCACCTCTGACTTCCTCTACCAGAGAAGAAGCTGATGCAATTTAAAGTGCCAAGTCATCCAAATTATCAAAGCTGACTGGATACTGGAGGCTTCTTATATTTCCATTTTCCCCTGGGCAGCTCAAGACGATGGTTTGTTTGTAAGGCATCTTATATTGAGAAAAGTGGTAATAAAAATGTGGTATTGTTTCTTTTTTAATTTCGCAGGCAGGTAAGCAAGCGACCGGAGTTTATGCTAGCTGGTAAAGCAGCTTACACACTGGGCATATTGCCAGTCAGTTATGAGGATAATGCAGACAACTACACACTCAAACCCACACTTATGGCCTACTTAGAACCACCAACTGAACACACACACACACACACACACACACACACACACACACACACACACACACACACACACACACACACACACACACACACACACACACAGGCGGTGTTACCGAACTGAAATGACTGGTATTATTGAATGTGCAGGTCATCAGCCAGGTCCCCTGCACTGAAACGTCACACTAGTAATCCCTCTTTAAATAACACCAGTCTTTATGAAGCTTTCGGTCACTGATCAAATGGTAAATGGCCTGTATTTGTATAGCGCTTTACTAGTCCCTAAGGACCCCAAAGCGCTTTACACATCCAGTCATCCACCCATTCACATACTGGTTATGGCAAGCTACATGGTAGCCACAGCCACCCTGACAGAGGCGAGGCTGCCGAACACTGGCACCACCTGGCCCTCTGACCACCACCAGTAAGCAACGGGTGAAGTGGGGGTCGAACCAGCAGCCTTCCGATTACAAGGCAAACTCCCAACTCTTGAGTCAATGTGAAGCTAAACTGGTGAAATTGGACTAAATGAAATTTAAAGTGAGTTTTGGATCCATGTTGCAGATAGTGTGATGTCAGTATGATACTGAACACTGAAATATGTCCATGTATTGAAATGCAATACAATAGATAAAGCTGAGCCTTTGAATCTTTGTACTTTCTATACAACAGATCTGGAAATTTAAGTTTGAAATGATCAACATGAGTCTTGCTGGACTGAGTTAATATCAAATATCCACAGGTAACCTATCTTCTCTGTTTGATCCATACTTCTAATCATATTTTTTTGTTGTCATTTACTTTTTGTCCTTTCCAGTTTACAGAATGAATAATCTTATTTTGGGCAAATTACAAGTGAGTGGTCAGCAAATTAAATTACTCTTTCCAGTGTTTTTAAGATAAACCTCACAAATAGGGGCATATTCATATTCATATTCAACTGAATTAAAATGTAGGCTCTATTTTTCTATATGATGCTCCATTACAAACAGTTTATTCATTCATCAATTTTCATCCCTGCTTCTATCCAAAAACAACGATTGGACGTGAAGCCAAGCAGTCGTCGTTATTACTGTATCTTCCACTACAATCTCATGTGCACGTGTACAGCTTTTACCACCAGAGGGAGACACATACCTTTTTATATCACAACTAAATGCGGACAAAACACAGATAAAGGGGCCTGTAAGAAATTCACTTCCCTAATGGCATTCCTCCCAGGAAACAGAACTCAATCATTTTTAACAGGCACTCATAAATTTCAATGAGTTTTTAATTAGGAGGAGCTCAGAGTAATTGTCTCCCAGGCAGTTTTAACAGGAGGAAGATCATGCTGACAGATTGACAGAGTCTGTGTGGCAGATTGCTGCAAATCACCTAATTATGAGAAGAAGTCAAACTTTCAGCTTTTGATCATGATTATTTTGGCTTTATTGGATAATTTCACCATCAACAGAGAAAGGAAGGGCTGCCGAGTGTCTGCATCAGAGAATCATGTGTGACGAAAGTCTCAGACTCATCTTCAGGGCACTGTAAATTTGTTTTTCTTGCCTTTTGTTCAGTTGTTTGTTAAAAAAACGCACAGTTAGAAACTTATATATGTTTAAAACTCAAAGGTTTGTTGAGTATTATACTATTTTTTTGTTAATGTTGCTTGCATATGATCTAAAAACCTTCCCCCGGGCCATGATTAAAATCATAGAAACCCTTGCTGAATTTTTCCATAAATAAGCTGAATTTCCTGCTGAGAAGTCTTTGAAATGACATCTGCGAAAAATCCAAAATCTATGAATATGGAAATATTATCAAATGAAAATTTTGAATTCTTAAATACTTCACTGAAATAGCCCCATTCCCAGCACTTTGTAGTTTGGATTTTAGTTTCCCAAGTTGTCCACTTAAGCAGTATCGGTCCAAATTTAGTAGAGAAAAATGGTGCTTACAGGTAAATGCTCCGGTTTTGGGTGAGCTGGATTTGAAAACAAGGTGAACCAATGTTTTCTTTTGCAGAGTTACTCAGCCACGAGAAGTAACGTCACACATTTTTGAGTGGATTTGAACATTAATTAGAATTCATTATGCAGATGTTCTGCAGGCTCAAGCCCAATTTCTGTTTTACTTATAACTGGAAGAGCAGTTTTAGTTGTACCTCTAAGATTAAAAAAAAAAATCCCACAGGTTTCCAGCATCACCTGTGTTCATTATGTCTGTATGGTAGGTCACAGACATTATTATGCTTGCGGCCTACCCTGTATATCCTAGTGCTCAAATATATAGTGACCAGATTCTCTTTGGACTCAAGCATCAGAGCTGTTTTAAGATATTGTGTGTGTTCTGATTTCTTTGTGTTTGATTAGAATTATTTATTTTGCTTCGATGACTATACTCTCCTTTCAAGCCTGGTCACAAAGATTTGGCTTTAGGAGTTGACATTTGTTTGGACAATATCTGTGAACTTCTATATTTAGGATATTTTGTTGTTCACGTCTATAAGAGTGAAAGAAAAATAACAGGCTATATTTCCAGGATCGAAATAAGACGCTTTTAGAGTCACTGCAGCTAGAGAAAGCACAACAAAATTAGCTGTGTACAGTTAAAAATCACATTTCACACACTCAGACTTGCTAACAATGCACACAGATAGCAATTAGACATCCTCACATGCTTGTGGAATCATGCCAAATAATATGCATTTACACTCATTTGTAGAGGCAATATGCGAGTAATTGTGTCTACAAATCATCCACTCATTCACAGAGGGGTGAGTTCCAGCTTTCTGGATGCATCTGACTTCACGGGTGGAGTGTGTCCTGAAGATGTCCTCCAGTGTGAGTACATCCGATGATTTTTTATAAGTTGCTTATGACTTTCTGGACACTTTTCCTTTCAGCCTTTGTACTGTAGTGTATGGTTGTATGTTAGAACACTTTCATTAGTGCAGTGATAAAAGGTCTTGAACAGCTCTGTGGACACATTGGTCTTCCTAAGTGTCTTTAGTTAATAGAGCTGCTGTTGGGTCTTCTTTATCAGAGCAGTGGATTTGGCTGTCTGTGTGTGGTCCAAAAATGTAATAGCAGAAGATCCTCTCCTCTATCCCTGTCTTTGAAAATTAGTCAAGAGAGGAACCTCCTATCCATTTCTTTTTACAGATCTAGAGATGATCTTTTAATTCTTCAAAAAGAATTAGACTTCTGTATTTTTGTGGCAAAAACACTGACATGTAATTCTTCTTTAGCCAAGTGGTTTTAAGAGTCTGTCATTTTGATATGAATATAAATTAGATGAAAATCCTTAGTGAACTTTTGTATGACCATTATGAAGATTGAGTAAGAAGCCAGTTAGCTTATCTTAGATCGTATATGTGGAAAAGGCCGCCCTGTCTCTGTTCAAAGTATAGACTATATAAAAAAGATGGACAGAGCCTCCAGGTTTGCAATATGAAACCAATGCAGAAGTACTTTAAACCTGCATTTCTTCTAATGGACGTAAGGGGGAGTCTTCCCCGATTTCAAAAACAAGTGCAATAGTAAAAGACTCTATAAATGCTTTCCAAATGATTAAACAGCTCAAACCCCAGACATGCAGACGTGCAAACCAGTTGGCTACTGCCTGGTAACCACTGGTTGCTAGGGAAAAGTGAAAACTCAACCAGCTGTGAATGATTGCTGGAGGTTGTTTGCCGTTGCTAGGTAAAATTGGTTACAAAGAGGCCTGCAGTATATGGTGTATGGGGCTGCTGAAAACCTCCTTCCGAGAGCAGATTGCCTCATTTGCATGGAAGGTGTCTGTAAACAGAGTGAAAGGCAAAAATGAAAACAGAGAATGTTCACCTTCAAAGTAAAAGTCGGTCCTTTTTGAAATATGTTGGCTTCAGCAATAATTCAAACTTTTAATTTGAAGGAGAACATTCTCCACTTCCAGTTTGAGTTTCCCTTTCTGACCTTTCACTGCATTGCTGGCTTGTTAGTGAGTGTTGCAGACAAGCTTGCAACCAAAACAATCACAAGTAGGTTTTTGCAGCAGCACCCCCTTTAAATCTAATGCTGCATTCCAAACACCTCAGAAGTTAAAAATCACGTTGGAAAAACAGGAATTAGTTTTGGTTCTTAGCGAGGTAGAGCCATTAATGTATCGCTATCAATACAGCATAATTCTTAAAAGCACCGCTGCACCACATTCATGGACAGAGCTTGGTCAGTGCTCTGCATATGGCTTATTCAGTGAGTCACAAATACACAAATGTAACAGTACAGATGAACAGTCTTACAATTTTACTGCTGCCACCATGGCTTGTTAATTCAGGGTTGGTGGGGCTGTTCTGGTTCTCTGGGTAGCAAGTTAACATGGCCTTCCAAATTAAAATTCTGACTGGTACTTGAAAATGCTGACTTAATCTGGAGCGTAGCATGATTTCACCCAGCAACAGCCAGCAACCTCCAACACCCATTTGGGGAAGACACATTCTTCCTTAGCATTTAGAGGTTGCCAGGGGATTACTGACTGTGTGACTGAGACCTAAATTACAAAATTACGTTTTATATCAGGGTTTCTGTTTGGGTGTAGCCAACGACAAATGAGTTGTAGGAGATCACTGTAGGCTTGAGTGTTAGGACTAGCTTGTTCTTGTCTTTATGTTAGAAAATAAATGACTTCTGGATCCAGATGCATGCTGGCATCAACCCTTGGATGATAAACTAGGCCTTCAAGAATATTACTAAAACAAGATAACCTTGGACCGAAAAAAATATGGATAACAGGCTGCCAAGTACATTTGCTTGACTGAATTGCTGCTAATACAGCAGGGAGATGAATAACATTGAGGTGCACTAAAGCGGACAGTGTAATAACAGTAATCACTTTGTGGGGTTCAATTACAGCAGTAAAACAAAGGTCACTGACATCTCTTTTCAGGACTCATGGATATTAGGAAGTATTTACTGTTGGTAGATAATTTAGTGAGATAACCCTGAAGGACTGTAGCTGGTGGCTGTGCAGGGACATCCAGAGGTATTTTGTATGTGTGCGAGCACATGAGCTTTGACTTGGCAGGAGACACTGGACAGGTGGATGCTCAGCCAGCCAAAGTCCCATTACTTGCTCAGGGGGCAGCAAGTGTGTATGTCCCTGAGTGTGTGTGTGCGTGCATGCATGTGGTAATTACTTTTTCTCTCTATGTGTGTCTGTTTGTGTGTGTGTGCAGACAGAGTGATTAGAGATGGGTGGCGGGTGGAGGGCTTGTCAGAAGTTATCTTCCCATCTCATCTCATCATAGGCAGTCTGGCGGATTCCCTCGATGGCTCAACAGCCCGACGCCGCAGTGCTGCTGTCAATCGGGCCGTCAACGCCTGCAGAAATCGATGCCAATCTCCCTCGGTTTCTATTTTTAACCGAGGCTTAGCACCCAGGCCTTTGATAAGGATGCTGCCTTCTTTTGGCTCTCCTCCTCACCTCGGATGAGCAGCCCCACTTCCGACCTCGTTCTCGTCCCCTGCTGATGAGGGGTGATAAGAAACAGACAAGATAGAGCGAAATGCACACACCGACCTGACACTCTGAAAGAGCCTTTCATGATGGAGAAAATGATTATTGTTAGCACAGTTATTGATAATCAGGCTGTAATAATGCAATGTGTGGGAGAGGCATGATTGCATTTAAATTGTTACCTTTATCAACTAAAGTTAGCCACAGGTAATACCGCTGCTACTGATGGATCTGCTACAACCTTAAAGAAAAAAACCTTTTCATCTTTTATTGGAAAATATACAGGACAGGAAAGAAACCTGATTAAAATTATACCTCATACAGAGATGAATCAGCCTAAGTGCAACAATAAAGAGCATGAATTAAATGAAAATTAAAGAGCTCCAGATTTTTTGATGAAGTGGTATTAGACATGTTTTAACTGTTTCAGAAAAAGGAAAGCTTAACATTTGCATTCATGAGTCTCTAGGCAGAATCCATTTGTATATATGGATAATGTAATATGATGGAAAGCTCCAGAACACACTGAATGGATCTTAAAAGGAGCCAGCTTTGCTAAATGTACTATAACAGTGTATTTTGAATATGCTGTCTCTTTATTGAGGAATTTGGTGATGCATTATGCTACATGAGTTCAGACTTCCTTGAGTTTTCAGGATCACGTCTTTGCTATTTGACAATGATGCTGCCCTCCTGGCTTTAAGTGGTACTTCCAGCTTTCACTGAGGCGTTTGGATCAGAGTGTGAAGCAGTGAGGATGTGAATTAGCACCTCCATGTCTGAAGCTACAATTCTCACCCGAAAAAGGGTGGCGTGCCGACTCTGGGTGCTTGACAGAAGAGGTGAAAAGAGAGCTGAGCGTAAAAGGGAAAAACTATTGATTTACCGGTCAATCAATGTTCCTACACTCACCTGCGCTCAAAGGCTGTTAGTATAGTGATAGAAAATAAATGTTGTGATTACACGAGATACATGGAACCTTAAGAGCTTCCGCTGATAAGTGTCGGCGCCCGGCCTTTTTTGCTAACTGTGAGGATCATTAAAAAAGAGCCAGCTATGACTGACTTGGATACCTCGTGAACGAGGTGCTTCAGGCATATCTTACTTGGTTGGACACCCTGGGGCAGAACCTGGACATGCTTGGGAGACTATGTCTCCTGGCTGGCATGGATGGTGGTTGGTGGTTGTTTACATATGTATTCGTAGAAATGACAAATAAAATGGAAGTTGTTTGTTTCAGGGTAACCATAACCTCATCCACTGATTTTAGGAAAGATTGCCTGATAGGCAAAACAACTGTCTCAGGGTCTCAGACTTTATACTGTAACACTCAGTGGAAATGTCTTGGAGAAGTGACCTAATTATAATATTAATATTTTAAATAAATGCCCTTACACAGTGCTTGGACATCAGAAAACCTAGGAAGAGCCTGTGATCCAGTAAATTAATGTAGCTGCTATCAGTATACTCTGTATTCAGTTGGAACTGGAGGCTTAAGAAGGACATTTTTGACCTCCAACAATATTATATTTTGTTTATAACCTTTATTATATATAAAAATTTTACTGTCTTTAATGTTTGATTCTGTTTGTCTTGCTTCTAGTGGTGGATGTCAGCCAGCTGAGGTTGCTCCTTATGCTCAAATGACCCACATCTATTCACTTCTTGCACTGCTGATATTGCTGTCTTTCACACGCTACTGTTAGTTCATTTTTCAGTTTTTCTTTCATTTCAAGTAATCTCATTCTAGAGAGCAAACACGTTTAGTTTAATCTTGGCTTCTTTTGGCACTCACAGCTTGGTTATGGTACTGGCAAATGTTTTGTGGGCCAGATGATGTCCAAATGTCACCACACCTGACATCTGGCCCATATAAGGTGGAACTGTGGCTGAGTCGAGGCAGCCAGACTCTCCCCAGGTTGCTGCCATCAGTCAAAGCCAAATGCTGTCAATAGAAAACTGCACATGTGGACTACACGCTGTATGGGCCAGATGCTCGGGGTTACTGTCTTTGAGCCAGTTTGTAATAAATCCGATGTAAACTTATATAATATTGAACTATTTGCCATAAATACGCACCATTAATTATTATACAACCTTCACGTCTCATGTTTTTGAATGGTCATAGCAGAAGAGGCACAACAAGGTTTTGTATCCCAGGCGTCCACTACCTCTATTAAAAAAGGAAAAACCCTGCTTGAAGTTTAAGTGCCTTGTGGAATCTATGCCAACAAGGACCAAGGATGTGGAGGTGTTTAATGCTGAGTATTTTCCCCCTTTACTACACTATATATCTATATATACACTGGAGTAGCATACCCTAGTGTCAGCAACTCAAAACTCTTATTAAGAACAGAACAAGACAGAATGTACCACCTGTCTACTGTTTCTCCTCCTCCTACACTGCTCAAACTTGTGTTGTGTGTGTTTTGTAGCCGGCTGGGGATCTCCTCCCCTCTGTGGACTTGGAGGTACTTTGTCACAGCTCATTGTAGGAACTCCTGGAAAATTAATTCCCCCCTCAAGAGTTTGACTTCAGATGTTGCACATTAATAATCACTATTGCCTCGCAAGAGTCTACGTCGACAGCAATCATGTGCTGACAAGAGGGAAGTTGTGCTGGGAGTTGTTGGAAATGTATCATGGATTAATCGTATCTGGCACAATGGTAATGCTGAGGAATGAAAAGTGTTTGCGGTTTTTAAATCAATATCTCGCATTAATTCAGAGGACTGGTTTCAGAAGCGGAGGATGTTGTTGCTTTGATGATATCTAGAGTTTCTCTACACTTCATCTTACTAATTTGGCCATAACTTATGATTATGTTGAGATCCCTTTCATGGTTTTAATTAGAACAAAAATACAACATGCACCTAATTAGTGCAAGTTGGGTTAGATGTTTTAAAAGCCTCTTTCTTTTTGATGCAAAAACAGCAGCAGCAGTGTGTAGGCAAGGCAGCTTGCTGGTTCGACAGAGCCTTATGTAACCGAGAGGTCACAGGTTTGACCCTCACCACAACAAGTGTGCGCTAACAGCTGTGCGCTTTTGCATTGTGCCCTTGAGCAAAGTAACCTCGCCTCTCCTGAAGTCATGTTAAAAAAGAATTATCGAAATCCAGTAAACAACGTTGTGTTTTAAATGTAAAACAGGAAGGAATTGAATTTAAAGCTTCAGTTATTCACTTTTTGTTGAAAATCTGTTGTAGAATTTCTTTTTTGTGCATGCCCCATTTTGCTCTGAAGTTGTTGGCAAAACTCTATTCAAACATTTTCCCTCTAATTGGGTGTTTTTGTGGATGCAGGATTAATCAGCCGCGGGGTATTTAATGTTGTTTGGGCAGCTGAGAGGTAATACAGCCAAGCCATTAACATATCATTAAAGAGTCCTAAGCACTGTAATTGCAGCCAGAACGCTGACGCTACACTCTCATTAAGTGGACTCTAAGAGGAGACGTCTCGTTGTGATGGGTTTTAGTGAGATGTTGGGGAAAAAATCTGTGTAACTCAGCATGCTGCTGTCACAATGAGAAGTCCAGTGAGCAAAGATTGTTTCCAAAATGGCATGCAGGCTGATGAAAGGCACCCAACTTTCACCAATCGGCTGCTACAAACAGGTTTTTAGCCATTTTAGCTGCATGACTCCATGTATTGCAATGCTGGTCCTCTGGTCAGTCCATCGCTTGAGTCCAGGTGGAAACACCGCATAAAACTGTCAGTGTTTCAAACACGATGAAACCCACTGACTGATAATTCACTAGCTGAAATGAAAACACATCAAATCACCATAAAACCAAGTAGAATACTCAAAGGACTACAGCCAAGTCGGTGATCGACTCCAGCCTGACGAAAAAGAACAAATATTTCATGTTCATGGACACAAATTGCAAAATTTTTTTAATGTCAGTGAATTAGAAAGCGATGTATCTCAAAAGGAAGTATAGGCTATTTCTTGTGTAGAGAAAATGGAAAGGTGTGACCAAGGCAACCAAGAAACAGAGCTTTTAAAGCACCAACATCTACCATGAAAAGCGTCATTATACACAATTATACCGTCACCATTTGACCATACTTTCCTTTTTTTGTCTTTTATGTATATGTACATGAATTGGTATATACAAGAGCTGAAAGAACAGGAATTTATGTTCGGGACAGGAAACAATGTGTTAAAGGAACGTGAAAAGCAAGACTGTAAATTTCACCACAGTTTTGTAAACTAATCATTTCAGTCTGTACTAAACTGTGTACTATTTGTTTGTAAATGTACAATATCTCATGAACAAATCTAGGAGAATTAATAACTTTAACTAAGTACCAAATTTCCAGTTTATAAACTGAGCAATCCTTACCTTTGAAAATACTATCTTGCTGTTTTCTCCTGTCCTTTCTTTGCTCTTTCTTACATCTTGATCCATGTCTGACTGCATTTATCACGACTTAAGCATTTTTTAATCCCTGGATTTACAGCATCTGTGTCTTGGTCACTGGGTCTTGGTTGCAGGGTTTTGAGTTGTGTAGTTGCTTGAATCGTTTTGATTTTGAGTATATAACTTATACCAGCATTTCCTGGTCAGTTTCTTATATATTTATATTTTGAGGTTTTAGTTTTACATCTAGTTCTGTTCATGGTTATTTTCTGGGTCATAAGTTTTTGAGTTCCTGCGTAATCCTGCCTCCCTCGTGTTTCTGTGTCTTGTTACTTTTAATTTAGGTAATCTTTTGTCTCTTGTGTTTAGTTTTACTTCCTTTTGAGACATTATGTTAGCTGTGTTTCCACCCGTTTGCCATTTTTATCGATATCTGCTGTGTGTTTATATTATCAGAGTTTCCCTCTTTTCATTGTCGCATCATCCTCCATGGTTGTGTCCTTCATGAACGTGTTACAGCAATGTGAAAGACAAAAGTATGTATTGAGGGTATAAATGCGCTATTTTCTTAATGCTGGTCAAGTATCTCCATGCCTTCCAATGGAGTCGCATTAAATGCCTACCTAATGGCTACAGCAGAGGAAAAATTAACTCTTTGCAGTATTATCTATTAAACTGTCTATTAGATTTGGTTACTCATTAAGCGATGTGCTGGAATTCTATTCTGAATCATGCTCATAGCAAAATGAGCAAACAGTAGCTCTATTTGTCGGTGTGATTGCACTTATACACCCAAAACTACGGCGCTATGTGGTATAAGTATATAAAATTGAACAGTAGATGACTTTGTATCTGTAAAGGGATGCAAACATTTTTATTTAGAAGGCTCATTATATTCATGAGGATACCTCCTTGTAACACCATTACTACCATTAGTCTTGAAAGAATCATTTCTACTATGTTGGGAGTTTTTTTCTCATGTGGCCGTCACATTTTGAAAACTGTGGATACCTGCAGAAAGTGACAGACAGTGCAACACTTGCTCTTTTCATGAAACTCTTTAAAATCTGCTGAATTTGAGTCTCTTCAGATCTCCTCCCTCACTGAGTCCACCTGCTAAACCCAATGAGCTCATGTCAGTGAACATGAGGAGACATGTCGCTTGAGGATTTAAAACCAATTAAACAAAAAGATTATGCAAAAGTTTATTAATTAAAAAAAATCTGATGGGTTTTATTCATAAGCCATTTTATTCTCGGATCTAAACGCTATGACAAAATGTCATATTTTGCCCCTGTGCCTAAAACTGTGGGATTCTAAAAACTTGTTCGATAATGTTGACACATCCTCAGTATCTATACTTTGCAGGACTCATCTGTGTCAATATTTGACAGACTTTCTGCTTTAATTACAGATTCCCTTTTGTGCACTCTCCCAAATTTCGGGGATTATCCAATTACTGCTTGCGTGCCGACAAACAAGGGGGCCTCTTTGCCTTTCACTAATTGGAATGAGGAGTGGTGCCAGTGCTCAAAGGGAAGGCCTATCACTGAGAATTATTGAATAGTGAAGGAGTAAAAGGGGTGGGGGTGGGGGGGGGAAGAGAGAAGGATGTGTGGTCCGCCTTGGGCTGCTTGTGGATTTCCTCTGATTTCATCAGAAAAAAGATGGCTGAGGCGATTCCCCCAGACAACAGCCAGCTGGTGTGTGTAGGCGAGCTTTGCAGCCCAAAATCTCTGAGAAAAGAAAATGAAAGAATCACGCTGTGCCTCTGCAATTCATCCTCTGCATCAGAGTTACCCCTAAACAATCTTTCAGCTCGCCTGCTGTTAGACAACTTTGTGTGATAACATGGTGCAGCAAAAATGACATCTTTATTTTTTTTAAATGCGGTTGTGGTGTTATACATATATATGGCAATTTTGTGCCTTAAAGCAGCTTTAACATACTCTGTTAAACAACACAAGCAATTATGGCAGTGATAGGCTGATTAAATGGCACTTACTGGCTCTTTATTGAGCATTTCCATACCTCATATCTATCATTAAACCAATTATTGAAGCATATGTACAGTTAAATGTGCTACTAATGTGCTCCTGATTACTACAGCTCATTGTTGGGCAATTGTGGACTTAAAGCAGTCTTGAGTCAAGCTTTTAGCGAATCCAGTAAGAAATTAGGAGTTAAATCATCCCATCTTAATAGAAAAGAGCTCTCCAGCAGCTTGACACACGAAGGATCTAATGCGTGTTTGTGTGTAGATTTGGGCTGAGATTGTGCACAATTTGCAAAACAACACAGAAAAACAAAAAGAGCACGACAGACAAATGAAACGAGAGATATGCGGCAGGTTGAACTGGCGTGATTCATAATTTATTGAGCAGCACTGAGGTTACAACAGGGAACAAATGAAGCACAGAACACAAAAGAGCATTATTTATTACAGGAAAATCAAAGTGTAGCCTGAGGGGGGTGTTGATAAAGTAGAACAACACTCGTACATAGCACCTACTGTACACAAACGCACTATATTATTGCAGCTGTCAGATGAAAACCCCATTATGCTGTTGTGGATGATTTTCATGTTTTTACCTGAAACTGGGGATTATGTGACCTTGTATAGGACATATGAAAGCGTTTGCATAATTTAAAGTAAAATGCACGGCTGTCACAATGAAAATTAGGCTGTGCCGTCTTATTTCTCTGATCATTTTGACATTTTTGGAAAGCTGGGGTCTGCACGGCAGCGCAGTCGTAACTGAGCATTGCAGGAAACGACATACACACCCTTAGGCGAAACAAAGAATGGCAGCAATCTATTCAAACACAACTTCCCCTGCATGTGCCAGTGGTGTTTTAAATAATGCAGACTCTTTCCCATAGATGCCAGGATGGTTGATTCCCACCTTTACATTCCCATGGCCCCCCGCTGGTCTAGGATCAAATCCTCTCTCACCCCCCCAGTCTCCCCTCTACTATTCTCTCAAGCCTCCTCATGTCTCTCTAAAGTCAGAGAAAAAGCCAATGTAGGAGTGGGAACCTGAAAAATAAATTACACTGATAATGCAAGCAAAAGAAACTTCCCAACCCACCCACTGAATATTAGATCACAACAACGTACAGTCTTAAATAAATCATTAAACCTCTGCAGACCTCCTCTATTACAATTTCATCTTGAATAATTATCGGCCCCTTTATTGGTGCCGGAGTAATGTCACACAGTTGCAAGCGTCTGCCAAAATCTTGTAATATCGTGGGATTAATAATTCATTATTTTTTGGGGTTCGCAGCAACAACCCATTTGGGTTTTATTCAGATTCTGTCCAGGGGGAGACTGAATGAGAACAGCTCATTGCACAGCAAATACAAACAGAAGGTTGACATTTAAACCCAAGCCCCCACAGCACCCTACTGGACCCAGCAGCAGGATAATTTGAATTTCTTGCTTAATTGGTTGACACCGAGTTCAGCTCAGGCAGAAAGTTACCGCTGATAAATGCCATTATTAGCCATTTTGAGCTGGTGAAAATTTGGACCTAATTTGTGAGCAGACAAGGGGTTCACACTGAGCTGAGTCACTGTTTTCATGCTGGTGCTTAAGAGTTTAAAGGGGTTCGATTTAAAGAAATACACCCTCACAAAGAGAGGTGGGCTCTGATACAATGTATCAGAATGTGTTTGTTCGTGGTGAAAACTCCTTATCAAGTGCAGATCAAGTTTTCAACCATGCTACCTATGTCAAACTACAGATGGTGATGTCATTGAGTCCAGACTTGAGTTTCATTCATGGTTTATGGTTCTCAGATGGAGAATCCTAACATTGGGAGTCTTATTACTTCTCCTCCGGTGCCGTAAATTACTTAACTTTTATGGTTTTTCGAAATATGCTTCAACTTCTACATGATGGATGGGAATTTTGCTGTAGACGTTTGAGACCCCCTCGAGCTGAACTGTAATTACTTTGGTGATCCTCTGATTTCTCATTTAGCTCCATTACTTAGTCAAGAGCAAACTTTTTTTTAAAAAATACTTTGGCTCTTGAGCTTCAAAACGAATGACATTCTCATCTCAGTACCATTTACCTGTTAATTACCAAATGTCAGGACGAGCTAAAATAAAGATGAACCAACTAAGAAAATGTTTTTTTTTTAATTAAAGGGAACTGGATTTATTAAAAACAAAAGAAACATACAAAAAAAAAGAGAAATTGTTTTACCCGTAATTGCCAATAATTTTAAAAGAGACAACTGCTATAAATTCTAAAATCTCAGTCTGTCACAACCTTCTGCAGATAGTTGTGACTAAGGGTTTGGGTTAACTTTTACACAAGCGCAAAATCCTTCTAAGGACATATAAAAGGATTTAAAACATCAGTCCAAAGAGGAAAGATAATAGCAAGTTATTTTCAAACCTTATGGCCTTGTTTCATTAGATCATATTATTTTTAAAAATGTGTTTTACTTGAGTTTTAAAGTAACCTATGAATCTATAGTCAAAAGTTCTTTATTAATCTAAGAAGAAGAAAACAAATGTAGAAAAATGTGTTTGATTGTGGAAGGATTATGTAGAATGAATCAAAAGTATTTTAATTTAACTCAAGTTTAACCTAGAGGATTAAATAATATAAAACTTTAAAAGTTAGGAATATTACATTTATTATATTTACTATAATCCCATCTATTTTAATTATATATAAGGCACCTTCATGACTGATGAGGGAGTTACAGCCCACACAGATGCAGTTTTAATTAGTACAGTAATAATATAATTGAACTTTTTTTTGCTTTGTTAGGTTCGGTTTTGGGTATTGACTTTTTGTGTATTTAAAGGTTATTTCACTTACGTCAATAAAAATCACTATAACAACTTTAAATGTTCTTTGCCAAAGTACAACTTCACAGCCTCACAGTTTTACTTGGATGGCAATAAACTATTTTAAACTGAAGCCTTTTTCAATTAGAAGTTAAATTAATTTACGTGTATATAGTGCCAACTCACACCTTCCTCTCATGGCATTTTATACCATTAAGTAAAATGCAAATCATGTTAGACCTGATGTAAAACGTATTTAGATACAGCAGCCTGTAACAGCTTTTCGTGTACAGCATTTATTTGCATTCAAAGGAGAAAACAGACTACATCACGTACGTTACCAAAGAATATTGATGACCTACCTCTGCACATTGTTTCACTTATTTTTCCATCCTCATCTCTATTTCGAGAACTCGGCACAATGACCCCAGGGCATAGGAATGCAGGAATGAGTTTGAAATTCAGGGCACATGCCAGCATGCAGGTGGGAAAAGTAGGTCTGTTCACAACCAAAGATTGACTCGTCAGCCCTTACTTGCTGAGCGTTCTGCTTAATTGTTTGCAATTAGCTGTTTAATTTTCGATTTTCCCCCCACTAAAACTTTTATCCAGAGTGGTAAACACTCTCGGCAGGGATCATCCTTGTTCTATTTATAATGTGTGTGTACATTCTTGATAATAGGCAGGACATTGATGTGAACATGGCAGCTGTCATATCCACAGGAAGCTCGCTGCATGTGTTGGCCAGCGTGTTGAGCACTCGCCGCGTGTTTAGTGGCTTCTACTCCTACATGAACCCATCTACCATCACGTAGGAATAAAAAGCCATAAGACACAACAGCAATCTCACAGGAGGAAGGAGAAAGAAGGAAGGAAGGAAGGAGGGAAGCGTATTAAAAAGGAACTTCACGTAGCCAAAAAAGGAGATAGGTTGTTCTCTCAGCTGGAAAGACGAGGAAAAGGAGGAAAAGTGATTTACAAGTGGGTAAAACACAGGGAGGGTGGGCGAGGAGAAAGTTAATTTTGCAAAGGGATGATACAAGGAAAGCAACAAGGAGTCATTTAGAAGGCAGAGGTAATCCACAGTTGATAGGTATTCAGAAGGCCATGCTCTCTGTTTGTCTTTCTTTCTGTTTGATTATGTGCTTCTGTGTGCAGCAGATGACTATGTACTGCAGGCATTACTAGATTCAGAAATTCCTCTGTGTGTAAACTATATTTGATATGCTGGAAGCTGCTCTGATGAACCTAACCAAACTCCATCTGCTCTGCTTCCAAATGCACACATTTTTCTCCAGGCAGCCGCACATGGTTTAATGTGTATTTCAAATGAAAGCCTGTGTTTCTTTAGATGTTTCACAAATAGATATCTGCTTTTTAAAACTAGACATGCTCCTATTAATATCCACTTCACAGTCTCTGTTCGCAGCCCTCTTGCAGTAGAAAACCACTCTCCCTTGGTTGCAAAAGGGGTTACAGTACGAGTGTATGCATGCACAAGTCAGGCAGATAAATATGTATGACTCCACGGCGGTGGGTTTCCTGCTTTGTATGCTAATGATCTTATTCAAGTTTAATAATGCAACGTAGGTGCACTGAGGGTAGGGTGGTGGAGGAGGGCTGACGAACTGAGGAAGGACCTCGTGGATGATCCGCGAGGAGCGAGAAAACTGATTAAATTTTTTCTTAATAATCCGTAGGAAGACTTGGCTTTCTATGGAAACCACAAAGACTGCATTTGATAATCGAGACTACAATGTATGTGATTTGACATTTTTTTTAATGGCCAGTAATGGTGCTGTTCAAATTAGTGAAAAAAATTCAATTGATTGCAAGGATTCATATGCAGGCTTCTATATGCTGGTTAGATGTTTTGCAACCAAAGGAATCAAAGTGTAAGTGAATTATCTATAGACTGTATATAAAAGATGGATGTGACTACTGTGACACTGCTTGTTTTTATATGAAATCCCATTTGGAAATATTGAGGCGAGTATTTTGTTCGTCAGGGCAGCGATAGCTAAGTAGGTAGAGCGGTGGCCCCATGATCAGAAGGTAAGGGGTTCTAATCCACTGAACGGCTACCTTGAGGTGCCCCTGAGCAAGGTACCGTCCCTACACACTGCTCCCCGGTTGCTAGATTGGTGGCTGCTCACTGCTTCACTGAGTGGGTTAAATGCAGAGATGAATTTCCCCACGGGGATCAATAAAGTATACATTCTTATTATCTTGGCTTTTTGAAACCAAAAGTTGAACTTAAAAACTTACCTTGCTTAATTTGATGTCTGTTTCACTTTGAACCACAATTTACAATGTGAACATCATGCTGAATGAAATAAGGGTTGAAGTTGGGGTTAAGCCACCAGGAAAACATTTACTGAGGTCATAGAGCTAGTGACAAGTAGGCTCATTTGTCTATGAGTTTTTTATCTTCTTATACAGTCTTTGACTAAAAGAGTGTTATCCAGGGAATTCAAGCTAAAATCTATTATTTATTTAATGTATTGAAGGTGAACTGACTGCCTTTCTTTTGTTCTAATTTATATTTTTACTTAATATTATTTCATGTTATTCCCTTATCATTTAAAATATGGTGTTTCATCAAATTACCCCACTTTAAAAACTTTCTCATGCCAACCAGCAAAAACACTAAAATGCATCACTCACGTAACATGAAGTTGTTAATAGTTTCATAGGTATATTACAGGTTTATGTGGTTAATATTCTTTTATCTTCAATCGCAGTCTTGCAGCAGATGACAGCGATGGAAAAGATTTTCATTAGCAAAACAAAGGGAAGTATGACGAGCGTCTGTGTTGGTGTACGTGTGTGGAACCATATGTGATTCCCTGCGTCTTTCATCTACACTCAGATGAAGGTAGACGTCAGTGCTCATTCGCAGGTCTCTGCATGAAATCCTGAAGGACCCTGGCACAGAAACAGAAGAGAAAGAAGAAGAGTGGAGATGAGAGGTGCGCTCAAACAAGAACTCATCCTGAACAGTGAAATCCTTATTAATGCACTGCAGCTGTTTGGTCTTTTAATAAGTCAATTGTAAGGCTTTAATTATTAAATTAGAGATCATTATGAGTAGCTGCAATGAAAAATGTGCACCCTAGAAGACGTTTTATGAGTTGTGCGTGTGGGCTTTCAGCTGCCAGTCTGCAAAAGCTGTAAATCTTTAAAAAGTGCTTCTCCCTGAGAAAGAGCTAAAACTGTGATTTTACAGACCCACCGACACAAACAGGCATTAACCACAAACCAATTATGCCAAGTAGGAACCTCTTGGTGATGACTTGTGCAGTTTACAGTGCCTAATGAAAAGTTAATAGCAAGCACACACACGTCGACGTTTCTGCACCTGCTAACACCTCCACTGAAGTAAAAAGTGGGAGATTTCAACAAGGCATAAAGCGTATCGATAAAACTTTATGTTTTGCTCAAAAGTTTCGAGCGCCTACATGTTTTGTTCATACATGTCTGCGAGGACTGACCATCCCGACGGCCAAAAATAAATGGCTTACTTTTAATTTATCATCTAAAAGGCGAGGAGAATTGTTTAGGATAACTCTTCACACAATGAGCTGTGACATCTTCATTGAAAAATGATTGATTGGTCTGCCAGGGAGAGGAGCTGTTTGAGAGACAGATCAGTCAAACAGTCAAGCTGTAAAAGCCCAATAATATGATGAATGGTCTATTTACCCAACAGATGAGGGGAGACTTGCATAAAGATTAAACGTGTGGTTTTTGAACGTGTCCTGGTCACAGAATAGATAAAAATTTGAATAATATGTCTGTGTTCTCTGTCAGGGAGCAAGTTGGAAATAAATTTAAGTTGCGAGTGATTTTCAGCTTTGAATAATGCAGCTTGGCTCATTCATCACTTCGGATTGTCTTGCAGCAAGAGAAAAATGGATTTATCGATTATGATGCATGCATTTCACACCTGTGTGGATTTCCACCTGCGCAAATCCCACAAACTCGATCCGCTGAGGATCTGAAAGTTGACGGAAAAAGTGTGGTTCTCTCTGATTAATTTCCCCTTCCTATTTCCCCGTGCGCAAAGAAAGTTTCAGCCACATTATCATTACGGCATAACCATTATTAGTCGTAACATTATTCTCCTTCGCCGGAGGCCATTGCATCTATATGCTCGTGTATCATAAATGGACCATTTAACATGCACAAACTGTATCTAAAGTCGAGCCACTAATCACTTAACTAAACAATGTCTCTGAGGATCGGGAGCAAGTGTTGATAGAGTGACCCAATTTTTTTAATACGTGGCATTTATAATTGATGTGCAATAGATGTAGCAGCCTCAGATCTGATAAGGGCTTGGCTCTGATGGATCTCCAGATAGGCTTTCGTGGGGGGAACAGATGTAGAGTCGTGCATCAGAGAGGGATGAGGGTTGCCTGTGATCGTTTCCACCCTGCAGCGAACAAAATAGCCCTCATATATCCCTGTAATCTGCATTAGCGCCAGAGCACAAGCCAGGAGACAGCACAGAGGGGGATGAGTAATGGGGCTACCGCTGATTTGGCAGGGCTATATTACACCTCAAAACTGAGGCATGCCCAACTGGCAAGAATATGAAATGAGGATGTCATAAATGAACACCATCCCTCCAAACATGATATTCTTCAATCCGTATTGTATGCTTTTAGTAGGCAACAGGCAGGTATTGACTTTTTTTGGTGAAATCTACAAGACTTTGAGTGTTTTTATTTTATTTTACTGCCTTATTTCTATTGATTGACATGTTTCATCACGTATTCTGTTTCTGTCCAGAAACCAGTAGGTTGTGAGATGACTAATGACCTCACAATGCTTTGGCAACTTCTGCCGGTATGAAAATTGCAAAACTTGAGCCACAAGTAACTCTCTAACTGGCGAGGGTATGAGCACGAGCCCAGAGCCAGAGGAAGAAATGAATGTTCCTGTCCAGCAGCCACAGTGGAGTGTACATGGTGAAAAAAAAAATCATCCAAAATAGTGTATTGCACTCCACACCCAGAGGGGGAAGGCAATTAGTTACATCTACTTTGTGTCTCTCATTTTACTGCTTATTCTGAAGCAGCCTTTAGAGAAGAGAATTAAGCAGTGAAGTTATTTCCAACTGAATATTTTTAATCATGGGAGTAAATTTTGCAAGACAAGAAAGCCTAGCTGTAACCCAAATAGCAGAAATCTTTTCATCGCATCTCAAACAGAGCTAAAACCTAACAAGTGAGGATATAAAATGAGAGCATAACAAACACCATCCCCAACACGGCGCCTGGCATTAAAGCCTTGTAATGGCTTGTAACAGGATATGCTCACTTGGTATCTGAAATTAAAGCGTAGATATTACATCCCTTGAGGCCAATCAAGTAATTCTGTGTATATTCTGCTGGGAAGCTAATGCACTACGAACTGTTTGTTTGTGGGCTCAGTCTTAGTTGGTTCTGTGCGAATGAATTTAGTTTAATTTCCTCTTATAATTTATGCTTTCTTGCATTGATAAAGTCTGGTGCATTCCTTTTTCTATTTACAATTAAAATATCTCATAAGCAAAACACACAGCTCAAGGAAAAGAGCTCAGCATCTACAGTCTGCTAATGTTGTTATTTTTGCTTCACTTTGAACAGAAATTTGATTAGCAGGAGGAGACAGATAGCGCGCCGCAACATGACAAATGAGGCGAAAACTTTACTTCTTCATCAGATAAAGCCGAATCATTTAATCAACACTGGTGCAGGGAAACATCAGCATATGGTGGTATTAAATTTACATCTTGGTTGATGTGTGGTGCAGCCGCCACACATCAACCCATCAGCCTCTACAGGATATGCACGCAAGCTTCTGCTGCGTGGCTTTTCATTATGCGAACGACAAAGCAGCAAAAAAAAAAAAAAACTCCAAAAAAATGGAATCTGTGAAAAGATGAGAATAAGACGAAAAATGCAAGCAATAAAAGCTAAAGTTGTCCCTGAGATAATGAGCAATTGTGTTCGTTTAATCCTTTCTTGCGCCTTTTATATTTTGTGATGACGACTTTCATTAGAGAGCTTGCTTTCACAACAGGCGAGCCTTTTTCGGCTTTATATAAACCAACTAAAGGTCCAGATCAGGTCATTAGGAGAGCGGGACTTTCATTAGATTATCGTTAAAGTGTGCATGTGTGAAATTCCCTCGTTAGTGACCTTTATACTACAGCTAATAGCCTCTAAGTTTCTGCTGGAGCTGTTTTTTTCCACTGCAGGGGCATTAGAAGATTGCTTTTTCCATTTCACATGTTTCTACGATAAAAAGTGCTTGTGGAAGCATTTTGGAAGCGAGCAGAAGATTAGCTTTTTGCTCCCTGCAACATCCGGCTGACCTGAGAAGTTGAAAGGTGTTGGTGTTTTCTGTTGATATGTGTTGCACTGCTTTGGAGGATGCCGATTAATGAGAGTATATAGGAAAAAATGAAATGAATAAAGACCCCCAGGATAAAAGATAAGGTTAGAATGCAGTGTGTTGTGCTTTTATTACTCAAAAATAAAACGTAGCGCGGACACTAAGCTTCAGGGAAAAGTCGACTAATCTGATTTTCACCAATTTATTCCGGCTATAAGAACATGCTAATATTTTAGGCTATTAGTGTAATTGTTTTAACTTTGGTTTGATACATCAAAATGCTATACTAAGCACAAGCTTTTGAGATAGCTGTTACATTGTAGCATTGGTAAAATGCTTTTGTCAAAGCCGAGGCAGGATTCACCTGGGTCCTATCTTAAAGGATGACCTAGCACATCAGTGTGTGAAGGGGGTAAAAAATAACACTGCTTAACCAAACAGATACTTCTAAAACTTCAATATATTGGAGAAGACGTGCAGAATATTTTGTAAAATTTTATGGTAAGTAAACTTTAGATCTGTCTTAAAGCATGACCAACTACTGAGCTCAGCCATATTTAGCCCGGAAGATTTAATGAATAAGCTCATTTTTCTTAATCAGCATCACAGCATTTGATTTTTTGTTCTCCATATTTCTCTGTTTGGTTTTTGGAATTTTTGTATTATTTAGTTTTTAGTATTTCTGCTATGTTGCTTAGTTGTTTAAACATTTTATGTAATTTAATAGGTTTTTATAGCTGGAAGCCCTTCGAACCTCTATATGTGATATTTGGCTGTACAAATAAACTGAACTGAATGAATTTTGAAAGGAGAAAATTTCTATTCTGGTCAACAGTAAGCTCCTGGCAACCAATTGTTTAGTCCTTTTCACAGACAGAAAATAGAAAACCCTGCAGAAAACATTTAAAACTGAGTCAATTTTAAATAGGAAAAGTTAAACAGTGGTTAAAAAAATATTTCCCATGCAACCGCTAATCAAATGTTGCTGAGTTCTGCAGCACTTTGTACCGTGCACAATGTTGCAAACACACTGACATTAGTTTGCAGAGTTTGGCTAACTTTAGCAGTGCTAGCAGCAGTAGCCGTTTCCATGTCCTGGTGAACTATGGTTACTCCTGGCCTCTGTCTCTTGGTTCTTGCCATTTTACTCTGACAAAGCCGGAATACAGCTGCTCCTTTTTTACCCCCTTCTTCTTTTTTTATACTAATGCACTGGAAAAACAGCAGTGGCTAGCATGGCTGTCATCTGTTTCCTTTCCACCTATTCATAAATGGTGGGAGACCCATTTTTCAGGGCTACACCCTGGGCAGCAGCATTGCATCATTTGTGAACAGAAAGAAGTCATTGTGCATTATTAAAATAAGAGTAATATGTTCAACCAACTAGTGTTTCTGATGCTAACTGCTTGAGAATTTTTTGTGGTGTGGTAGCTTTAGTTTAAAATCCATTAATGTGCATGCACCCCAGGTAGCAGGCTTCAAGTGGAATTCAAGGAGGTGTAACAGTAAGGACTGCTCCGGCATCGTTTCGCCATATTTGCAAGTATAATCAATGCTTAACATTTAAAGTGACAGTGACACTCATCAGTGCACAGCCATTCTAAAAAAAAATAAATCTGAATCTTATTCTAAAAGTAATTTGTTAATGACAAGTTATTAAGACGTGATGAATGATCTTCTGATGCCAAGAAAATTTGTTAGATTTGTTAACGTTGACACTACAATCCAGTGCCTACCCCAAAACGTTGTGGGATTGGCTCACAAAACCCTGCAATACATATCTTATGCACAAATGGGTTCATTTGAACTTTGATTTGGTCTACTTCTACTTCTTATTTATTTATTGTCTACTACATGCTATGTTCTCTAATCCTTTTAATAGCTAATTATTATGTTTAATGACCACATTCAATCTTTTTTAGCGAACATTTTCCAATGGTTATGATTTCATTTTAAAATTTTAGCTGCTAGAAATACTTTTAGCTAACTTTAACTGTTCATTAGTAACTTAGTAAGCTATTTTAAAAGCATGTTTAGCTAACAGTTTCATTAGTTTACTGTTAACTTACAAAATCAAAAGTTAAATGTATTCTTTTACAATTTTTCATACTATCAGTTAACTGTGAACTATTCCTCATACTCTTGAGCTATTTTAATGTTTTTTTTAAAAAAACTTTCTTATTATTAATTTCTTTTTAAATTATTTATTTTGACCGCTCATTATGCATCATTTTAACTTAATGGTTAACTTTTCTTCTCAAAAATGCACAGCTCTACTAAAGTCTTGAGTTAAATTATAAGATTAGTCAAGCTAATTTTTCTATGTACACCCTAGGTGTTGCAAAATTACCCCCCAGTCTACACCAGTGATTGGAAATCACCACTGTAGTCTACCTCACATCCGTCAGTGCTGCATTACATGGAGCCACACGTGTTTAAACTCTGTTTAGCTCACTTTAAAAAATACATTTGTGCAGTTTTTTTTGCAAATCATGCACACACAGTATACTGTATACTTGATGTTTATGTGGAGCGACTAAATGAAGAAATTATTAATAGCCTAAAAATCAAAACCGTCCTCCCAAATATGCAACAAATCACCCTTATCTACTCTGTCGCTCCTCTTTCTTTCTCTGCTCCCTCCCCGTCTTCATTACTCACTGAAGGTTTTCTCCCTCCCGTTGACTCTGAAGTGAGAACATTTTCATGAAGGCAATAAAACGCTCATCAGCAAAGGCCTGAAATGATTTTTTAATATGACGACATTTTAATGAGGACTGAAGGAGATGGCTGGTTTGGCTGATGGCAGCACCTCTTTATCAATGAGTGGCAGGGAAGAACTAATGGCACTAAAACAGGCAAGCTGCCTCGCCTCCCTCTCTCTCTCTCTCTCTCTCTTTGTGTCTTTATGTCTCTCTCTCACACACAACACATACTTTATATTCTTTATTTGCAGGAGCTAAATTAAATTTCAAGCAGTAGAAAGATACGAAACCATTTTTTCCTCCAGCAGGATAGTTATTACTTTCCCGGGGATGCTGTATAAAACCATATTTGACCTTTTTTAGACAGTTACACACAGACTCTCCACTCTCCATCTCACTTTTCGCCCAAGTAAGTGTTTACGTGTTAGGCCATTGATTGAAACTTAATCTGAGGACTGCACAGTTTAGCTGCTTGAGAAAACCTGTCAGATGTGAGCGCCGAGATTGATTGTGCTGACAAAAGGTCGTGTTATTGGACTGGAGAGGTTATGATGAAATTACAGATACAGCCCCAGACAGGGTTCAGCATTTGAAGTACACAAGTCCCAGGAAGTCCACATCTATCAGCTGAAGGAAAAAAAAAAAAGCTGTCTGTACAGTCTCACATGCACTGAGATTCAGAGTTTATAAAACTGCTTTCATGCTTTCATGTTCAATGGAAATTACACAGCCTTTGTAAAAATGACCCAAACCTCAACGCCACAATACCGCTGAGACGTGTTGTAAATTAATGTCACAAAAGGTGGAACCACATATATCACTGCCAAGATGTGCTAAATTACTGTCAGAATGCATTTTGAGTATGACTTTTACTTGAAGCCTTAAACCTAATAAGTTGTCGCGCGAGGATAGAAGTCGGTGCTTTGAAACTATAGTAAAGCTATGATAAGCAGCAAATTAATGTCAGAACAGTGTCACTCACAAAGATGCTTTGCTCATTACATGCTGCTTTATAACAGTATGCGATGTAAAGTGCTTACCAGCGTACATTACACCACTACACCACTTCATATTTTTTTAATGAGACTTCCACTTTATGATCTTACTCCAGCTAGTGGCCAGACTTGGCTGACTTTACCATCCAAGGTCAGGACGAGAGCGCTTTGTGGAGGAGAGCCCCCTGCCCACCAGACGCTAAACAAAACCGCTTTCCCTGCCTCCTTCCTCTTATGCCACACAAGGTCGTCTCATGCTGGCTACGCCTCCGCAATTAGCATGCAGCCTGTGGCGTGGCCTGTCTGGTGGCGAACACGCAAGCATGGCGCTCTGCTCTCCTAATGAGATGCCAGTCAGTGAGGGTGCCTGCGGGACTGTGAAAGTAAAATACTTATATGTGTAAAAAGAATAAAAAAAAATAAGTTAGAAAACCCTCCTGGGGTGTTAGTGCACCATCTCGTGGGTGGTAGAGGAGGCACAGTGGCCTGGACAGGCAAGTAATTTTACATAACACATATTATTTAGTGGAGGCTGCGCCTTAAATTGCAGAACTCTATTCATGAAGGCAATTGTAGTCACCTTGGGTAACTCCCAAAAAAGGTTTTGTTGTACCAACCTTTGCTTTGCTAAAGCTTTTGTAACACAGGATTATTGGAGGAGTAAACCAGTTTCAGGTACAAATGCCAAACTGAAGTCCCACTAAATACTTTTCTTTATGTGAAATCTTAACAATAACAAAGCCTGATCTCTTGATTTATATATTATATATTAAGATACAGGTTTGAGCTTTGGCATTGACAATCAGACAATAAGATTTATACACAATCCAAAACTAAAGTGATTCAGTTTCACTAAATCTGTAAATATAGACCAGAGTCAAACACACCCTGGTCTACAGCCAATTCCCCCCTTTTATAACAGGTTCTTCCACTCACCAGTTTAAATTTTAGTGAGACAAGAAGTCATGGATATTTAGGAGCAGAGATGCGTTTGACTGCCAGCTGCCAGCTATACCGAGTCACTACTGAACTGGACCTCTCAGCCACAATTGTGATGTTGGTGCTTTCTGGTTCACTTTTAATACAATTATCTGACAGTTAACCTCAGTTGCGATTATCTCTGCAACTATCTAGTACTGCTGTTTTATTTATGTGCTATGTGTCACTAATTTCCAGATGTGTTCATCTATGCATTCATGTCTTCATCTCTTCTGAATATGGCCCCCTCCAACAAAGACCAAGCTGGCGAAGCGCAGTATAGTCTGTCTCTATAATAAAATCAAGACTTTTACTTGGATGTTTGTAGATGGATTAACAAAACAATTGGGATGCCCAAATCATGTTTTGTGTTGCTGCTGGTCCTTTAATAAAGTCCTTTAATATGGAGAATCTACCCTTGTTTTATATAGTGCCCTAATGGATCTTCTGTAATATCAGTGGATTAGAGTGTGAGTGTAAATCCGCTGTGGAAGGAGGCTTTGGGGGCTTTTCACATGTCTGTGAGGCTTATTTTCTCATGAGCTGCCCACACATATGGTGTTTTTTAAAAGAGGAAAACCACCAGGAGACTTTTGTTTCAACAAGCCGTGTGTGCAGCATGACAAATGCGGTGTGCATGCAGACACAAACTAGTTGAAAAAACTGCTTTTGCCTTCACTTTGACTGTGCGGGAAAGCATAAATCAAAGAGCACGCAAAGGGAATGTTTCTCTCTTTTGGGTTGTATTCTCTTTAACTTTCTGTTTACAATGGACACAATACCAAAATGTGTCAGGTATATCAAATACATGCTTTCACCTCTAGCTGATGAAAAATCTGCTTAATTACCCAATTTGTTGTCTCCTATTCTGTAAATAGCAGCTACTAATTGCTTCAGTTATCAAGAACAATCCAGTTAAATATAACAGAATAAAAATACTGAGAAGGTGACAAATAAAACCATGAGTGAAACCATGAAAATTTTGGTCTAAATCAAGGTATTAACAGACTTCTGTGTCAGATTTTTTAAAAACGTATGACTGGTAACGTGACCTTGGGGTATAAATGTGCTTTTATTAAATTCCTAGTGCCTGTGTAGAGTTTTGATATGATGACATCTGGGTGCTATCTGACCGGTCTTTCACCACACAACACAAAGAAGAATAAAGAGGAAACGGCAGTGCACCTAAAAAAATATGTTATCGCTGCCGTTTTGCTTCAGTTATCTTTTAAATGCCTATTAATAGCGTGCAGATCTAACTTCTTACATACAGCATGTACTGTTCCTAAACACTGCACGAAGCATTAAAAAAAAAAAAAAAAAAAATCACAAAGCACATTTTCCTACAGTGAGGAAGTCATTATTATGCCGCTCCAGTCTCTAGCACTGCCTTCAGCAAAGAGAAGCTTTTACGATGGGTGTGCATCTCTTTAAAAATCTTGTGGCAAGAAAATCTGCTCAAAACACACTATTAGGTGATATTAAACCCTGCATATGGGTAGAATTTTTTGCACCTCTGCATGAAAGAACAGTGTGAAACTATGCTTTTATTAAAAGCAAACAGGACGGTTTTGCTCCTAACTCAGTACCCAGTTCTGGGTCTCATCCTCTGAGGCACTGTGGCTACACAGTGTGCCATGTTTTGACCCAAATTGCTTTATTTTGCAGACGGGTCTGTTGTAACTAGGCCTTCAGAGAGATGTGCACCAGATGTTTTACCTTGTTACATGAAATTTTATTTAAGTGGTGCATGTTTCATTAATGCCTTATCTATGGATCTATGTATGTATGTCTGGCTCTCTGTAAGGTTTGTCTTAAAAACGCACGGGGGGCTAAAGGCATGAACAGACGACACGCCTCACAAAGCCTTGGTGCCTGCTAATGGCCCCCTGTTTGTAATGGCATCCGTATAGCACCGCTTGACGAGCTGCCAAAGCGGGTGTTCTGTTATTGCGGAGCCAATCACCCACTAAGTATTTGCTGGCTCCTATTTCCTTTCTGCTAATGTGCGAGCCTCCCCAATGCCGCAGCTAAATCGACTCTTTACGCCTGACTTGTCACCCTGCAGCGACGCGCAGAGAATCCCAAAGATGCATCGGCGGAGGGCAGCGCAATGTCTCTGTTGCCATGGATACGTTTATGGGCAGGGATGTGGCTGGGTGGGTTATGATGCTTTTACTGCAACCCTAAATCATGGAAAGTGATGGCTTTCGGTGATTAGGATGATGACGCTGACGTGACCTTTGCAAGGGTGTTGTTTGGCGGTGATTGCTCACTTTAATGTGTCTTTGAATCTTCTGTGTCAGACGCTGCGTGTGGGCAGAGGATGTGTATGCGTTAACTGCTTCCATAAGGGCCAGATTCTCTGGATGTTTAAGTGGAAAATGAGAAAAAAATATGTATGTTAGTCAGATACTGTTACGGATAAAAAGGAAACAACTAGACACAATTGTTACAATTACTGATAAATTGTTTGATTAATAATTTTCCCAGACAAAAAAAAAAAAGGAGTTTAGGTTGAAGATTTTTAGGTTTTCTTTGTCTTAAATTGTTATCAAATTAGTCAACCTAAGTGGCAGGTTAATAAATAAGGATATTTGAACTACTATAAGTAAGGAACTATGACAGTATAACTTTAACTTTGTTACTAAGGCTTAACTATCAAAGATGTCAAAGAGAATTCTGGTCAAATTCTGATCAAATACCCCAAAATATAAATACTAATGGTTGGGCTACATAAGCTACATCTTATTTAACATTTGCCTATCATTTGTTGCCCTCAAATATATAACTAGAATTACGTTAACCACTTAGCATGGCCACGTCAGATGTCTCCTCAAACACTAGTGAGATTAAAGTGCAGCTTGCTAATTGTGTACGCTTTAAAAATTAATCTTAAAGTAATCTTTTAATGGCTTGCTTCACTGTAATGCAGCACCGTGTTTATTATGCTACTTATACCAGCCTCAGCCCCAAAATTCAAACTGATTGAAGCTGAACGTCCCACCTGAAATTGATATATCCATCCATAGGAAATGTAATTTATAACATAAATCTTATACGGCCTGAATTCCTGGTTATAGAATCTTTGGCCAAGGGCAGCCCCTGGTGTGGGCATTCAATTTTTGCAGTTGGGTAACAGTGCCAGACCTGAAAGTCCATCGGCAAAGTAAACAGAGAGGTGACCTGCCGATACGAGCTTTAAAAAGCAAAGCTATGAAAGTGAGAAGCAAATAAACTCAGAAAGATGTAAGTCCTCAAGAGGTCTGTGTGGGAATGAGTATGTGAAAGCCACGTGACGGCAAGAAAGCCCAGACATTCTTTGCCCCCTGTTATCGGCCTGCACAGATGTGCCTCAGCCTTCTCTGCAGCGCTCCCATTCGCCACATCCATCACAGAAGTGCACCTTGGGAGATTGAGAGGATGGTGCATGCGCCAAACCCACCATCTGCCGTCGTTTAGAAATAAATGACAGGCCCAAACCTAGTGGGAGCCCGTCTCATTCCACTGCCAGCGTCAGCGCGGTGACGGGTCCGCCCAACCTTCCCTTCTCCCTGAAATCGATGTGTGAGACCCCCGCCAGTCATGCTGGAGTGTGCCTGCGAGAGACTTGGAGTGGATTTGGTCGGTGAAGCACAGCCCTTTACTCAGGGGAGCGGGCAGGTGGAACAGCGTGGTGAAGCCAGCTGTCTCCCCACTGATTACAGCAGCCAACACGCGGAGTTGGAGAACTCGTGGATTCGAGGTGGATCAGACTGGAAAGCAGCTCAAGCTCCACTTTATTTGATTAGCGGTTTATTGATGGTCTACAGATAAAGAAACTATCAGTTACAACAATCTGGGACTTTTAGAGGTTTTCTTGTATTCGAACGTGTTCCTGCTAATTCATATTTCACACACAAGTAATGTTTGCAAATGTCTGCTCCCACAAAAGTATGCTATTTTGCAGTTTTCCCAAGGTAGAGATTAGAGAAAATTAAGTACTTAACTAAACCAAATGGACAACTCAGCCCCTGTGCAAACGACAAATGAAGCCACAGGAATCATAAAACTAACACACAGTCATAACCCTCGTCAGGGTGAAAAACTGCAGCCCAGATATCGTTTGCCTAAAACACAAAAGTGCTTTTCTCTTGTTCTCTTGTTCTCTTTAATCTCCTAAAAGGATGATTTCCTATAGCTCCTCCTTGCCAGCTGCATGAATAGGCAATGTGCGGCTACACCGAGTTCTTTTATTTGACAGCAGTTATAAGTTTGGCCCCAGTATTGAGTTGGGAGGTAGACTTTATTAATTTCATGGATTTGGAAATGAGCCGCAGTGATAAGGCTATCACTCTCTTATCTGGGGATGGTGGGGGCGTAATTAAGCCGATAGCCGGCGATGATGAGGAAGTAGTGTGAAAAAAAAGCAGCCTTGGGGATATGAGGGCGGAATCTTCAGGGCTCGTTTACCAGAGGGATGATTAGATTGGCATTTAATTGCCACCTTTTCTATTTTTAGGGCGAGAAGCGCCTCCATTTCCCCCCCTTTGTGGTCAAGGTCAGATTAAAGAATGTTCGATTGTCAGATACGCTGAGGTTAAGTCAAAGTGTTATGTGGCAGGTTAGACTGAGGAGGGTGAATGTGCCCAGCTCCCCTGCCTGCATGGATATATATGGGAGATTGGGGTCAGGAGTAGGTGGACTGCAGTGTAATAGCACAAGACAGAGCGTTTGCTTGAAATGGCTAAGTTTCATTTCTTGAACTTTACCAAGAGCCTGAAACTCTGGTAATTGTTTTGCAGCCACAATCCAGGCTTACCAATCAGTTTTTATTGATTCCTCATGTCACTGTCTCGCTGCGACAAAAAATCCCAACTCCAAACCTGGACATCTCGTGGATCTTCTGAATCCTATTTCATGGCCAATAAGTGTCAGAAGACTATTCCTTAGGCAGGCGACTGGGATTTAAAAACACAAAAACCTAATGAAATGCACTTAATAATAGTTGGAATCAGAGCTTGAAGAATGAATATGTAAAACTGCTGGCTAATCATAAGGGTAATCGTCAGAGAGACAGACGAAGAGCCCAGAGGCTAGCAAAAGTGGTTGCAATGGATGGATCTGATGCCAAGTCTGAAATCACAACTGGAAGCTGGGGGTCTTCACTAGACTGGTGATCTGCCAGGCAGACACTTGGTTAAATTAGACAACACATGCTTGAGCTCAAAAGAGCAGTCAAATGTTGGTATTTGCATTTCTGCTAATTCCATATTTCCAGCTGTTTTTCAACTGGATTGATCCATGAAAAGAACTTAAATGTCTATCTCGTGGTAGATCACTGTAACTCTGAATTAATTTTGCCTGTCCAAGACATTATGAAGACGGTTCTGATGGTAGGTGGGCATACAGCATGTCAGGCTTTCATGTAGATGGCTTGAGTTTGGTCTTGCTACATTTACACTCTTTTATTAACTGTACATGCATCGTTTTCAAGTCATTCATTTGAGTAACGTACACATAACCACAATCAATAACATAAAGTAAGAATTTTAGAATCGTTGGATGAATTATTATAATTTTTTCCCCAGGATTTATTCCTAACAGAAAAGAAATGTCTTACAGTAAGCTTGAGTTTCACTGTTTTTGTGGTAAGCTTTCTATTATTTTTCCTTCCCGCTGCAATTGAGGACTATTTTCAGCTGTGGATTGACACAGACTCTGGAGCAGAAGTACTGAAAGCAGCAGGATGTTGTGTGAACTAAGTAAACTGAAATTACAGTGCCCTTGCTCCTTATAATAAAGGAACATGTCATCCAGTGCAATGATGCGACTTATGGTTGGAGTTTTAAGAGTTTATTTTTAATAGGATAATAACTGAGCTCTACGGTATGGAAGATTAGGCTCTCTCTGACTACGCTTAATTAGCGGGATAAATTTATTGTTGGTCTTTCCATGGGATTTGTTGACAATAAGAAAAAAAACCAGACATTTTAAATGTCGTGAACCAACATTGCTGGAGCATGATTTGTGCTTTGGTTGTGATGCAGCTCTGCAAGAGGACAAAACAAACTCCTTCAGGTAATTTCTCCAGGAATGTCCTGGGAGTAAACTTTGATAGGGTGACTTTAAATAACCTGTCCACTAGGATATGATTGCACAATGTGAAGCAAAGCTAAAAACTAATGAAGACCTTTGTGTAAGACAGATGTAAGACTATTTCTTTGGTGCCCCGTGACACCCATGATACCTTCCAGTGTAAACATCCCAGCCTGCTGAAAGGGGCCGCATATCGGCAGAGCCTGCCTGTAAACCCATAATCCCCGCTCCTCCGACAGACGCGGGAGAATAGAGTGTTATCACCCTGGTTGACACACTCCTGTGTTTTCTCCCAGCATTCTCCGGGGTTTATCACTCCTGCATTTCATTCCATTATCCCAAGTACACCGAGGCTGTCCTCGGAGCGCAGGGAACGAGACAACTTGTCAGGGTCGCGGAACAAAGAGGGAGCATGTCGAGCGGCGGATTAGACTCGGAGAAGTAGCGAGGGGCTTCAGGGGGAGGAAATCAAGGAAAAAAGGGGATGCAGGAAGAGAGGAAAGGGGGTGGAGGGAGAGAAGGGAAACAGAAAGGTAGAACTCTTTCTTCCAAAGCTGTAACATTGATTTCCCCCTCTGGTACCTGTTTCCTTTATTTACCTGATGCAAGTTTTGCTGTGAATTAACGAAACCTCCTTTGTTCTTATTCCAAGACACTTTATTATAGAAAACCCTGTGAGGAAAAGTGGCATTTCTTTTTCTTCTGTTGTTTGTAGTGAATACTGCCAGTTCTTTTTATGACATTGTAAAAGAGAAACAGTGATTGAGTTGTTTTTTTTTTTTACTTTAGTTGGAGCTCATTAATCTTTGGTTTTTTACAAGGCAAACAAAGTCCAATTAATGAACTGTTGATTGACTAGCAATTTTTGTTTAGCTCTATATTTTCTTTAATGGTACAAATTCATAAAGTCGGGCCTTTTCAGCTCTTACAAAGACTATAACAACAGCGTGTTTGAGATTTCTTTTAATGTTGAGCCTGTGATTTGACTTTAAAGAATAAGATTTGGGTTCTTGCTTCTATTTTGTTTCCTTTTCATGTGCTTTTTCATAAACTGTTACAAATATAATCATTGTTTTCTATCTCTGTCTTTGTATGTCTAATGACGTGTTTGATGAATTCAAAAATCGAGAGCTTTCACAGCAGGTTAAACTTTACCATCTGCATGTAATACACACAGGTGACACATCAGCCCACAATACATCCAAAAAGCTATAAGGCGCAAACAAGTGCGCACGGCAACCCCCAGATCCCACACTTCATTACGCGTCCAGCCATCCCTGACTGGAGTAAATCGATGCAGGATAATAGCCACCACCCTCACCCCTCCATCACTTCATCTCCCCCTCTTTCTCCCCCTCCACTATGCCTCCACCCTTCCACCCTTTCCTCCCACCTTGCCGTTTCTCCATGTTCTCCTTCTATTTTTCTCCCATCTTTTCACCCTTTCAATAGTCCAACTCGATACCCTCACTCCATCCCCGTCCTCCACCAGCCTCTCGCTAACTACAGCTCTGCCGCTCTTTTCCCTCCATCCATCCATCCCCTCTTTTCTCCCCATCTAACCCGTCTGTTTTCATCACTGCCGTGCATCATTCCTCTTATCAGCCGCGGTGCCTGTAATACCGCTGTCGTATATAACATGTCTGTTGTGATCACTGACAGCTTGGCCATGCAGCATCAACAGTAACGGGGATAATAAGCTCATTTTGCATGCGTTTCTGTGTCACTTCTGTCTGTCTGGGCTGCTTCCCATAATTTAGGTGTGCTGCATCTCTGGGGAAGGAGGCGTTATTAGTCTGCTGAGGATTGTCTGGGGTGTTTAAAAATTCCATTTCGTTAAGGGTGTCGGTTATCATGCAAGTAGAGAACCTGCCGCTGTTACACTTCGTAATGGCTGCGTTACTTTCATTTAACTAGCCAAATTGATAATGGCTGCCGGCGGAGAGGCATGAAAGCCAAAGTTTTTGCAATTCTTCAAACTAGCTTTGGAAAATATTTATTGTGGTTAATGGCCCACTGCAGGCTTGTTGCATACAATTAAAGGTGCAATCCATTATTGCTAAAAAACAATAAAATGGCCTGTCACGCTTCCTTTATTCACATTCATGAGGCCGGGAAACATTTGAAGTTTGCCCCTGTTGTCGAAATACAATCTGCAAACTGTAAATACTCGGGAGGGAAGAAATTATGTTGAATTAAATAAAATAAAAAACATGCCTAGCAACTTTGCAGCAGATGTGGTGATGCTACATTTAATAACTTGTGAACTAAAATCTTAAGCTTTCTTTTAATGTGACAGCAGCGTTACATATGCATCATACACGAAACAGAGAGCGCTCGCTTCATGCCATCCACAGCAGGAAAAGCAACAACTTCACTTTTCTCTGTCAGTCATACCGCACACTCAAAAACACTGAATAATTGATAATTAGGCTTTAAACAAGGACACGAGATGTGATTTTCAAGATATTCTGGTTGCAAAACAATGAGAGTGGATTGAAAAAGGAAAAGAAAAAGACATAAAATATTCAGGGGAACTGTGATAAAGTGAGGCTGGAGCAACAGGAGGAAGACAGCTCTCTGAGAAAAATCGGAGATCAAAGACCCCGAACCTCCCCTGCAATATTTCACACGATCGGGCTGCAAACACATTCCTGTGGCCTGAATCAAAAATCACTGCTGACTGAATATAGCACAATACGGAATAGATAATTCCGCACAACAAGCGCACGTTTGCAAATGTTGGCGAACCTGAAAGCAAATGTCAGTGTTGCATTATTAACGACCTTTGCTTTGTGATAATTATGTGGGTGGAATTTAGATTATTGAATGAGCGAGCGAACATATGTGTGCCCAAGAGGTGTTTCTCCAGTTTCATGTAGTTGTACTGTTGGCATCATTTTGACTTTGTAAAAAAAGATTTTAATAAAGCTGAAAATGATATTTTAAACATAGATGACGCACAAAGAATAGCTTGGTTAATTACTCAGAGAAAGACTAGGAGGCCAGGAGATGAGAAAAAGCCCTCGGGCAGGATCAACTTTAGGCTGGAAACACAGACATTTTGACTTGTCATACTATGGAACAGCACAGGTGTTGCTGACAATAATGATGGCTCAATTCTATTTGAGCTTTCTAGTAACTCACAACAGTGTGTGACAATGAGGGAGCACCCACATCTTTATCATGACTCACAGCAGACATTTTTAGCAGTTTATGGAAAAAGCGCAGGGGTAATAGATAAAATGTATTTTGCCTAGTAGACTGCATTGCTCACTTAAAGCAGTGAGTTATTCTAAACTTGTTTCACCTGTACTTTCTTGCTGCTGCTGAGGACAAAATGTATGCCAAGTAAAGTCTGATAACAGAAAAATGAAATCTAAAGTAACTAAAATATTAAGTCACAAAAACCAAAATCACACTGCTCAAGAAATTGGTTTTCTTCTTTGTCGGTTTTGACAAATTGCCAACATTTGGAGGCGTTGGTGGATATGTTTAATGAATATCTAATATTGTATCACACGCTGGCAGTTTCGCCATCAAGAGAACTGTGCGCTCGTCTGGACACCTGCTGCAGCCATAAAGTAGATCTCACCGTAAGATGCCGAATCTGAAGCTAACGAGGTATCCTCTACAGGTGAGACGTGAGACGAAGTTCACCTGTGGGAATTCCTGCTACAGCTGCTCTGTGAGTTCCCCTCACTGCAGCCTGTGCATCCTCAGGCTAAACAAAGAGAGCGATAAATCTAAAATGGAAGGCTCAGCTCAGCTTGCCAGGCTTTGGGAGATCCACCCAGTTATAAACTATTGTTTGCTCCTTTTAATTAATTAATAAAGAAGACATCCACAAGAAGACATCAAATCTGAAGTTAATGAAGATTCCCCTGTAGGTGAGATGTGCCACTTCCTCAGCCAGCCAGCCAACTTACCTGTGGGAGTTTCTCCACAAGCCCCATTACCACAGCTGCTATATCCGCTGGCCAAACAAGGAGATTTTAAAATAGCTCAGGTAGCCAGGCCATTGGAGCGTCCAGCAATAAAACCTGCCAAACTGAGGCACTTTCTCAGCCAGCAGGCTTTGGGGCAGCAGAGTCTCCCCATACATTTGTTCCTTTCTTTTTTTTTTTTTTCATTAATATACTTTTGGATTTCAGTGCTCTTGCAAAATTTTGATTTACCGCCACATTTCTAACTCCTCAAACTTTGGTGATAGGCTCCAGGCGTCAGACCGCACCTTTAGGAAAGCAGATATTAATGACTGATACTTTAAGCAGCAAAAATGCATTGCTTGCAACTTCAATCTAATTTCAAGTCATGCAAAACATTATAGCCTGTAGACTCTTAACCTTCCACATAAGGAAATAATAAGTAAAATTTATGCACAACGGCCCTGAGACTGCCACTCTTACTTGGTCTCTGCGTCTCTACCTCTAGTTTTACCTCTCTAAAGCTCGCCTCATTCCCTCTAATGAAGGCGTCTTCTCCATCTACATCACTGCCTTGCCTCAACTTTTGTGCAGCCACTTCTTTGGCTTGCTCTGAGTTGAAGCAGCTCTCCGCTGTGGCTGAGAACAAAACACTGGGATGTGATATGAAAGGCAGAAGAGTCCTCAGTGTCCACAGAGGAAGAAGCAGACTCAAACACATTCACTTTCTGATTTATTTCTGCAGATTCCTTTTAAAATTGTTCCCACACCTTATTTAAAGCAAAACCTGCATTTTTTTTTATCAACTCATATTTCGACTTATCTAAAAACTTTCACCATGTGCCTCGTTTTGTGCAATCTCATCCATTACAGCAAACTAGAAAGAACACAGAGGGCAGGGGAACAAGAGAATAGTGTTCCAGCACTCACCAGTGCATTGAAAAAGACAACGTTTTTCCTCTGTGCTTTCCTCACTATCTAAATACTGAATCTTGGCAACCAACCTAAAACCACACACAAGTGTTCCTGAGCAAACTTCGGCTCAGAAGCTTCAACTCCATGCACTGAACTCAAGTTCCTGACTCTCGACATCTTCAACTTTCTACTGTTAAACAGAAAAAGCTCTCTGTTTAATCCAGTCTCCCGGCAAAACTATCTATTGTTCATGTTTGCGGACATGAATAGGGCTGTTTTTTCCTTTTCTTTTCTTTGTGTATGTGTGTGTCAGTCAGCATGTTTCTGTAACTGATAGGAAGTATGCATTTCGTTGTTTCTGCAGAGATATGCTCTGCAAGTTAACAAGTATTCCATAACCAAAGCAGTCTTTTGACACAAAAGAAAACAAATGAAAAAAGCTATTCAGGCATTTTTAAAGCCTAAAAGTGTAACTGAGTACTTTCTAATGACAAGCATCTTGCAATAACACAAATGGAATGTATGTAGCGCTCTAACTGTGGTCTCTTGTGTGAGCAGCACACTGCGTTGCCAACATCCTGCAGACTTTTTTGCCCCTTAAAAGTGGAATATATGTATTTTGTTTACATGGACACCACAGAATGGAAAATTTGTATCCACAAATATAAATCAGTGGATTAAAAGTTGTGACTATTTTACAAACTGCTGTGCCACTTTGTTGAATTGAACTGAACAGCTAGCAGATCACTAGACCTCACTCAACAAGAATGAAAAATATTTGATTTTATTGATGTAAGGTTAAAACCTGAAGGTCATGAAGGTCAGTAGATGTGCTACTAAATGGCCTATGTGGACAGCAGGTTTTAATGACTGATGACCAAGGAATGGCATGTGGTGTGAATATGGCACAGACAAAAATGCATAAGAGTCCATGGGAAGGTGGAATGTAAATAGCCCTGCAGAACCCTTGTCCGGTGTTCTCTTTTATAGCTAAACCTCCTCAGCTCCACCCATTAAATCCCGCAGCAGGTGGACATGCACCACCACTGCATACCAGATTATTCTAAGTCCAATATTTATTTTACTTCTGTCTTTGGTGTTTTCCAGCTCCTGAGGGAAATACTGACTCCTTTGAAGCTGTGATCCACAGCAAGGCTGTGTCTGTGTTTTGGTGCTTAGAAAGGTGGAGCGCATTTGGATTTTAGAATTTTTTGTTGTTGTTGAGAAAAACAGTTGAAAGTGGTGAGAAAGAATAAATAGCTGGGCAGCTACACAAGCTGACAAAGAGCCAAAGAGAGCTCCGTTTTCACAGGAGACTCTTAAGTACAGTCATTGCTGTTATAACATTCTGTATCCACATGTTCATTAATACACTGTCAATCATAACAATGTTCTTCTTACTGGATTTTATTGAGACAGATCTGCCAATGATGATGACAAATGTCTGGTGCATGTTGTAAAGATATTTCTTATATCTCTGTGAATGAAAGCATATATAAATTTTATGCATTTTCTACAGAATTCCTTGTATGTATATGCTATAAGCTACAACTGGAGCACTGTGTAACATTCAACAGGTTAAAATAAAATTTTAATGGATTCTGTTTGGAAAAAACAAGATAAGAAACATGAGACTTCATTGTCATTGTGTCACTGCTCAAAGCATCTCAATGAAATGAATGCTGAAGAAAAAAAGCTGCTAAATAATTCAATTCAATACAATTTTTCTTTATATGGCACAAAATCAAAACCACAATCGCCTCAAGGCACTTTATATTGTAAGGTAAAGACCATCCGATAATACAGAGAAAACCCCAACAAACAGACAACCCCCGACTGAACAAGCTCTTGGCGACAGTGGGAAAGAAAAACTTCCTTTTAACAGGAAGAAACCTGGAGGGAGATGGAGATATATATAATATAAATACAAATACTATATTCTTAAATACTGTGATTTATCAAACAAGTTACGAAAAATACACACATTCAGTTTACTTTCACTTGTTTCAGACTATCAGTAAATGTCCTTCCTTTACCCTTTGTGCATTTTCATGTGTCTGCTTTTATCCAAGCAATTTAACTTGGAACATGCATGTATTAGTTGTTTTATTGTGTAGCTTGAGTGTATGTTGATTTCCAATCCTCTGCTGCAGTTTCACTTTCTAAATCGAAATCTAATTCCACAAATTTAGCTTATCGTGTTAACTGACCTGAACATGGTATACACGACTTATAATTTACGATGCCCTTTCTCAAACGGCCCTTTGCATCATATTTTTAGTAGGTGTTTTATGGCGGTATAGTGAGCGAAATATGTTGATGTGATTTTACAAAACTTCTCAGCTGGATATCTTTAAAAGATGCTTTCCACTGAGAGTGAATTCATGCCTCAGCTCTTCAAAGGACATGAAAGCATCAGTGTTTGGATGAAACAGATCTTGAATCGTTTAAGCTCTTTAGAGGCCCAAGGATTAAATGTAGCATCTGTTCTTTCTGGTTAAAATAAAAAAAGGTTACTCATTACTGGAGAAAGAGATTTTAACCATACCTGTCTTCTGGTTTAAACACATAGGAAGAAGTAAAATAGAGCCAAGTAAATCCTAATGCCACTATAGACACTTGTTTTCTTGTCAAAATAGGCCTCCCCAATAACGACTGATTTGATTATGATCCTTGTGCTAAGCCACACTTACTTAAAATGAAAATTCAGCTATTTTAAGTACCAGCAGTTGCATATTTACCTCATTCCCTTAGGAAATGTGTGCATGATCTTAAACCTGAGAAACAGCTCAGGAGGATCTCTGTGTGCTTTTGCTTATTCTACGCAACAAGCCAAGCCATGCACATGTGTCAGATCAGCAGTATGGTTTCTGGCAGTCTGAAAAGTCCATTAATTTTCTGCAATCAAGATCATGGATCTTTTCATTGCTTATCAAGAGCAGACATCTTCTTGGATGGAAAAAGTTGTCCCCGTTGGTGGATTATTGAGCAACATTTCCCATCAGCTCATCATGTGATGAGCAGCGCACATGTATTACCTCATTTATTGCCTGGAGTCTGCAGCAACAATGCCTTATACAACTACCAGTTATCAGCTACCTCAAATCAGCCAGCGCATTGTACCAAATGTGAGCACTATTAGCCGTCTGCAGGAGAAGGTTACAGCGGATGTTGGTACAGAACAGCAGCCAGATAAAGTCGAGCAAATCTGGACAAATTGAACCCACAGCAACCTGAAGATAAAATTGTAAATTTTCGAAAATGACAGCATAATGAAGCTTTAAAATGCCCACCTAAAAGAAAGATCATCATCATATATATATATATATATATATATATATATATATATATATATATATATATATATATATATATATATATATATATATATATATATATATATATATATATGGCCTTCTTGTTAACTCTGAATGACAAAACAAAAACTATCTAGGACTCTTCAGAAGTGTAACAGCCTTTAGGGCAGCAAAAATAATACAACTATAAATGTCAATAAAAATCCAGTCCTTAAAGCACAAACTCATCCCAGAACTTAAAATGAACTTCAAACTTTTGTGGAGTGTGCCTGCAGCGTACTGAAAATCAAATATTCATTATCTCACCATAAGAGAAACCTATGGATCAGTCACACTGATGCTAACAAGGGGGATATGAAGTAGATGTAACAGACGGATGGCGAAGCACAGTAAACACTGCGGCAGCAGCTGCTCTCTGCAGTACAACCATTAAGAGGAGGCGACACTCCTAGGAGGAGGCACGTAATGAATGTGCATTGGTGGCGCGCCTCAACATCTGTGCACCCCAAAGCCCCGCCATGCCTTCATCTACTCGTCTCTGACTCCATTTCGTTGTTTTAAACCACACCCTGCTTGTCTGTTTGTTCAATTTTCATCTTTATTCCGTTTGCTCTTAACTGCATTTTCCTGTGCGAAAGTGGCAGCGACAAGGGAAAGGTGGATGTGTTAAAAGGTAAGAGACATAGTGACACAGAGAGAGAGAGAGACCGGGGAATGGAAGGAGAGAGAGGAAACAGGAAGAGCATCCCCATCCCCCCAAAGCCCTCCACCCCTCCTTACAACTTTTCTTTGGGGGCTTCTTATAAACCAACCATCTATCTCCATTATGCCCCCGAAATTGCTATTTGTCGCTTTGCGGGGAAGAAATAATCAATATGTCTTGTGGGGGCAGCGAGCGCATTAGAGGAAGCAAATTGATGTCTCTCGCCCCAGCGCTCCTCACCCAGCACACTGCACCACAGCTAATGGGAAGCCTCGCTGGCTGGCAGACAGGGAGCCACTGTGTGTGTGTGTGTGTGTGTGTGTGTGTGTGTGTGTGTGTGTGTGTCAGTGCACATGAGTGAATGAATGAGCGAGTGGTCAGGCAATGGGGAATTTGTTCATGCAAAGTGAATGCCAGTGTTGTGGCTGTGTGTTTGTGCATCTGTGTGCGTGTGTGTGCGTGGGCAAGTATGGCTGCATCCTGTCTCTGTGTGCATGTGTGTGTGTCCTCTCTGTTTGTGTGTGTCCACTGCCGACAGAGCCTTATCTCTCCCAGCCATCCGGTTTTAGGTCTTTGGGCTGTCAGAGGCAGATAGCCCTGTCACTACCGCAGCATCCCCTTTCCCCGAGAGCCTTGAAGGCTTCCTATACCGACTGACACTTCCAGAAAATCCCCACCTGATAAGTGCATTGCAGACGGACGTGACTTGCCCAGTAGTCTATCTCCTCTGCCTGGCTTTTATTTCATTACACTTCTCTATCGTTCTCGATCACAGGCCAAAGAAAGTAAATGTCCTTTTCTCGATTTCAAAAAGACACCCCACCCCCCTCTCCCAAGGTTTCAGCTAAAAGTGCAAATTGTTCAATGTGCTCCGTTAATCTTGCCCATCATTAATATGATCTAATTTAGAAGTTTTGTGCAATGCAGAAGCTTCATTTTTTGCTTTATGTCATATTGTTGCATTATGCTTGAATACCTAGAGTTTTATTTGATCAGATGGCTGTATCACCTTATTCGAGTTTTGTTTCATTTGAATTTTCCTCTTTAGAGAAGGTATAAAGACAAGGTCACTGTTAGACTGAGGGATTTCCCTGGGATCTGCAGAAACCCCTACAGAAACTCGCTCTCATGCTAAAATAGTTTTATTTTTATTAGTGTTATATTTAAAACAAAACAAATGAATGCATGTTTTTTTTTCCTTCCAGTCTTTAATATTCTGCACCTCAACAATGGATTAAAAAGAAAAAGAAATCCAGAAACAAGGAAAAGAAAAAGAAAATGAAAGATCAGATCAATAAGATTTAGAGCAACAACATGATTAATGCACAGAATCTAACCGCTAGTAATGTAATCTGTATATAAAGTTAATAAAGATTTCCAGTTTGTTGCTGGGCACTGTAAACTGTTTGACTACGATCTGCGTTGCAAGTCTCTCTAGTTTATTGACTCAGTCTATCTAACCATACGATCTTTCCAGTAGTAGTTTTTGGAGCATTCTATCATATTATGCAGTCTTCTTTGGCCAGGCTGGAATTGCACATCTGCAAATTTCCAATTTACCAAGAACCACAAGGGCAATAATACCAACTAGCACTCATTAGCTCCAAGTCCGATCCTGGAGAAGTTTTTCCTTCTCATCGTATCGGTTTGTGTCTGAGCGGGTAAGAGATAACACTGCGAGAGGTCTAAGCTTGACACGTGTCCCTGCCTGTTCATCAGAGGTCTGCAGTAAATGCAAAGCCGACAACATGGAGGCAGCAACAGAATAACATTGCTGTCACTGCATTATAATATGAGGAATGAATATGTAAATAGTGTGACTGACACTACAAAACTAGAATAAATTCATCTTTCTGTCACTCTCACGAACACACATGCAAAATCAATCTCTGGCTGTGTCACTGGAGTGCTCAGATGTCTGTGCGTCTCATCTCAGGCGCAGGACGGGGGGCGTCACAACAGGATTCTCGATTATCCATTCATTCGCTGCAGAGGGCATTAGGGGCCTGTCAGTCCTCATTTAGCCAAGGCTGCACTTGCACAGTGCTGGAACCGTGAAACATATTTGGCATTGCTACTTTTAGCACAAAACCCATGTGTCACTTTCATAAACCAGAGTATTTTGACTTTGACATGGACTGGATAGATAGAGCCAGATAATGCATTAAAAGTACAAATGCATCAACATTGTGAGTGTGTGCCTGTCTCTCAAGACTTTTTCTGTTATATTTGTGTTTGTAATCCTTAGTTCTTCTCACTTCTGCTATTTTTCCCTCCAATTTTCTGCACCTAATTAGTTAATCACTCCACCCAGTCCTCTGCTGTATCCTTCTGTCACTTACCAGGGCTTGTGGTAACTCGTGTTCTAATTTCTTGTTTGCATTTGTTGTTTTCTTTTCTTTCTTTCTTTCTTTTCTTTTGCCGAGCCCCTTTGCTGGTTTGTTGGCATCGTTGACTGCCTACCCGTGCATGACCTCGGCCTGGATTAAAGATTTGAATTTTAAACGTTTACATCCGCCTTCTGTGTCCTGCTTTTGGATTTGCTTTCCTTCTTCACCAGCGCTACTTGCAACACTATTGCACTCAGCCCTAAGCGTAAATCTTTTAAAACAACTACAAAAAAACCTGGGAAAAAACCTTTAAACACAAGGAAATATAGCATTTGTTGGACTATTTTCAGTCTCACACACATTACACTACAGTATTTACAGCCTCAGAACTGACTTTAAATAAAACATGTTCATTATAATGAAGGAACATGTCTCCAAGTGTCACAACAGTGTGATTTATTAATGGTGTTTTATTAGTGTGTACACTACAGTGAAACTCTTTGGCACAGTGGAGTAAGATAGGGCTGTTTAGTTTAGTTCATTTGGTGGCACATTTTAACAAGCAAATATGAAATTACTTTTGCTGCCATTAGTCGAAATGATTGACTGGAGTGTATTTTTTGCCACCATTAGCTCAGTGACATCTAGCATCTTTCTTTGTTGCAACATTTTGGTTCTAACCGAATGCTTTTTGTGCTGTGTGCTCAGTGCACTTCCCAGACATCACCTGTCAGTCACACAGTGCCTCCACTACTGCGGTGTTTTCCTTTGTATTTTCCTTTGATGAACTTTCGGGTGTGAAATGTGTTGCTCTCCTCGCTTTGCTCCAGGTGCTCCAGTTTTCTCCTCACAGTCCAAACACATGCGGGTTGGCTTAATTACACACTCTAAAGCCTGCGAGTGTGAAAAGGCTTTTTTTCTTCCTCTTTTCCACAGGGGTTGCACAGGTGTTTCTAATAATATTAAAGGTGGTTTCATTATTTTTAACTTTGTCATGACAGTACATCCAGGTACACAGTAACAGATCCCCGATTTTAAAGCAATATATATATTATATATATACCTGCTTTCAACTGTGCATTTGCTTTATGCATGAATAGATGCATCATGGTTCCAGGGTCAACGGGCACATGAACAGTGACAAATGTTTTAAAGTCTGCAGTTTTCTCATGTGTGTGAGCACAACAACAGCAGCGCTGTTATAAAAAACCTCCAGTTATAAAAGGGTAACACGTCCGCTTATTGCTCGGTAACAATGTGGTAATAGTGGGGTAACAAGGCAGAAAGAGGAAGATAATAATATGGACATATTAAGTTATTACTAATTAATTCCAAAATAGTCAAATAATAACATTCTGTGGTTGAGCTAATTTTTTAAGCTAGAAGAAAGACGCTATTGCCAAGAAATAAAACATATTAAATACAAACATTGCTTAAATACATTGAGTTAAAGCTTCACTCTTGGTTATATATCCTAATAATTTCACAATATTATTTTCTTATTTCAAGATGAATTGCCCTCCCACTAACAGTTAAGCAAAGATGTCATTAATAGGCTGATTAGAGTAGTGTTGAAAACCAACGATTATCATTAATGTGAAATCGGACTCATTTTCGGGGAACGTTTTCTTTATTAGCCAAAGGCAGCTACTGTAAACTTAAGTACCATGTGGTCAGGAGACACCTTATTTGTGCAAAAACACAATTTTATGCCTGCCAAACTGTATTATGAAAGAGCTAGAGAACTCTTCCCCAAGACCACTTTAAAAAAAGTTGGAAGAAAGTTTGGTCTTAGAAGCAAAAATACAAAGAAAAGACTGGGAGCTCAGGACTTTTGCACAATACTGTATTCTCCTGATATGTTAAGCTAGTATTTCTTTATTATCATGAAACTACCAGTGCTTTAGAGTCAATACGTAAAAATTTTAAATCACCAGATGTTACTATTTTAGTGCTTACAGATTATCATACTGTTACCTGTATATTACTATGCTATTACTAATTGGTTTTGTTTCATAGGCAAAAAATAATCAGGACATATAATCAAGTCTGAAATAAAGTTTTACTGAAGTGAATTAACCACATTTGAGCTTCAGTATGCTTCATTTTTTCTAGCTTACAAAATAAACTCACAAAATATTAGCTGGTTATTACTTGTATATTTGTTACCTTCTCGTTTCCACCTTATTACATCACCATTTCTGCATTAATATCGAGCTGTAACAGAAAGTGCGACCAAAAAAAATGGACAGAGTCTGAGACAGTTTTGTTTGTGCTTGGTGGAAGATGTTGGAAACAGTGGGAACGGTGCCAATGGTGTGTTTTGCTTCACTAGTCATTGGATGCATCTGTTTTGTCAATCACAAGTCTACTGTTGCCAGTCTAAAGCCAATCCCCAATCCCAGTCCACGAGGGCCGGTGTCCCTGCAGGTTTTAGATCTCACCTTGGGTCAACACACCTAAATCACATGACTAGTTCATTACCAGGCCTCTGGAGTACTTCAAGACATGTTGAGAAGGTAATTTATCCATTTAAATCAGCTGTGATGGATCAAGGACACATCTAAAACCTGCAGTGACACCGGCCCTCGTGGACTGGGATTGGGGACCCCTGGTCTAAAGAGTTGCCATTTTGCTGTTTATATCTAGAAGTTTTGTATGGTGTTTTTTTTTTTTTTTTTTGGAATAAGCTCTTTAATGGAGTCCTCTAGGAGTACATGTTGTACACTGGTAAGTATGTGATCAATTCTGTTCACAACAGAGCCACTTGTCTATGAAGAAGCATGGTTAAAAAGCAAGTATATGTCCTTCCTAATGGCCTTTAGTGGAAACCACATCGACTTGTTTGTGTACACATGTCTGTCCTATGAGAGACTGATAAGTTATCTAATACTATATATTTTTTGCCCTGTGAGAGCCCTGTGAGAGCCCTGTGTGTTCCCGCGCAACAGTACAACGTTGAGATAATTTAATGATACTGTAGACGAAGCTTTGATAATTTTGCGTGGGTGGATTTGAGTGTGTTTGTGTGGAACTTGTTTCTTGTTTCTTCCATTTAGGGCATGTTTTATTGGATGCTGTTTCCATATCTCTCTCCCCTAATTTCCTGTCATCTCTCCGCTGACTGCCATTTAATAAGGGCACATAATACAGCCGCGAAAAACACAAAATCTAAATTACTTAGGAGTCATCACTCATTTTTCAATGCAACATTGCGCTGCAACTAGTGGGCACAAACTCTTTCAATCACTTATGCATTTTTTATTTTTTGGGGAGGTGGAGATGGAAAAACCAAGGGTTTAAAAAATGTTGCCTGCATAATGTGTCAAGTCAGGTGCAAATGTACAAGAGGAAAAACATGAACGCCACCATTGTGTTGTAGGTCATGCATCCCTGGATCTGGATGCTTAATGCATGCTTCAAGAGACTATTTTCTGTGCTTGCTTTTAGTAAACTTTTGAAATTGATTTATGCAAAAATAACTCTTGGGATTGATGCAGTAAACTCCTGTTATTTATCCAAATATAGTGCTCTGTGTGACTCATCTCTGCAACAGGTGACAAGGGCAAAGAGAGCGTGACCTGTAAAATAATTATAGCTATATTAATTGTGAAATAAACTTCAATTATGCTTTAAGTGTGTCATCGTGTTTCGTTTTACCAGTTTGCAATGAAACCTTTCAGCTATTCTGTGCACAGGTGAAGAAAAACCTGCCTATTGTTCCGAATTTCTCCATCTCGCTGTAAAACTCTCAGCAGTGCCTCCCACAATGTAACACTACTGTGTCAGAAAAATAATTCCACTTCCAGCTGCATGTGACGAACAGAACAATTGCGCGGCGCCGCAGGTTAATTCACCGCTTTGATGGATGCTGAATCAAGGCTGTCGCTGCGAGCACAGAAGAAACCATGGCAATTAGGAAAGCCCTGTGTGTGAGAGTTGGCTGCTGCATGCACCGCTGGGCATAAATGAGTCTAGCAGCCCGGGCAACGTAGGCAGGGCTTTAACACAACACCACAGACACGCCTAAGACTCCCATTGTGCCTCTCGTTAATCCATTTCCATCCTAACAAGCTGCTGCCTTCGAACCCAGCCATCCAACCGCAAGCCTGTCCACCGTCTGCTGGGCTTGGTTCAGCGCCAGTATTCTGACTTTCAGCAGCCATTTTAAGCTCTCTTTGGCAACACTCGCCCTCCTCTGTGTTGAGACAAAGCTGCTTTTGCATTGAAGTGCTGTTACTGTACACGTTTGAATGTATGTGAGAAAAGGGGCTGTTGTTACCGTGTGTGTGTGTGTGTGTATTAATCTGTTTTTAACCTTTGCATGAAAATTGAAATCCTGGCTTCTGAAAGACGAAATCAGATTTATCCTCATGAAATGTACATCTTGAGATCGGCTGCTGTTGGAGAGACTAGAACTGGAAAGACAGCAAGGAGACACTATTATCTACTGACAATACACAGCTGTCCTCTGAATCACCCTGAAGTTTTATTATTTGGGGTGCATGTTGATTGCTTCTGCAACCAGGAGGCATTCGCAGTGTGAACGGAGCTCAAGAGACAGTTTCTTTTTTTTTTTCACTGACAGAGGAATAAACAGAAGGGAAAAATGTGCCTTTAGTTCTTTGCTAATAAAGCAGCTTAGACACTGCCGAGAAATCAACAGTGCATTTTCTCTATTGAGCTGAAAATTGTAGAGGCACTTGAACAGCACTATTTATCGTCCCCGCAGCCGACATGGTTTCCTCAGGTGAAAGAGCTGAGTAGCCGACAAACAAACGAAATTAATAAGAGCATCCAAGCCCTTCCTTCGTCTGGCTTTAAATAACGCAAATCTCTGAAGAAATGAAAAACAAGTTTCCCCTCTCCCCCTCTCTCTCAGTTTAGCAGCATTAGCAACTTTCTGAACAAAATCTGCTTTTGCCTGAACGCACCTCTTATCCCACCTGTTTTCAAAGTGACAAACGTCCCTGTGAACATGATTACCGACACACACCCACACCGAGACAGTGGGTGTGATGAGATAAAATGATATAGGAGATAATACGGGGTGATTTCACAGGCATGCAGGGGCGGGCAGCTTCCTGTGAGTCAGCTCCATGAGGTATAAATCCAAAGTCTTAGAAGCAAAAAGTTTTGTTGGTGTGTTTTTCTTTCTCGGGGCTGTTTCCCAGAGATGTTGTGTGCCTTACTAGGCATCTAATAAACTAAATTTAAACAAGATAAGAACTCCTTGTGTTGCGGTAATACACATTCTCTTGCATTATAACAGCAAGAGGATGGGTAAAGATTTAAAAGCACAATATAGTTATTATGTGTATGCTACACCCAAAAATATGAACGTGAAGATTTCCCAGTAGTCATGACAATGATATGTTAGCTCCTTTTAAAAATGCTTGTAAAGTCTAGAGATGGTCCTAAAACAGCAAGATGTTAGCATGTTACATAAACAGGGGTAAGTGCAATCTTTGGGGACTATATTGATGAGCATATTTGGTGCTTAAGTGGATATGATGACCAGAAGGATGGTATTATTTAAAGCAGTTATCACAAAGGGTGAACCTTCACACTTTGTCATTATAAAAATGTTCATTTAAAATTTTGTCATTAAGTTTGAAATGTATATAAAACATCAGCTCATCCATTTTCTTATATGCTTATGTAACTTAATGGGAGAATGGAGCCTATCAGAGCTGTAGGGTGAAAGGTGGGCAGATTAAATATTTACATGTTTAAAAACTGATCAGAGGTAATTAAACAAAGCTTGGGATATTAATTACATATCATTCTTTGCTAACTCGATCTATTTTTGATCCAGAGCACATCTTACATTTTGTCACTGATGGGGAAAGTCAAAAATGAGCTGTGCCTGTCAGCTGGCAAGAAGAAGCTGTTAATAAGGAATCAACCAAAGCAAGTAAAACATGGGAGGAGATCAGAAAATTTTCCATTTCAAAATGATTGGCAATACTTTTGTTGTACACATGACTATAGAAGTATTTAATATAAAGAGTAATAAATGTCAGTATAAAAGTCAATGATATAAAGTTGCAAATGTTATCTCCTCCCCCTCCAGTGGCAGGCATCAGTTCAAACTGATGGGTGAGTGTGTAATTTTCAGTGTAATAGTAAAAAAGCCACCAGTGGCTTCAGATTTTTTACACTGAATGCCTTTCCCGACACAACCCCCCAAGGGAATTGTCCCTTTCTTGGAATTTTCACTTATTAAACAAACGTATGGCCCACTATGCTATGAAGCCACAAATTTCAGTGTAACAATATGTAGTGTAAATGTCTGTATATCTGCTTAGGTACAGATGGCTGTTGTAGTGTTTTAGCTAGAATAACTACACAATTACATTCTATCTGTGTTTAATAATTTCAAATACATTGTTTGCTTCTGCACCACTGTATCAATATAAGCACAAAAGCCTCGAGGCTGAAAATTAAGGGCCATTTGATTGCATTTTGGGTTGCACTTCATCAAAATGTGACTTTGCTGTAAGTAAAAATATAATAAATGAAAAATTAACTGATAAAAAGGAAGCAGGGTGGGGGTTTAAATTGCATTTTTTTTTTGGTTGTACTCATTTCTTAGTGCAGTTGTATCCAAATTAACTCAAAACTATAACTTCCAGAAAATGGAACATGAATAAATTCATTAAGGATTCACTGAGTAGGCACACAGCTGATCAGTGTAAGCTGCTGGGAAGCCGTTAGGTGTTTGCTGGTTTAAAGTCCCCTTTATCATGATTGGGTGTAATGTTCCTTTTCTAGCTTAAAATTCCCCTTTAATTTTGTTCTGTTCCACAAAATAAAGCATTAATATGTATTTGTGTCCTGAAACAATTGCATGAACTAATAAAAATGCTATCAGAGGATTAATGTGATTTCTGCAGCATATTTGTTGCCTGAAATTCCACAGCTGCCTGTGTGTCTCTGAGCCCCTCGGTGTCAGCCTGTTTAAAGTAACTGCTTCTTGGCACAAAGGCAGACACAGTGAATATGAACAGAATAAACTCCAGACAATAATAAGGCAGCACATCAATAACTACTAGGCTGGGCTTAGCAGGGGGGCTTATTGGTTTAATTCTCAAAATACACCAAGATGGGAGAGTATGTAAGAACAAACAACTGAAGGGTTTTTTTTATGTGTGTGAGGGTGTGCTCGAAATCCAATCCACCATATTTTTCAACACGTACAGCCGGCCTAGTGCAAATATTAGCACCACATCTATTGGGAAGCAATCTGGCTGTCACCATATTGTTGGGTGGGTGTTTTTTTTCTGTGCAGAAGAGTTTGCAAACAGCTGAACAGACACTAAATATTGCCTCAGTTGTTTTGCAGCTCCAGGAGAGGTTGTACTGGTAATGAGCAGTAAGTTCAATGGCTTCCATCCTTACCGCCGCAGTGCCTCAGCTGGCTTGTGCAGTGTACTGGAACAATAGCATTGCTTGTGTGCTGTTTCACTTGACTGTCATTTTGTTTACAATGGTATAACATGAGCAGAACAGCGTATGGGATGGCATGGCAGAGTTATCCCATTAATTCTGTGTGGCAGCTAGTTGCCTTTTGTGTTGGATTTTTAATTATAATTTAAATTGGACTATTATCGCTTCAACATGGTTTATGTTGAGCAAACAAATAGTATTATTCAGAACACTTGCGTTCAGTGTTAGCTTAGCTTCAAAACTTGGAAATGTTTACTGGTAGAAATGAAAAGGAAAAACTGAGGTTGTTCTTTGCAATTATGTTGCTAATGGAAAAAAAATTACAGTTTAGATTGTCTCATCTTGCATTATTATTGCCTGCAATTAAGTATTACATTATAATATTACTATGCACGTAACGGTGGAAGCTATAAAACCGACTGGAAATACAAAGTTATTGAGCAGACATCAATATAAAGACAGTTTAATAAATTAAACCTGTGTTCACGTAACCATCAACCATTCATTTCAGTTTAATTCTGTTTATATAGCGCCATATCACAACAACAGTTGGCTCAAGGAGCTTTAGTTTAAACCATCAGTTTCTTTGATACTGATAATTGGTCCCCAGTGGATGTTCCATGCTCTGGTTGCCTAGGTAATCCTCTGATGTATTTACTATCCTGCCATATGTCAGTCATTAGTATCATGCACCGACATTGATAATCACTTCAAAATGAGACAAGTTTATCTCGTGATCTTCCCACTTTAGAGTTGCCAATGGTCTTTTCACTAGTAGTTGCTTGAAAATGCCAAATGGCTTGAACCATTTGCTAAGAAGCTTAAGAAAGAAAATTGTGAAATTTCCCACTTTAGCTAAGTTGGTGGTCATTTTTTGTGTTGGTCTGAATGAGCTTGGATTTATGGTCTTAAAGCAAAAAGGACCTAGGTTCTAAACCAGGCTGGGGTTTTGAACCTCCCAGTGTTCATCCTAAAATGCATGGGTTAGGCTAGGTGATCCCAGTTTGGCTAGGATTTGGAGAGGATCAGTTAACTTGTTCACTTCTTAAATTTTATATCTGTTGCTACTGGTGACTGTCATGAATAGGGATGGGTATCGTTTAGGTTTTATCCGATACCGGTGCCAAATCGGTACTTTTGAAATGGTGCTGGTGCTCAAACCGGTGCGTAAAGAATGGAGAACACAAAATTGGTCCAAAAACCTCTCATGTTCAGCTGGTTTTTTGTAAAAAGATAACAATGTTAGCCTTTTCTGCAGCTATGGGGCATATATGGTATCACTCTTGGCTGGAAGCAGTGCTTAATCAATGGAAAAAACACAAACTTTGTCCAAAACCTCTCATGTTTAGCTGTTTTCCACTTTTTCTTTGGTCATTTTAGCCTTTTTGGCCAGGGTGAAGGGAGCATCTGCCATCAAACAAGAAGACAGCCGCATGTAGCTATGATGATGTTTGCTAGTTCACCTTACATGCATTAATGTAATAACGTGGTTAGCCTACTCAACGTAAATTACACACAAACAACATTAAGCTACTCACGTAGAGAAGAATGGCTGCTGCTGCCATCATCATCCTCATCATTTCTGCTACACTGGCAGGGCTAGGGGCCAGGACTCTCCTCTTCGGGGTTTTTGGGGGATATTGCTAACTCCGGGTCAGATAACAGGCAACCCACGCACAGTAGATGCGCTCGGTGTGAGGTCTCGCAGCAAGCTATCAAATATGGCGCATTTCTGGGCTTTAAAAAACAAAACGCTATGCGTCGCCAGGTGTTTCATCAGATTTGAGGTGTTACCTCCTTTAACAGTATCACAGTATCATCTTAAAGCACTTGTTGCTGCTGAGTTTGCATATTTTGCTGTGAAGTACAGCCAGACTTTTGACCGCTTCGCCTTGGGCATTTTTAATCTGTAGCTCTGCTCTAAAAGAACGTACGTACCTGGCCCCGCCTACTATCCTCGGAAACGTAAAATTATTGGCTAGAAGTGTATCACAGCTCAGGAAAAAAAAGCACCGAAATAAAGCACCGAAATGTGCGCTGCTTTTCGGTCTGGTTACTACCGTTTATGTCAGAACCGGTGCCATCATGGCACCGGACATGGTACCCATCCCTAGTCATGAAAGGGAAAGGTTTTGTTCCTAAGAGTCCAAAAAAACCCCAACTTTTGGTCGAAATGCATTTAAGTTTTTTAGAATAATCATGACCACTCCATACTTGAAAACTGACAGAAAGTAAGTGAATAAATTAAAATAAAACAGAGTTATTTGATGATTTAGTCTATGTAGTTGAATTGCTGAATGTTAAGGCTGTTATTTGTCCTCTAATTAGCTGTGCTTTGGCATCCAACAACTACATGGCTCTTTATCAACATTAGTGAATGTCCATCAGCTAGTCGCAAACTGATTGCTAGTTACTTCTAAATATGTAGTGTTAAAACCAAAACAGCAGTGAAGCCAGAAAACCAAAAGTGCACAGGTGAAAAGCTGGGTAATAACCAGTTGACGATACATGATGCCTTGAATCGCCCAATGATCTATTGTTGCATTGTATTGTTATATTGTATACAAACATAAACTATTTCCGCTCTTAAGATAAGGTATCTGTGCACACGCTGATGTCTTCATGCATTGAAGCATTAGCATGTCACACACACATACAAACACATGCAGAAACATCTAAGAAGCTGTCTCTGTATTGTTGCCCTCTTGAACGGATGACTTTCCTTCTGTGATAATGTGAAGGCTCTATCTTAGGCGGGAGCGCTGACGACTATTAGATCTATAAATCATGTTAGCTGAGGGGTTGGGGGGGGATGAGTGTGAGAGGGGTGCGCAGTGAGAGCTCAGGGTCGTAAATCTCATTACCTGAGACTGCTGCCGACCCCCCCGCCGCCTCACCCTGTCCTCAATCTCTCCCATTATCAGCTGACCTTGACCGCCAACGCAGACACTTTCACTCAATCAGAGCTGCAGAGAGAGAAAGAGCGAGAATGTGTGTGTGTGTTTACCTGACATATTTCTGCCTGGTGTTTGGAGCTCCACCCAACTCAAATGAGGTGCTGGGATTTTTCAAATTAAAATATCACTTTATTCTTGCGCCTGTCATCTTGCCATCGGCTTGTTTTTATCTAGACTGTCTGTCAGTGCTTCTTAAAGGTGAACGCCCACATTTCACTTTACAATGCCTGCATGTTATTGACAACACCTTTAAAACCAAAGAAAATAATTATTTTTTAAATGCAGAAACAACGTACATGTTGAACTTGAGCTGATGAATTTACTCATTGGTCAAATAGCTTCAATATCTCAGGAGAATAGGAGTGAACCTTACATTATAAATCAGATTGTTTTATTTCTATAGTGATTAAACAGATTGCTTTGGTCCTTACTTCTGGTTAGCTGAGTCACTTTTGAAGCTGCTGTAAAACGGCCAATAAATGCACACCTGTAAGCACATCATGGCTCATTTGAAATCTACGAATCTAATGTTGGAACACAGACCTGTGGCTATGTAACACTCGCGCTTTAACGACTACCCATCTGTCAGATTTGTGGAGCAGATTATGAGAGGTTTCTTGGAACACAAACATCTCAGGCGATTGGATTTTTATGTGTTGCCAACTGCTGTTAGAGAGGAAAAACAATTCTTATTGAATTACCTGTGTGATTCTACAGATAGCACTCTGGCTCAATCTGCTATTTTGGTTTAGTCTGAATACTATTAAAATTTAATTGTTCACCATAATGGCTCCCTCATGACTCTGTCAGTCCTTGGATTTGTTCTCTTAACACAGCAATAAAGTTGTCATTTGTATAGTTTTTTTGCTTTGTTTGTTTGACAAACATATCTCTACACTAATTGGACAGACAACTTGTTAAATACATTGCAAAAAAACTGCAATAACCTATGCTGCTGGCATCAGGAAGGGCAGGGTGGTTAGCACCCTCATTACAAAGCAATGGTTCAAATCCACTGACTGGCCTTCCTTTTAAAGTTTGAATATTCTCTTGAGGTGATTGGTGATTCTAAAATGTCCATAGATGTGACTGTGTGTGAGTCTGTCTCTCTGTGTTATGGGTCCATTATATTTGCCGGATTGGACGTGTTGCGAGCAAACACTGGTCCAAATCAGCGCCGGTATAGGAAGAGAAGAAGTCAAAGCTGAAGGCAAAGAAATTGCTTTTCAAACTGTTGCAACATCTCCCTCTGTATAATCTGATATAAACTGGCAGTAAGAACTGACACAGTCACATACTCATGCCTTTAACCTGGTGGAGGTTTGACCTGCACGAAGGGCCAAAACGACACAAAAGCACAGCTCGCATCACGTGTTTGCTGACGTCATATTTGCTGTTCATGACAGTGAGACGAGACCGCTCCTGGCTCTCATCCTAAGACAGCCCACAAGGGCCAATATGAATTGGCTAAATGGAATTAAATGGATGGACGTTTGCAGCCAAATACCTGAAAAATCAAAGATATTCTTATAATCTTTAACTCTGCTTTGTGCTAAAGTGTTAAGACTGCCTGTCAAATACTCTATTAGCATGCCAGCACTGTTCTTGTAAGTATATTAACTGATGCAAGCCAAAGACTCTTAGTCATGTTGCATTTATTTATGGCATTAAAGTTTATTTATCAAGATAAAAACAGTGATATCAACAGGTCAGTTAATATATTGCAAAGGCATAACACAATACCTGCGCCATTTCCTATATTCTACCAGTTGTCAGCTTTATTCTTATGCATTCTTCTTGTGTAATGCACTTCCATAATGCTCCAGACTCCAAAATAATTTGATTTTTAAGTGAAGAAAGGGAATGAGAGAGGAAACCACATTCACAGAAATGATATAATTACATGATTTGTGCTTTGCGAGCTGCGTGGTGCTGTTGTGTCTCGGTTTATTACTGTTGTTTATAAAGGCAATCACTGGGTTGAACTTAGCTATTTTCTGCTCTGCGCAATGCCAAGTAACTCTTGACTCCTCTATAACGACAGACCTCAGTGTCTTTTTGCAGCTTAAGTAAAGTTCAAACTTCATGTACTTGTTGACAGAAGTTGGAGCTGCAATCAACACAGATGCAGCAAGAATAGATGGATGCAGCGGGGGCACAGCGGCCAACATTCACAGCTCGTTCTAGCGGAGTTTCCTTTTGGCAGCTGCAACTACATAAACTTGGCAAAACTTTGAGAAACAATGTTAAAGTCCTGTCCAGGTCACATAGGGTGAAATGTCTTTTTGTTGTGTAAATCAAGCCTCTGGCAGTGCCCTTGGTTCCTCTGCTGGCTGGCTGCGATCTCCTACTAAGCTCTGACTAACAGCACCAGTGAAACAGACATAATGAATGTTAGACTTCCAAACAGAGTCTGGCGCTGCATGCAGTCTCCATATTTCTCTGAATTTGTCTTTTCTATTGCTTTCCGTCTTTTCTTAATGTTTTTCTTTCTTTCTTTCTCTCTCTCAAAAGTAAAAATGCATATTGCAGCCATTAAAAAAATCATTCCACATAATTACATCTGTCACTTCAAGAACGTGGCAGTATGCCGTTATGTAATCAACATTGGTCTTGGATAAAAAAACAAAACCCAGAAATGATTTGACTGCTGACAGAAAAATCGTTTAATTAGAATTAATGATATTAAAGGCAGCCTTGTGTAGAAGTGGTAATAATTCTGTCTGCTGCCTCCTCCTTACATCATTTCTTCAACTTTTCTGCAATGCATCTTAATGGGTTTTCATGCCTGGAGCGGAATCAAGGCCAGAGCGGGAATGTGCTGCATTGTGGTATGTCTGGCTGGTTCAATAATAACTCATATGACAACACTCTCAGCTATCACACAACCCCCAAACTGTCACCGTTCCACCACTGCGCCTTTGGGTAGACGAGTTCACCCTGAATAATTTCACCACAGAAGCAGTGAGCGAGTTCACCCAGAGGAAGCTCCTGAAAAGTACATCATGTTTACCCCAAGGCACGATTCATGGGATGCTGACAGCTTCAGTCATGTTTGATAGCTGACGACGTGCACAGCACTAATCACTTGTAAATCCAGATATGTCACTCTATAATAGAGGACATGACCTGGGGCATCAGAGTCTAACACTAATAAGGAAGTGGATCCTGAAGTCATCACTCTCCTGCGACAGGACAGTTTGAGTACAGCTGACGGACATATACAGGTTTTATTTTTGACAATATGTTCTCACATTAGGGTGGAACTACAACTCCCACAAACAGATGCAAACGTCTTTGTGGCTCTATAGTGTTATGGATAACTGGGACTGACATTTTCCAAAATTTCAACCAGGTTGCTTACCATAAACTGTATATAAAAGATTGACATGGCTATTCTTAGCCCTTTTTTTAAAAGTTTTTTTTAATCCTGAATTGATTGTATTTGCCTTGAAGCAGGACCAGGACATAATAGAGAGATTATATCTGGCTTGGGAATACCTTGGTGTGCCCCTAGATGAGCTGCAGGAGGTGGCTGGGGAGAGGTGGGGCGCCTCTGCTTAAGCTGCAGAAAGGATGAAACTGACCCTTTATGGACATGTGCTAGAAAGGCTAATCTAGCAAATGAAATTTACACATGTAACGGCTCTTGAGTGCTAAGTAATACAAACAAATACTATAATTTCAGTCAAAAAGCATGAAAAATCTTTTTTTTTTTAATTTTCAAAAGATTAAATTTTCAAAAAATTGCAACACAATTCGCTGCCGTGCAGCCTAGCGGACTATGTTGTCACCCATCTTTTTCCTCCTCAGCTGCTCCCAATATTTCAGAACTCTATGCCTCAATATTTTTTGATTGAGGGCCTTTAACAAAAAATTCCCCCCACATAAAGTTGTTGTGTCATCATGACCATACATGGTTGTAAACATGATCATGGACTACTCAAGTTGTGCCTTTTAATATAGGAGTCATTGGGGATTGACCTACTCTTGGGAGTCAGCCTCAAGTGGCCAGTTGATGAACTGCAGTTTTTGGCTGCCCCTTGGCTAATTTTTCAGACTAATTTTCCTGCTTGGTCAGGTTTAATAAAACTGAAAATTACAACCTCCAAAAATTTGCAGATGTACTTTTGCTTGTTTGTCACTCTCTTTGCTTCCATAGCAACTAAATCCTGCCATTACACTCCTTGCAGTTCATAGCTACGTTTGTAGTTGCTTCTTTTACACTTTAAACCACCGTGTGTGGGATTTAAATTCTGCTTTCTGTAGCTTGCTTTATGAAATGTGAAATTTTTGAGAACATTAGTAAACTGTAGTTGTTCAGCACAGTGAATCGAATGCACAAAATCATTACAGATCTAATCAATGGCTTTTGAAAGTTGCTGTCAGCTCAGCTGTGATTCAGAGCATTTCGAACAATCACCAAGCCGATGACTCATTTGTAAGTGCTATTTTATGTACAGAGCTTGTAAGTACTGAGGTACCTCTGAATGTGATTTGCAATTTTAGAGTGATGCAATGGTTATGAGGAGGTGGGGGCTGGTTTACTATCTGTTACTTTCTCTGCACATATAGCAAACTCTGCTGTGATGGACTCTTAGGGGCACCTGAGGGTATTACATTGCAGCTTTGTTTTTCCTGTATCTGCTTCATCAGAGAATAGCGGGGCTCATTAGCGTGTGGCCCCTGTAGGGTCCTGAGGCCCCAGAACCCACCCAGCCAACCTCCAGCAGCCCCTTGGGCCCTGAGCCACAAACACAACAAATCATTGAAACAAAAACGCGTGCTAGCATCCCTAATGCCCGAATCTTTACACTTCAAAAACACAATTATGCTAATGCCAGGAATCATTTGCCATTCCAACTCTGATTTAATGCGGCCTTTTAGTACGGGAAGCTAATTAGAGGCTTTAATTAACATGTGCGACACAAACTGGAGAGAAGTGTGAAGGAGCCTGTCGATCACGGAGGAGCACAGCGAGAGCGATGAAACAGGGAGAGTGAGGAAGGGAAGTCTGAAAGCTATGCAAATGAGGCGAGGACGCACCGCAGGGAGGCGCGGATCTCTGCCGCTACAACGGTTTCTGTAAATATCACCGTGACCCGTAGACGGAGTGGAGTCATCTCATTAACACAGATTGGAAGGTGTTACCAGAGCTCAGCCCACGAGGGTCAGCGCTGATACGTCGCAACCTGAGCTTAGTGAGGGCACGATCATTAAAAATGTGACAAAACACAGCATTTAAGGCTGTGTCGGTAATGCGGATATTTTGCTCCACTTGCATCATCCTTTCCCGCGTAACTACCTCAGGGAGGATGAGCTCGCCGCACAGCTGGACATTCAGACATTCACTAGTGGCATACTCAGCGTCGAAAGCTGCATATATTCTATAATGCACACAATGACTGCACTGACCATCTTCATACCGGCAGCATGCAGGTTTCTGCAAATTAAACAGCAGCATATGGGTGCAGGAGTCATCTCATTAACACAGACTGGAAGGTGAACTCTGCATAACGCAGTGTTTTTGTTGCATCTTAAGCTCCAGATATCATCATCATCATCATTATTGGGAGATACAAACAGATACCGAAAGTAATCACCTCGGCTTTCTACACCGGTGCAGCTCCCCCCTGAAAATAGAAGATTGAATCTGAAAATAGAAAAAGTCAAGGAAATGTAGCTATTAACGTGTGTGCTTTCCACTTAGATTCACACCCTCACAAAGTTCTGCTGCACAGCCAGTGCACTTTAGAAAGCAATATAAAGATATTTCAGGACTTATTTCATTTCTCATTTTACTGCTTAAACTACCCTTTAAAGTTTAAAGTGGTTCTTTCTTAGAGTTTCATTAAAACACATTAGGCTGTCTTTTCATGCTTTCTAAAAGCGACAATAGTTCTTGCTAACTCTGTTTTCTCCTGATAAGTAGTTTATTGCTTGGCAAAGACTTCAGCACCATTGCCTTTGCAATACTTTCAATACCTTATAATAGTGTTTCATTATGCAGGGCAGCCACTGAGTCATTTCATTTACTTAATTTGATCATGTAACTTCTCATTTATTTATTTATGCCAGAGTTGGTTTGGTATGGGCACCTATGCATGGATTGTTTTATATATTCCGAGAAAATGTGCACTTTGCAAAAGGTATATGTCGTAGGAAGTAATCATTATTCTTACAGACTTTGTGTCTCTGCAGGCTGAATTCACTTTGTTCTCAGGGATAGACCTGATAATGGCTTCAGTGCAGTATGGGCACAACATGTTTTCCTTATGGAAGTGACTGCTGCAGGCGAAGGATATGGCGCAGCTTCTCTGATGGTTACACGTGTTTAACTTTAAAATTCATAGAAAGAAGAGTCCAGCTAACTCAAAGACAAGAATAGTTCGAGTATTGATCTCTGAGACTCGTCTTTTTCACTTATTTGATGTGTTTTTGCCCTGACGCCATGCAGACGTCTGTAAATGGCAAATGCATGATTGATTTTTAAATTTTAATCATGTTTCTGTTCCAGTAGATTACATGGAGGTGAATCAATGTAATAAAAATGTCAGATCCCTTCTGGTATAAAACACTATAAATATTCTGAGGGATTACTTGACTTATCATCCAGGCATTGCTCACACTTCACAATGTCTGATGTTAACTTCGTACTACCATCCATCATTTCAAGGATCCTTGTTATTAGGAGACAGCAAGAACAGTGAGACTCACCTGTGTGTTCAGGACGATCAGTCTTTTCAGGTTCAGTCACAAACTCTCTTAGTACATCGTGTACGCTTGACCTGCAAAAAAAATTGCAAGAAAATTCAACACCAAGCACACACTATTCTCATTCTCGTCAAACTAAATTATTATTATTTTTTGGGTAGAAGCTTTTAGCCCGGAGGTTGAAATCTTTGCAAGGCTGGTGTTTCTGTTTAATAATTTTTAGGAAACAGTCTTCAGAGTTTAAGCAAACATGACAGGAAATCTTTAGGTAGACAGTGAGTTAGGCTTTTGCTACGTTTCTTCTGCGCCTATACAGTGTATGCAGTTCATCTTGGCTAATGAGGTGATTATATGCTTTGAACTAAAATATGAACTACACATAAACATCTTCTGGCAAAGAATGGCAAATTGCACAAATTCAAATAGTGTAACATTTTAACAAAAGCAGCTCTAAAGAGTGTTTTTATGACAACAAAGAATCAAATCATCCTATCTTGGTTTGCATTTTGGTTGAAGCAGGTAGCCGTTTGCATTGAACAGCTCCACTAAACCTGGTGTGCATTATTTACAGCAAGAAAACACAAAAGATTAACCTGCATGTACACTCTATATTTAGTTTCTTGGGAAACTAGTTTTGTATTACTCACAGTGCAAAATAATCCTTCTTTATCTTATCTTGGTGCACTGGGTGTCTGACATGATCATCTATGCAGAAGATCGATCTATCTATCTATCTGCTGACCACATGAGCATCCATCAGTACCCCACATATGTACAGTATGTAAGAAAATAAGTATAATGGCTTTAACTTAAACAACAATATTTTTCACAGAAATTGGTGAAGACCAAGTAATGCCAAAAGAGGGACTTCTGGGTTTACAATAGTCATGTGGCCTGAAAAAAAATAAAAAATACTGCCACATTCTGCTACATTTTGACAGTTTCTTCTTTAGTTCTCCGATGAAGGCGCACATTAAAGATTAAAAGTCAAAGTCTGAAAGGCCACATTTGCAACATTTTTGCCGTGTTCTGTTAACAAAATCAACAGATCACCTTACTTGCAGGTCCTAGAAAATGCATGAATAATTACTGATGTTTCCTTGCTTGCTTGTCACTTGTCATTTGATGCCACGCTGAAGCACTTGGACACACATCTGCAATGTGTCAAACAAGGTGCTCTTGTTGAAACGGCGCCTGAATTACCAATGCAGCAGGGAAACATTCATATGCACTTCGCTTTCAAGGTCAGTGACTGTTAAGTGGTTCTACAATATGTTCTTTACTAATTTAATACAGCAGAAACTTATTTCCTCCGAGGACATCAAGAGGAGGCACAAGTGCTGAAAGTGCTTAAGAAGAGTTCAAACTGAGTGTGCGCAAAAAAAAAAAAAAAAAAAAAAAAAAATATCAAGCATAATCACATTTAGTAGAATTACAATTACTATAAATGCAATTTTGGAGTAATTTCACATAAATCATCTGAGAGTGTTTAAAAAGCTTTTCCAGGATTAGGATTTTCTCTTTTATTAAGATTGATCTGTTGGGCACTTTTTCAACTCCATATTTTTTATTCTTGAACTCTACTAGAGTGGACTTACATGGAGGGTAGTTCCAAATTTTTTAACTGTGCCTTGGCACAGTTCCTGAACAAGGCTGCTTTGGCTCCTTTCCCTTTGTGGCCTCCCCCTCATTTAACCAAATTTCTTCTAATTGTCTGACTGGTTTGAACAGCAGGTGGGTGGGGCAGTGAAAGCTACGTGCCTGAGATGACCATATAAGGCAGGGGTGGGGAACACCAGGCCTCAACGCCCAGTGTCCTGCAGGTTTTAGATATCACCCTGGGTCAACACACCTGAATCAGATGATTAGTTCGTTACCAGGACTCTGGAGATCTTCAAGACATGTCGAGGAGTTCATTTAGCCATTTAAATCAGCTATGTTGGATCTTTGATATCCACAGGTAAAAAACATCTATAAACTTGAACATTAAGATCAGCTTTTGGCTCAAATGGACTACTAGTGCATGCGGTGATTTCATAATTTAAAACATTTGCCCTGTTTAATGAGAGCATCCACCACTGAACCGGTGTATATGTGACAGATAATAAAGAAAAGTATGATAGATCCCCTTTAAAAACACATTAACTCATAAAATTTCACAATTATAGCACATTTAAAGTGTTTACATCTTTAATGATTCCACCAAGAAATTCCAAGAGTGATCTCCTCTGTAAACCTCTGTTTTAGGCCTGTTATCTGTTTTTTAAACAGTTATTTTTAGGCCAACCCGACCACATACAGCAATAAAATGGATACAGTTGCAGTTCTTTCAGTATCTCTTTAATTAACAGAGTCAAACATTTGCTGGTTTATTTATGGAAAGTCTTTTCCACAGAATATTTTTAGGCTTCAGTAAATTTCAGTAGACTCAAATTTATTCTGCGCTTATAGACATTTTCAGAAAAGGTGATGAAAATAAGTGCTGCAGACCTTTAAAACTATTTCAAATTTGAAACCATCCAACAGCGCAACACCATTTGCATCTGTCCAGAAAGAGCAATAAACTCTGCAAATTCTCTTTCTGAGGTAAACAGCATTTCATATTGCTCATAAAGAAATCAATGGATGGAGCTGGGAAAAAAAACCAAAATGGTAGTGTTGCTCAGGTTGGCATCAGAGGGGCTTTTATAGTGAACTTGATTAAAAGAAAATTGCTTTCAAGTGCTCTCAGCAGGCTGGAGGTTGAGTGGGTGTGCTCTTGTGTGCAGCGACGGTGGTGTTTCACAAACTAGGCTCGCAGGGGGAGGAAACAAGATGAAGAAACACTCTGAAACTGCCCGAGGACAAAGAATATGGAAGCACTGGTGACATGGTGGCGCAATATTACTTCTATTATCAGTTTCAGTGCGTTGTCATTTACATGACTCGTCCATGGCCATCGAGATTGAATTCATTTTTCTGTAATGTGGGGACTGTTGTGTTGATGTGCTTTTCTTCAGACACTTAAAACTCATTTTAAATTGCACTTTTGATTACGCTTTAGCATCTGCTACCATAAATCAAATACGCATTTAAATTGGTGCAAGCTTTTGTCAAATAACCAAAGTGTGGAAAAAAAAAAATCACCTAATTGTAGATTTTATCTGGATAAGTGACAGGAGATCTGACAGGGAAAGGTGGAGGAATGGGCTTTTTAATTTTGGAATTTGTGTAATTTATTCCCTCTTGAATTCAAAATGACATCAGGAGATCAAATGCTGTCCCCGATTTCCATGAAACCTTCACCTAATTGGCTTTCAAAGAGTGAAAAGAGTGCTGGTGAATATTTTAACTACTTGGTTTTAAAGTAGTTTGACTTTGGTGAGAATACTATCGGAGATCCGTTGGTATACAATGTTATTTTTTAGGAGCACTGTTCATAAATTGAATTTGCATTTGATTGAACTTTGAAATTTTTCACCACAGCACTCATTGCAACATAATGTCATTCTCACCATGTACGAACTCCAGCAGGGGACATACCAAGAAAATAAAGATGTAGCCACAGCACAGAATCAATGAAGTCAGGGTGTTGCATCACCATGTCATTTTGTTTTAAGGCTTTCTTAGAGCATCATGAGCTTTGTTTACTTGCTTTACAGGTCAAATGGATCACAGAATCTGCACATAATGAGAATTATTCACGGTTTCACCCCTCTGCATCGGGTTCACTTTGATACACACTGTCTCAGCATAACATTCATTGGCGCCTGAACATCATCTGATATGCATTAACATATGCACTGTAGCATAGTAAACAGTGAATCCACAGGGGCTTTTTACTACAAATAGTTGTCTTAGTGAATAATTAATAGGTTTGCTTCTACAAACATGCTGTAAGTGCGTTCTTTCTTTTGACATTTGCATATTCATTAATTTTGTTGGTGTTTTCATTATTATATAGTTTAGAAACAGATTTAATGTAGAGAGTTTTTATGGTATCCTTGTTTTAAGTATCAAGTTTTAGTTTAGCAAAGCCGATGGTTATCTCTTATGTAAGCTACACATCAGTAGGAACCATCACCAAGGAACATTTGATGAAACTTAACTGTCATAAAAAACTCACAAAAACACTTTCTTTCAATTCTAAGGCCATATCAAGACATAATAAAACTCATCCAGTTCTCACCAGGTTTTATATTCAGTAAATACAAAATGATATAGTACACAATGTCAATATTTATTTACCAAAAACTTAGGGAAAATTCAGAAGCCGTTTAGGAAATATTAGGTATATCCTATGATTCAAAAGCTGGTAGAATCACCTTTAGCAGCAATAACTTATACTACAGAGCACTATCATTCCCAGTGCTTAACATACCAACAATTTGTCACGCCCCTAGGTGTCTCATAGTAAGGCAAAAAGTACCCTTCTACGCCCTTATGAAAGCTCTGGGTTATCAATTGAAACCAATAGAAAGCCACTCGTGGCATTAAGACACACCTAGAGCAGAGGCTCCAGCCCTAACCCTAACCTTAACTCTATCAAATAGTGTTTTCCAAAGCGATTCAAGATCTGAAAGTGAACAATTTTAAACGTACTTTGTTAGGTTGATTTTCATGTCACACATAAAACACATTTATAGCTCTCATGCCTCCGAACACGTAGCATACTGACGATTTGTCACATTTGTCAGTTTGTTACACGTTGGGATGAGAATGTATACTAACAGTAGTCTAACAGTATTTTGTGTTCTGTATAACCCTCTCACATCACTGGGCAGGACTTTTGTTGCTTCAGTTCACTGAGGTTAGCGGGCTATCATTAATGCACGGCTCTCTGGACCTTGACTGGGTCATTGCAGCACCTTGATTATTTACTTTTTCAGCGATTCTCTTGTAGATTTATTGCTGTCTTGTTGTATGAGCCAATTCAGACCAAGCTTTAGCTGTTGGCTAGATGGCGTCACATTTGAATCTTTAATAATTTACTTTGGAGACTTAAAATTGTTTGGAAATGGTCTTTTAACCCTTCCAATATTGGTTGCTTCTTGCAGATACATTGCTGATGTCTTTACCTCCGTGGTGTTGTGTTACACAGACCTGAATGCTCTCAGATCTTCTGCTTTTATAGAGCTGCTCACACAGTGATGATGTTGTTGAAGATTGATTAGTGGCACCTGGCTGATACTATTTCAGATACCTATTTTGTAGTTCATCTAAGGTTGTATTTACATAGTTTTAAGACCAAAAACCAGTAATAATTTTTGATCATGTGCTGATGAATAATTCCTGACAATTGAAACGTGTTGTGTATGTTCTTTTTTTTTTCACCAGGTTTTACATTATCCACACAAAATGAATTAACAAAGTACATTAAAACTTAAAGCTAGGATGAATGTAAACTCCTCAGAGATCTTAAAATTGAGCAATAAACGAAGATTAAAACTTTAACATTAAAAGGTATATTAACAGTTAAAAAATGTTTTTTAAATGAGTTTTGTTGAATTTATCCTAAAAATATCAGGCTATAGCATGAAACTGTTTAGCTTAGCTGAGTTTAGTATAAAGTCTAACACAGTAGGCAGCAACATTTTTTATCTTGTAGTAACAAAAGCTGTTTAATAGCACCTCTAAAGGTCATTAAACAACATGATGCCAATTGTTTGTCCAATACAGTCTTGAAATTATTTCCTGAAATCTTGACCAGATGCCTGAAAAATAGTCCCAGCCCAAAGATTTCGGGATACCCATTTCATTTGAGTATCAATTTAAAAAAATCGTTGTTTTAAATAGCATTTTAATAATTTTTTTTCTTTAATTTGAATATTTAAAACAACAAAAAATAGTAATACATTAAATCTAAATTATTGCTTTGGGAGGAAAATGGAGAAATAAATAAATATTAAATACATACATAAAACGCTGTCATTGTAGCTTGTTTGCCAATCGTTGACTGAAAATATCCAGAGCTTCTTAAATTGGTGAGGTTATAGCTGGCTGCCGGCAGAGCCGGCCAGTGCAACCCCCTCTGGCTTCTGCTCCGTGGCTGCTGGGTGACCCCTCGTCTGGGGCTCTCCTCAGCTCTTCCCAGGAGGGTGGCACGGATGCCCCTCCGGTGGGCCTCCTTGGGCTCTCGCACTCTGGGGCCTCTGGATGTCTGGGGCCTGGATCTCCTCCATGCCTGCTTCATGCCCTGGGGCACAGGGCTATGGCTCCCTACACCCTCTAGCAGACCGTTACATGGGGAAAACTTTTGAATACAAGCGCGCTGATCCACACAGGTGTGCACACGGGTGTTCACTGTCCATAGACATAAACTACACCTTTCTTGGCTGCTACCTCAAAGCACATTGTGTGCTGTCGGTCCTGCGTGCTGCACCACAACATTCAATATTTAGCATTTACTGCTGCTACACTTAGCTAGATTAATGTGATGGTGTTGTGTTTATTATGTTGCTCTCTTTTTTTTTGCTTGTTTTCTCCTCTTTTTCTCTCAACAGGTGATCCAGGAGGTTTTTTTTCTTTCTCTTTCTCTTTTTAAGTGCCCTTTCTCACTGTCCCTCTTCCCCTCTGTTTTTCTTTTCCTTCATCTTTCTTTCTCCCTTTCCTTTCCCCTAGTCATGTCTGTCCCGTCTGTAACAACTGAAAATAAAATAAAATAAATAATAACAACAAAGGTCGATCGAATGGACCAATACGGCAAGGCCGTGATGATCCACTTGGTAAAGTAAATCCATTGGGTATCCTTGTTGGCCTTCAGACAACAATTCTGACGGCTAAAGAACCAAATGGGACAGGCAAAAAAAAACCCTTTTTTAAAAACTGGTGGGGTTAAAAGCAGAATTGCTTTGCCCAGACATAACAATCAGACAGCAGACTAAAGGATAAGATTAAACATAGAGGTACTGGTAAAACCAAACAATATCAAAAATATCTGCAAAATGCATGAAAGCAATCAAAAAGACCCCCAAGATGATTAGTAAAGTACATGTTAAGTGTTAAAGTGCTAAGACTATCAAGGACCACCATTAAACCTCTTAAATATGTAAATTAGCAGCAGAGGAAGGTTCTTCTCTCTATAAAATCTCCCTTAACCACTAACATCAATGGTCAAAATGTCTAAAAGCAGTTTTTGCCACATACCTTTTACATAAGTACTGGTACTAGGCGTGGTATTGCACATAGTAAAGCTTTCCTAAGATATGAACCTCATATGAAGACGTAACGTTTATAAGTTTTAGAGGTGCCTGAAAACATTCAGGCTAGCTACTGCTAGTTTCCAGTGTGTACTATATGCTAAGGAATGCTAATTGACTAACTGCAACCCGAATGTGCAAAATGTATCTACAAATTCAATCAATAATCTTTAACCAGAAAGTGTTTGTGTAGCTGGATTTGTAGTGAGCTTGGGGTGGTGGTGTGGTTAGTACTGTTGGCTTGCAGCTCGGGCCTTTGTGTCCTCCTACAGCAATGAAACGCTTGTTAGGTTAACTGGTGATTCAGTGGTCGGTAGGTGTGTATGTGAGAGTGTTTGCTCCTTCTGCCTCTGTTGGCCTTGTGATGGACTGGCGCTCTGTCCAAGGCGTACCCTGCCTCCTTCCCTATTATTAGCTGGGATTGGCTCCAGTGACCCTAAGTTAAATAAACAGTTAACAGATGATCTGAAATTGACCAGTAAACAGTTTGGCAGACAGCTGTGACGTGGCAATCATAAACAGTAACTGAATTATTTTTGTAAGCCCTCACCCTAAGCGGGCAATAATTTTTAAAAATATAATGTTATTCTAACTTATTGTTACACGTCACATTAGCCTTCTGTAATATTAAATACACATAAATGGGTAAACACTAAAAACAAATAAAGAAGTTAAAAAAGAAATAAACAGCAAAGCTTTTTTACTTTTTTATCTGATTTCTGTCCACTTATTGCCATTAATGTATGCTATCTAATGCCAATGTAATTTTCCTATTTATTTATTCCTTCACTCCAAGCACTGTCTCCAGTGCTGCAAATCTACTCTTGCTTTGCTTGTTTGTTTGTTTGTTGGTTTTCTTTGCAGCCTAACATGATTTCTATCGAGGCTTGCTGCTGCTGGTGGTGATAAGAGTTGCTTTCCAGCCGTTTTAGCCACCGTTAGCAGTTCAGATAATGGGAATAACTGTCCTTCGCATATCTGCCTTTTCATCGGCATTTCTTATTCTGTTCTCTTGTTGGAGTGGACATCACACGGACATTACATCATCATGTTATTACACAAAAGTCTGCTCCATACAAAACCATTGTGCATAATACATTAATGTTTTTGACATAACATCATAGCAAATGTTTCTTATGCAATCTGCTGAAAGCAATAGGTATATCTGGAAGGCTGCAAACCATTTTAGTGGTTAAATTAGAACTCTTAACACTACTTGTTCTTGCTTTAAACTATTTTTTATTGTATATAAGTTTGGGGCTATTTGAGTCTGAAAGCAGATCAAATAGTTTGCCCCTAGCAGTCTATTGAAGTTTTAACAGACCGAGGAAAATATCTTTAAAAGGTCCAGTCTATAAAGCATTCTAATTTTATCACCCAAAACATCTGTAGTCCTTCTTTTTACTTTGCAGCTCACATTTTGGACCAAAACTGTGCGAGATTCAGCTGACAGGAGCTCGTAATGACTTGGCATTCGACAGAACATGTAGCCCACAGACAGACAGAGACAAGACAGAACACTTCAGTGACCACGCTCAGATGGGTGAAATCCCCCGGTCCGACAAACTCATCCCACACGATCGATAGCTGCTGTGACAACAGCCCTTCCCGTCACAGGCTGGAGAACAAGCTGTTGTGAAGGTCTGAGAATGGGAGATAGGCCCCGGAGGGGAGAGTTGATTTACGACCCCAAGTCAAGATGGAAGCACAGTCGCCCACATACTGTAGACGGCCTTCCTGCTACATCACTCTCCCGCTCCCTGCCTGACTGCCTGCCTGCCTGCCTCTTTACTTGTCCTCCTTCCAGTGTCTATTTGCCTGCCTGCTGACAGCAGGAATGGTCTGAAGTGACATACCGGCAAGAAAAACATTTCATTGTGTTCTTTACCTTCACCTGGATTTAGTGGATGGCGAAAATCCTAAATGTCACCTTTGGCTTGTTTTAGTTATTTATTTTTTATAAACTTAGCCAGAGAGGGGGCGGGGGAAGATGTTCAGAAGGAGAATGCTGGAGAAGGACCTAATTTTAAAATGCCATGTAGCCATCGATCAGCAGGAGAAACAAAGGAATGACACTCAGGAGGTGCTGCTAGACAAATAACCACCCTGCAGTAAGAAACATGGAGGGAACATGTCACCTGCAGGCAGTGGTACACTGCACAACACAGTGGCATGTGTTGAAGCAACAGCTTTGCACAGGCAGAATGCTTTGGTCCACCACTCCAGCTACTTAGAGATGGATTTTTCATGTTATCTCAAGTAAAGAAAGGCAAAGGAGACTTTTTGGATTCGGTTTTAGATTATATATCTCGCTTGAGTTTTAAATATATATAACATCACTGATTTTTCTGGTGATATATTAGCAGTTCTTAGATTTGGTTGTTTCTATCGTGGGAGTTGTTGTAGGAGTTTAATGTTCTGCTCATTGAAATTCAAGTTAAAGTATTGACGGCTTTAGCAACACGAGCGTTTTACCCATTCTAGGGGAGGTTTGTCGTCAACCTCTTCAGCAGTCGTCCACCTATTCTAGCATGGTTTAAACCCCAAAGCATTTCCGATGTACATTTGGACCCCCCACTCGCTCCCCCACCCTCTTCTTGTTTTGTTTTTTTTTTCTTTAAAAAAAAAAAACACTTTTCTGGATGCTGTTGAGCAAGGGAAGATACCCTGCCTCCCTCTCTCTCCCTCCTGAGCGGTATCAATATTCATGGGTCTGCCGGGTGCGTTTGTGCGATGGCTTTCTCATTAGCCTTTGATCCCCTTGCGCGAGGCCTGCCGGAGCGTTGCGGCGCCAACAACAGAGCAGCGTTTGAAGTGTAGAGAGAACAGCTGCTTGCATTGATCTCCATATACTTTCTTTGCCATCCACAAGCACGTCCACACATATGCAGATGCTGCCCACGGGCACATGAATACATGCATCTACTGTAGGACTACACTTGCAAGAGCGCGGATAGATGGAGCTGACAGCAATCGATAAGAAAATCAATCGTGAAAGTTGATAAGCCTTTTAAGCTCAGCGTCTTTGAGTTTTAACAGTCAACACAAACCGAGTTATCACCTTGGGTTGTGGAAACTTTAATGCCCATTTTTCAATATTTTATTTCCCACTGTTTAGACCAAAAGATTAATAGATTAAGTCAGAAAGAAATTACCAAGTTATAAACATGAGCAAATTAAAATTTTATTTATTTAGTGGGAAACGCTCCTATTTAAGGCTTATCAACAGGTATTATGCAACGCACACTCTATCTTCTCATAGAGGACAAAAGTGTTATTTTAAAACTGAGCTGACATGACGCAGAGAACATTATGATGCTCATTGAAAATTAATAATGAGGTACTTCTTCTAACAAAATAGGGATTCTAAGCCGCTAAATTATACAGCAAGCTGGAGCAAAGCAGCACAAAGCTTGGTGAATAGCTCTTATTTGCTACTGCGAGGCTGGGTAAATTATGATGATTACAGAATTATTTGCTAAAGCCAGGAATGCTTTGTTGGGAAAAAAGAAATGTACACACACAAATAATCAACTGGGGCTCTATTTTAAAGCATAATCCACCTTCTGGCTGTGAAATAGCATCAGCATTTTGCAGCCGAAAATAAATGACATCATCCCACATTAAGCCCTTTAGCACAATTTCTGCCATATCACAATGTCAAAAACACAGGCTCATGTCACAGGCTGTGTGGTCCATGATGAATCTTCAAACTACCACCCACCCCTCTTTTTTTGTTGTTTGACTTCTTTTTTGTTCCCTTTTGTTCATTAATGTGAAAACATGTTCTCCTGTACAGCCAGGAAGGACAAGGTCCAGCTACTATGACATCATAACATCTGCACAAAGACAATCCCTGCGCTATTGCACTCAATAACTCTCCCCTCTCCTCTGGTATCCGCTGCATAAAAAGCACAGTAAAAGATTAAGACTGGGAGCTCGTCTGGGCTATTGCTCCACTGGGAACGGGTCAGCAGATCAATACAGCCAATGTGTCTGATAACATTAGACCACCCTTAATGGCACTAATGAAGAGAGAGTTAGGTCAGGGAAAGAGTTACAGCAAAGATGGGTTCATTAGATACGATGTAGTTTTGCCACTTTGGGGTTTTTTTTTTTGCACTTTGAATTTTGTTGTTACTTTTTAGCACAAATCAAACATGGCATTATATTAATTAAGTGTGAAAAATGATCAGCGTGACTCTTTTAAACCAATAAAGATTAACGCCTATCAAAAGAATAGCATTTAAAGCAAGCTTCACAAGAAATAGAGCCAACAAGCCTTTCCCCCCAGTTTTTGCTCAGTTGTGTGCCAGTAGAAAGAAGAAAAGATGAAAGCAGACGCACCATCAGAGTCAAGTTTCTAAACTAACCAACTCTTGTCGGTGTCCTTTGTGACAATAGGTCACAGTGTGCCGAGAAGGACTCTGATTGAAGGGAGTGTTATCAGTGTTCAAATGTCAAGAGAAACTACATCTCAGCAGACTCGCCTCTGACATTATAATAAATCACACCCCATTGTGCTCCATGTAGTCTCACTCACACACAGGCACACACATAGACACATATAAAGAGAGAGAGAGCAACCTGCTGCTGAAAAAGCCTTGTACTTGGCAGGATCTCTGCACACACACACACACACACTACTTAACATCACCAGCGCCTGACTGCTGCTGCTGGCTCACAGTTTTGATAAAGATGAAAGGAGGTGATGCACAAAAGGAGGCAGTGAGAGGCAACGTACCTCACAACGGATGTCTCGGTTTTAACTTCAGGAGCTGCAGGAGACGCGCCGGTGAGGCGGGACTGTCGACTTCTCTCTGTCTTCTCCCTCTCTGTCTTCTCTGGGATGGAGGCTCAGGAGGAGAGCTGCTCCTTCGCTGCCTCCTCCCTGCCTCTGGCTCACTCTGCTACTGTCTCAACCCCTCTCACTATCATACCTCCCCTCCCTCCCGCCCATGCGGCTGCCCCCACCCCATCCTTTTCCCCCTCCTCTTTCAACTCCTCCCCTTTTCTAACCTGCTCCTTTCTGTCTTTCCTTTCTCCTACACCACCCTCAAACTCAAGGGTGACAAAAGAAATCAAGGCTTTTATCATTACTTTCAGCTTTGCTGCAAAGTATGTTGCCTTGGAACTGAAATTGCATCCAAAACTCATCGGCTAAGGTGAGTTTTCTGTACTCCAAGGTTAAGAAAATCCAATTTCTGAAACTCATGAGGCTGATTTTAACAATCTGATTATTTAAGAACGGACTAATGCTTAAAACTAACTAATAAAAATGTTTTTAAAAAAGGCACTATGGTTCCCCTGAATCAAACTTTACACAATTTTAAAAAACTATCCAGTCAATCAAATATATTTAATTTGCAGTATTCACCAAAGAAAGGATAGATTTCAGGAACAACATTTTTCATTCATTTTCTGCCCATCAACATATCTTTTAATCAATTCAACTCCATATTTTATTGATGCTCCAGTGTAACATTGGTGAATGACTTTATCATTTATTGATCGGTATCTTTTTAATAAGGGAAATCAATCCCAGAAGAGACAGGGGAGGATTAAAAATTGGTTGAGGGGATATTTAAGGATTCGAGAATGTCTGACTGTGAAGAGAAACTGCTAAAGTAGTGGACTGAAATAAGAAAGGTTGGTACTTATTGCACAAAGAATTAAAAAAATCCAACAAAGATTTGCATCTGGATTTTCCACATCAAAAATACAAAGAATCATTTGCTCCCTGCTTTTTATTTGAATATCTGCATCTGAAGACCACTCCTGGATTCCTCAGCACCGACCAGTTCTTAGTCTTTTTTGTCTCCTTTTCCCCTCTCTCACATCGACAGCCCTTCGCTGCCTCGGCCCCTGTTTCCATAGTGACACTTTCCCCGACTCTGGCTCGACATAATCAAGTGAACGGGATGGGGGTGGAGGTGGGGGCTGGGGGTGAGAGAGGGAACTGTGAGCAGGGTGCGGGCGTGAGAGGTTGAAGTAATGGCCAAGATGAAAAAGATTGGAAAAAAGAACATCCCCAAAAAACTGGCAAATAGCGAGAGAGATAAAGGAGCAAATAATGAATTAAGAGAATGTCAATAAAGAGAGTTTGTCAATGGCAAACAGTGTCTTTGCCTCGAGTCCATCTCCGCCTGATGTTGGGTTCTGATCAGGTGCTTTGCAAAGCCTTGGCATATGGCTAAAATAATTATCATGCTCATCAAACATCTAGATGGCCACTTGTTCTCTGTCACAATGCTCCCACCAGAGCAGAAATGAATTATGGGAGGGTTGATCCATCTGAATTTTAATGGGAGAGGTGCTCAGCAGGGGTTTACCGCATGATGCCAGGGAGAGATAGTGTGAACCCACTTGAATGTCAGAATAAAATTATGTACACCATGCAGACTAAATGTGAGAAAACTAAACTAGAGTTTTAGCCATGCTATCGATGTAGTATAGCAGGGCTAACTCGTGGCACATCAATATTTTTGCTGGCTTTTTTGGACATTTGTGTCGCTGTAACGACAAATCTGGTTTGGTTATCCACTAACTTTTCCCGTTGCTCAAAAATGAAGTTAACATTTCTGGTTTGCAGTGAAATGTGTCAGCAAGATGGACTGCCATGAAATGTTGTGCAGACTGGACGAAAATATCCAAGTTTCTACTGGATCACAGACTTAATATAAATATAGATGCTGAGTCACTACTTTCTGTGACTGTGCAAAAGTTAAGGGAGAATTTTGTAGAAACGGGTCATACTTTTCTCGGTCATTTGCAACTGGAGCATTGGTGAAGTAAGCCCATTAGGGCTGCCATGATGACTGGTGTTTTTAGGCCTCTAGTCAAAAATGCTGCCCCTTGTCACCTCTGAATTTTTCAACTGGGCATGACAAGCCTCTGATTGAGGAGACTGTATGCTCATACGGGGACCAGGCCCTAAAGTGTACCCTGGTGCTATTGACTTTTTTCTCTAAATGGGACCATTATTTACAAAATAGACTTAACTCTGTTTAAAATAAATTTCTGGCTCTCACTGGGTGAAATCAGGTGCTGTAGGCCTGGCTGGGGCTTTCTCAGTCCTTTTCCCAGTCACCGTCATCAAACTAGCGACCACTCACAACTGGTCAGGGAATATATATTCATCCTCATGGTTGTGATAGTTGTGGGCTCATCTCTAGGCCTTATTCACTTAATCCTATATTGTCACCATGGTTGTCACACATCCACAATGGGGGACAAGTTAACATTACATAGTTAGTCTTCAAAACCTCAGCAGACATCTACATCATTCCAATCAGAGCTTTTTAGGCGAACCAGGAATCACCCCCTGCTGGCCAATACAAAGAATGCACATTTAAGTCACTTGCACATTGCCTGCAAATTTCTGGAGACTGGATGGTGTAGAAAGGTGTACGTTAATGTTTAACTGTGCTTTATGTTTTAGATTGTAAAACAAATGCAGCCACTGTCACTTTGCGTTTTGAAGCCTTAATGTTCGTGTTTCTAGTGCCTCCCATTTTGGTTTTGTGGAGCCAGAAGTGACCTTACATGGAAAAAAGAGTGGCAGGATAATTTATCAGCTAGCGCTAACAGGCATGGTCAGCAAGCTGCATTCATGAACTCCATGAGGACCAAAGCCAGAGACACATATATGCTAATTAGTCCTCGGTAACAGACCAGTAAAATACAAGAAAGAGAAAAAAAAATCAGACTGCTTAGATGGGCTGTACCACTCAGGTGTTACTTTCAGAAGGACTAGCACCTCAAACGCTGAGGAGTTTAATGACTCCAGCTGCCTGTTTCAGGACACCTGTCAATCAGAGGGCCACACTCTTAACTATATTATCCAAATGGATGAGTTAATTAAAAAAAAAAAGAATTTGTAATTAAAGTTGTTTTTTGTTTTTTTTACCATGCTGTAAACACATTTTTTTTATAAGTAATGTTAAAACTGTTAAAACTGGACTTCACTGGAATAACAGTGCTTTTAGATTCAGCTTTAAGTGGCCACTGTAAGATCCGCAATTTTTGCCAGTTCCACATCATTTTTTACCCTGGATGTTGCAGCTTGGCCCCAACTGCTAATATAAAAGGGGAGTAGTTTATTACCTATCAGTAATAAAACAGAGACGCATCCTTATTAAAACACACAGCTTCCACTGTCTTCTTTACTGTGATTCTGCTCATTGCAGGGACAAATGCTTAACAAATCTGTGCAAATAGCACAAATACACAAGTATATGTGTGCTATAATTACTATTGTTTACTTTACAAACATCAGTGAATGTCCCCAAGAGGGATAAGAGAAGATTGTGTCGCTGCAGATTGTCATTTTGCAGGATTAATAACAATTGAAAGGGATTACTGTCAACTGCCATCCTTCCTGTGTGATCAAGGAGCAGAAGCAATATGGCTTGTGAATCTTCTAATTCTCTATCGATCCCCGAGCTGCTGTGTTAATGCCTGCCTCCCCCCACGACGAAGGTCAGGTGGCAGGGTCAGCCACTCATGGACCCAGAACAGATTTAGAGCTGTGATTAAAAGGACACTTCTGCTGGCAGGATGCTAAGGGTCACGGAGATCAAAGGTGAAACTTTATAGCTTACATGATGCTTTTTTTTTTACAGCACAGTTTTTCTGCTGCTGTTTTCCTCAAGGGAAACCAGCACTTTGAACACAAAAAGAAAATAAATTACACTTTATTACTGGTTTGAAAAGCAGAGCTGGTTATTATGCTACCACTTTGGAGCATATCGTCCTTTAACAAACAGCCAACCAGAAATTTAAAAAAAAAGAAGAGAAAACCCCCTTTTTTTCTCACCCTTTTGTAAAAATAAATTACATGTTTATCCACACTTTCATTTAGAAAGCATAACTGTGAGTGTGTCAGCAGAAAAAACAAAAGGGAAAATATCTGGGGTATGTTGGTAATATCTTGCTTGTTGACAATTACCTCATAGGGTATAGATAATATTAGCTAATGTTAAGCCAGATACCTGAATTCACAACCATTTATAACAAGTCTTTGTTTCATTACTGTTTGGATTATTATCAAGAATCTTTATGACGATATAATGAAAACAATACGTTTTTCCTTTAAAACAAACTCTTTGTTATTAAGCATATTCAAAGTTCCCTTGAGAGTAGAGGGCTTAAGCATTTGTTGATAGCATATTTATTTTAAGAATAAGTAGTTTATGATCTGAGGGTGCTATATACGTTCACTGACCACTTAATCAGGTATGCCTGTTAACTGCTTGTTAACACAAATATCAAATTAGACAATCATATGGCAGCAGCTCGGTGGAAATACATATGTAGACATGTTCCACATGGCGATTGTGGCTCAAGAGTTGGGAGTTCGCCTTGTAATCAGAAGGTTGCCGGTTTGAGCCCCAGCTTGGACAGTCTCGGTCGTTGTGTCCTTGGGTAAGACACTTCACCTGTTGCCTACTGGTGGTGGCGCCAGTGTCCGGCAGCCTCGCCTCTGTCAGTGCGCCCCAGGGTGGCTGTGGCTACAATGTAGCTTGCCATCACCAGTGTGTGAATGTGTGTGTGAATGGGTGGATGACTGGATATGTAAAGCGCTTTGGGGTCCTTAGGGACTAGTAAAGCGCCATTTACCAGGCCATTTTACTGAAGTTCTAAAGCATCCGAATGGGGAAGATAGGTGATTCAAGTCACTTTGAATGTTCTGTTCCACTCCTTTATAACGAAGAACAGGAAACTGAGGCAACATCAAAATTTGGAAAAATGTTGCTTTATTTGGATGGTAAGGTCAGAATTTGGCATGAACAACATAAAAGCATGACTCCATCTTGCTTTGTATCAGTTGTTCAATGGTAGTAGTGAGTAGCTCCCCCTTCTGTCCATGAAGCCAGGTAACACACACCAATTAGTTAAACTGCAGGAATGTCTTAAAGACATAAAGACCTGGATGGCCGCTAACTTTCTGCTTCTTAATTCAGATAAAACTGAGGTTATTGTACTCGGCCCTGAAAATCTTAGAAATATGGTATCTAACCAGATTCTTACTCTAGATGGCATTACCTTGGCCTCCAGTAACGCTGTGAGGAACCTTGGAGTCATTTTTGACCAAGACATGTCCTTCAATGCACATATTAAACAAGTATGTGAGACTGCTTTCTTCCATTTGCGCAACATCTCTAAAATTAGAAATATCCTGTCTCAGAGTGATGCTGAAAAACTAGATCATGCATTTATTACTTCTAGGCTGGACGACTGTAATTCATTATTATCAGGAAGTCCTAAAAACTCCCTGAAAAGCCTTCAGCTGATCCAAAATGCTGCAGCAAGAGTACTAACAGGGACTAGAATGAGAGAGCATATTTCTCCCGTTTTGGCTTCCCTTCATTGGCTTCCTGTTAAATCTATAATTGAATTCAAAATCCTGCTCCTCACATACAAGGTCTTAAATAATCAGGCCCCATCTTATCTTAATGACCTTGTAGTACCATATCACCCTATTAGAGCACTTTGCTCTCGCTCTGCAGGCCTACTTGTTGTTCCTAGAGTATTTAAAAGTAGAATGGGAGGGAGAGCCTTCAGTTTTCAGGCCCCTCCTCTGTGGAACCAGCTTCCAGTTTGGATTCAGGAGACAGACACTAGCTCTACTTTCAAGATTAGGCTTAAAACTTTCCTCTTTGGTAAAGCATATATTTAGGGCTGGACCAGGTGACCCTGAATCCTCCCTTAGTTATGCTGCAATAGACGTTGGCTGCCGGAGGATTTCCATGATGCATTGAGTTTTTCCTTTCCAGTCACCTTTCTCACTCACTATGTGTTAACAGACCTCTCTGCATTGAATCATATCTGTTATTAACCTCTGTCTCTCTTCCACAGCATGTTTTTATCCTGTTTTCCTTCTCTCACCCCAACCGGTCGTAGCAGATGGCCCCGCCCCTCCCTGAGTCTGGTTCTGCCAGAGGTTTTCTTCCTGTTAAAAGGGAGTTTTTCCTTCCCACTGTCGCCAAAGTGCTTGCTCATAGGGGGTCATATGATTGTTGGGTTTTTCTCTGTATCTATTATTGTACGATCTACTGTACAATATAAAGCACCTTGTGGCGACTGCTGTTGTGATGTGGCACTATATAAATAAAACTGAATTGAATTGGCGCACTAGTCTGGGGGAGATTTTCTTGGTACAGTGGAGCCATTAGTACCAAATGAGCATGCCATAGCCCACCTGGGTATTGGCCATCCCTTTATAACCACAGTGTACCCATATTCTGATGGCTGTTTCCAGAAGAATAACTCACCATGTCAAAAAGCTCAGATCATTTCACACTGGTGTCTTGAACATGGCAGTGAGTTCGCTGTACTCAAATTGCTTCCAGTCGAGATCTCAATCCAACAGAGCACCTTTGGGAGGCGGTGGGACAGGAAATTCACATTATAGTTGCTGCCACCAAATCTGCATCAAGTGTTTGATGCTGTCATGTCAATATGGACCAAAATCTCAGAGGAATGTTTCCAACACCTTGTTAAATCTATGACATGAAGAATTAAGGCAGCTCTCAAGGTACTAGGGGTCCAGCCTGTTAGTAACAAGGTGTAAATAAGAATGTGGCTACTGAATGTATCAGATATGTTTGGTTTCTTTTAAATCAGGACACTTTTTATTTTAATGGCTGGTGGAGAAAGTTCAAAAACATGTAACACAAAGTTAGAGTTTGATTTCTATTAATTGGCAGCAACGTTTTAATAATGTATTTGGTATATATATATATATATATATATATGTATATATATATATATATATATATATATATATATATATATATATATATATATATATATATATATATATATATATATATATATATATATATATATATATATATATATGTATATATATGTGTGTGTGTGTGCTCTATACCAAAAAGGCTGAGACGGAGCTGAAAATGAAGTGTTTATGTAAATGTTTAGGCCTCCCTATTGGAGCTAAATGCCCATTCAGTCTTACTTCGGCTGTCTTGTTGTTGTCACCTTTACATATTTGTAAAAAGAAAATTGCAAACCCACTTACTGTGAAAAAAAAATTATCTGTTGGGCTTTCCCCTAACGACCATGTTGGCAACATTCGTATCATCTAATTTGGTGATACCTCTGCCTCTAAGAGTGCTACCTGGCCAAGCACAAAGTTGTCGGAAAGATTTATGTCTCTCTAACTCTAAATTCCAATCTCAGCCTGTTAGTTATCCCCGGCTTTAGTTTAGTTGGCAGAATGATTGACAGCCAGCTGATTGGGGAGCTGCGGATTTCTGTGCCCTCAAGTCAGATTCTGGGGGGATTCAACCAATTACCGCTCAAGGGCATCAAGACAAGGTGCAGAGGGTTGACGCCAGTGCAGGTTCTACTCTAACCTCTAATGGCGTTTGTGCACGCCAGAGGGTACAGTAGGATGCAGAGAAATGTAGCAGCAGATATTACGGTAACACAATGAGACCTGGCAGGTTATGTTTCTTGTAATTGGAAGAAAGAAATTGTTTCAAGGTTTCTTTCCCAGGCTTTAGAAACAAAGAGGCAAGAGGTGAACGATGAGCATGTGTCATTGTTGTTTACTATACAGTGTGCACTGTATCTGCTGGAAGCAAGCAATGAGCAAATGCATGCAAATTTGCAAATTCTTAATCATTTCCTTGTAATTTCAGTGTAAATTGTCCAGGGGGTACCCCGCCTTTCTTCCTCATCCAACCTTGAATTGGATAAGCAGAGAAAGATGGATGGATGGTTGGAATATGGGCATAGAGCCGTTTTCAGTTGCTTTGTGGTTGGATTTAGGTTTAATGTGGTTTGGTTTAGCAAAATCTCTTGGTTTAAACTGAAATGCATCCTTTCCCACCAACAACTTTAAACATGCAAAAAGCTTCACCTTCTTTTTCTTTATCACCAGGGTGACACTCCATTATACCACCCACTCCAACCAACTCATCCTAATATATGCTCCTGAAAAGGAGGCACCAGTTTTATATGCCATTTTTTGCACAACTGCAAGAGATCACCAGTATCACTATTGCACATACACTGTGCAATGACTTAAAGACTCTTAATATGCAAGCAATTAATTGGAGGTTAGGTAGCTGAGTAGTCACTGTCCCCAACATCCAAGTAAAGTTCTTTGAAGGAAACTTGATTGGGAAAGTTCAAAAGAATCTCAGATATTGCATTACTAATATGTCAGTATGGGAATTTTATAGCAAAATATAAAGACTGTCCTCACTCAGCTAAAATGTTAAATCCCATCTTTAGGAAATTTATGAATCTGTTATAAAAAGCTACAGCAAAACAGTATAAATATAGAGCATCTATATTATATTAACACCTCTGGAGCAACTATTTAATGGCAGTGTGGACTTCTATGTTCTATTAAAAGGTGTAACTCAGCTTGTGCCAACTTGAGTTATTAGAGCATCTGTCTTTACACCCAGTTAGTACATTTGGCTTTCATGCTGGAGATTTACAATTAAGAATTAACTGCAACAGAAAAGTAAAAAAAAAAACATAAATAAAATCAATAAAAATAGTTTTACAAAGGATTCACGTTGATTTAAAGCGACCACAGTAACAAAATGTCACTGAATATGTGACAGAGACTGAAAATGTTCATTCTTTGATATCATCGCGTATTAGAGATGCCGTGGTCTGCTGCTGCATAGGGTGTGTGCACACATGTGTGTGAAAAATGGAGCACAGAGGGAGAGCAGACACCAACTTGTAAATGATGTCTTTCATCTCTTGACTTCAGATGTGGCTGTCATCCACTTCCATTATACGGCAGGATGAAGTGGGACACACACGACAGACTGTAAGACTGGAGTGTGAGAACAAAGGAAGCTGAGACGTGTGTGCATATGTACACACACACACACCTTCTTGGTTTGGTTATGCGCGTCATAATCACAGATACTGGAAGGAATTCTTCTTCTTACTTGAACTTGCAATAGAAGATTTCAGAGCAGATAATCTCAGGGATGTCTAGGTGTGGAAAATGAATGAGCAATACTCTCAACACCCTCGGCAAACACCACTGTGGTGCCCTTGAGGAAGCCACTTAAACCCCAAATCGCTCCAGTGGAGCTGCTCTTTGGCCAGCAGCAGCAGACTGTGGCTGCACTGAGTGAATGTCTGCATGAAGTTGAAGAAGGCTGAAAAGGAGCCAGCGAAAACCCTCCTAGGATATATATATATATATATATATTTTATAAGGAATCTCAATTGGGGCATTACTCAGAAATGGCAATTCATTCAAGGCAAAGCCACAAGGTGTAAAATAAAAGTCCCTCTGGGAAATTAAAGTCTGATAAAACAGGACATTCCCATATTACAGTAATACAGCCATCTGTGTTCACCTTAGGTATCCCGGATCTCTGGGAAATTCCTTTCACTCTGTGCTATCTGAATATTTTCAGCGGTGGCTTGGACAGCTGTCAGCAGGAACCACCTGGAAACTAGTGTCTTGAAAATCCAATTTACGAGAAAATTTCCATTTGACTGAGTAAATGGCTGCTCTACAGGTGGAAAAATACAGCACAGTATATCCAAATACAACATTTAACATTGAGTTTTTCCTTTCCAGTCACCTTTCTCACTCACTATGTGTTAATAGACCTCTCTGCATTTAATCATATCTGTTATTAATCTCTGTCTCTCTTCCACAGCATGTCTTTATCCTGTCTTCCTTCTCTCACCACAACCGGTCGCAGCAGATGCCCCCCCCTCTCTGAGCCTGGTTCTGCTGGAGGTTTCTTCCTGTTAAAAGGAAGTTTTTCCTTCTCATTGTCACCAAAGTGCTTGCTCATAGGGGGTCATATAATCGTTGGGTTTTTCTCTGTATCTATTATTGTACGATCTACTATACAATATAAAGCACCTTGAGGCGACTGCTGTTGTGATTTGGTGCTATATAAATACAATTGAATTGAATTGAATTGAATTGAACAAATGTAATAAGTGCTCAGAGCGCAAGCTGGCAATGTCTTTGATACTTTACCAAGCGTGTGAACTCCTATAATAACAGTCTGACATTTCTCTTCTGATATGTCAGGTCATTGTAGAGATATGTTCCCAAAGACACACATATAATACCTAAAATCAGCACACACAAAAAAAACAAAAGTGCAAGAATGACATTGAAAAGCTGACATATTTCCATAATTTTGAAATATGCTTTTCGATTAGAAATGATTCAAATTAAGTAAAGAATTAAAAATGTATCCACATAAGAGAGATTACTTATATAAATAAAAAGAACAGGAAGGAACTTCAGTTAGTTATTAATAATTTCAAATACTTATATTAGCAAAACATTATATTCAAATTCGTAAATTAAAGAATTAGTGACATTAGAGCTCACCTATAGTACCTGGGTCAAAGTCCAGCAAATCTGTCATGGATAGTATTGGTTAATAATAATACTAAGCTTCATGAAGCTTATAATAATAAGCTTCATGATATACTACACTACCTCTTGGTTAACACATTGTCATGGCATAAAGAGTTTCTGGTTTGATTAACATGCTTTGGATGGTTCATGGGTGTAGAAACTACCAGTTGTCTCAAAATAACCAAGATATAACAGATCTGGGTTTATAAGTACTTTAGAAATGCCTTAAAGCCCCTTAATCCAATAATTCAATGGATAATAAGTTGATAGATTCATCTCTTTTACTCTTTTTCTTTAGGAACAGATGAGCGTCCGGTGATCTAATGTGACATTCCGACTAGTTCTTTTTTTAAATGGATGAGAAGTTTTGGTGGGGGGGGGGGGGGGGGCTTTTTCTGGGTGTTTGTTCAGCTTTGTTTGATAAAAGAAAAATCAGTCTCTTATTCTGGTTTAATCTGAGCTGAAAACACAATTAGATAAACCAAAATACTTACAATTTACAGAGCATCAGGACGACAGTGTTAAATAAGTTTCGTAGACATGAGCTTGAGGAAAGAGACAGAGGAGAAGGGGGGCTGCAAAACTGATCTTAATGAGAGCTGCAGAAGAGGATAAGCAGCACTCTTCACCTTACATACCAAGACCCTGGCTGCTGAGACGGCTTCATTAAGCCCACCAGACTATGGACTGTCACTCTTGAAAACGGCCAAGGCGGCTAAAGGAATGGGAAACAACAACACAGTAATAGCGTTGACATTTACAATAGGCGTTGGATATCATATCCAATTTCTCCCTGCACACCCTTAATTCCTTTTTAATTGCTTTTCCGTGTTGGTTCCGGGATAAGGCTGTCTCTCTTCATTTGTGAAAGTTGAGAGATGGGGACAGTGGTGTGTATATGAACAGCTGATGATGGTGTGGTGGCGTGCATGTGTGTGCAGTAGTGGGTGAGGGGCTGGGGTATCAGATGCTAAAGCGGGGCTGTTGCAGAGAAAGCTGAGATAATTGCGAGCGGTTTCAAACAAATCAAATACTGTTTAAAAGAGTTTTGATTTAACGCTCCAAATCTAACTCTGTAAAAACGTAAGAATTAAACGATTATCATACAGTCTGCATGATTAATTATCAGGCAGCATGCTACTGAACACTCATCCTTAAAGGATGAATTATGGTGCTAAGGAGAACCAAGAGCCAAATACTTCTTATATTCATAGTATACTCCCAGAACAGAGCCCACAGGACCGTTAATAACCTGCATAAATCAATATAATTTGACCAGAAAGTAAGTCTGGATCTAGCAGTGAATTTAAAGTGGTTGAACCCTGCACTTCAAGGAATAGTTCAACATTTTGGGAAACGTGCATTTTCGATTCATACAGCAGGCTCCATGCCACTTTCGTGTTTGTACATTATGAAGCTGGAAGCAGTGGACAGTTAGCTCATATCCACAAACACTGGAGGGAGACAGCTAGCCTGGCTCTGCCCGAGCCAAGTGGAGCAAAGTGTTTGTCAACCAGCAGCTCCACGACTCAACAATAAAACCAGCTTATTTTATGTGTCAAAAATAAATAAATACATAAAGCAAACCAACAAATTAAAAAAAAAAAATAAAAATGATGTAGTTTTTTGTGTGATTATCATTTGAAAGTGCGTCTGGCTTTGTCTAGTATGTAAATCTAAACAAGGTGTTATTTACGGTGCTTATGGGAGAGGTTTAAATCTTCTGTTTCAGCAACAAATGCATTTCCCCCCAAAACCTATAATAATAATAATAATAATAATAATGTTTTAAAAAAAAAAAAATCATTCTAATAATTTGGCGGACATAGTGTAGTGTTATAACAAAGTTCCATAAAACCACAACTTGTTTTTGACAAGAGAAACACAGGTTAACTGTTAGCAGTGAACTTCTTCTTGTACATCCTCACATTTTCTGCACACATATCCGATTTTTCCACCAAAGTTAGGTACCCAATTCCACCAAAAAGTGCCTGCAAAGCTCCAGCAAAGGATTGAAACCATCAAAATTTGGAAGTGCATTTTCCCTTGGACAAAACCTAACAGGAAGCATAGTATGAACAAAGCGTCCGTTTTACTTTATGTTCTTTTAAACACTGAACAGTAAACAACATCAATCAAGCATCAGGTCCATCACGCTGCTGAGTGACTGACGGCACAGCCCACTGCACCACATAACTTGGCAACCCTGGAGTTACTTTTATCCAGCAGAGTGTGTGGTGGTTAATCAAAGCCCATAATTTCCATAATTCATGGATGCCCATCTGTTTGCCACCTACTCCCATGCCCAGTGCAGAATAAACAAATTCAGGAGCGGGGCCAGGGGGCTATTTAATGACAGCATCAGCCGTGGCTTGTGCAAATATCCACACATACACACACGGCAGGGAACGCGCGCTCGCCACGCGCACACGCAGCATAGCCTAATCAATCTTCCGGCATGAACTATAATTTATTCTCAACACAACTGTTCAATCTATCTAAGGTGTGATATCTGCATTGTAATTTACAAAGTGAGGTTAAATAATTAGGCTTCACCAGACTACCACTCATCCCATTCACACTGTGCCTTTACAACGTTCTCTCGCAACCGATCTCCGCCCAGACGATTTCTCACAGAAGTCTTGTCATAGTTCGTCACTGTGCAGAGTTTCTTCTGATAAAACACTTGATGTTATTGCAACCCTGTGGAGAGCTCTGCTTTTGAATCCAGAGAGCTCAAGATAGAGAAATACGTCGATGTGGGAGGAGGATTTGTTGTGTGATTTAGAGATAAATACCCCTCTAAGCTGACATGTTAGTGGTAATAAAGCCTAAATCTGACTATATCTGACTGTAACTGACTGGGATGATTCAACTTTTCTTATTTTACAACATTTTGTAGAGTGTAATCAGTTTTTTATATTCACTGAGTAGCACTAATAACAAGGTAACATAACATACAAACAGTGGTGTTGTTAGGATAAAACAATGCACCTATTTATATGCTCACTGGCCAGTTTATTAGGTACACCTTCCTAGTACTTAGCAAGGTGTAACCTTTGATCAACTGTACTGCAGCTTAACTCAAGATTCATCCGACCAGGAAATGTTTTTCCAGTCTTCTGTTCACCAATTTTGCCAACCCACTGTGGTCTTCTGCTGCCTTGGCCCATCTGCTTCAAGGTGTCATGTGTTATGCATTAAGAGATGCTCTTCTGCATACCTTGATTGTAAGGGACAGTTATTTGAGTTGCTGTTGCCTTCTTGTCAGGTCTAGCATCAACAAAACATCTTATTTCATTGTTATCAGACCATTACCTTCTTTGTAAACCTGAGATGTTGTTGTTTCTGCAGTTTCTGAAATACTTAGATCAGCCTGTGTGGCACCAACAACTGTGCCACATTCAAAGTCACTTAAATCACCTTATTTTCCCCCATTCTCATGCTCATGTTGAACTTCAGGAGGTCTTCTTAACCATGTCTACATGTCTAAATGCACACTGAGCCATGATGTTTGCTGATTACATATTTGCATTAAGAAGCAGTTTAGCAGGTATAGCTAATGCTGTGGCCGGTGAGTGTATGTTTGAGGTATATAGGTTGCAAAATTAAGTCATCTTTGATAATCCCTTTAAATGAAGTGTAGGTTTCCGTTAGCACTTACCTTGCACAAAATGTTTACACTGGAGTTTGTGAGCTGCAATCTAAACTCTAATCCCATTTTCTCCTCAAGCGTCCATTAAAAATCACTCACACTAAACATGTTCTAAAAATAGTTTTAACTGAAGAAGATGGTCGTGTTTTAATGGCTGGAGGCTTAGCTGGTGCCTGCGTGCTCAGGGCTGCTGTCATTTACTTATGAGATTTATTCCCTAATGATATATACAGTATGGCACAGTAAAAATAGCAAACTGGTGAATGTAATGATGGTACCTGATAAACAATAGGAGACAAGTGGGGTTTAGAAGTAATCAGGTCAGATAAAGTTAACAGCATTTAAGGCTACAAATCTTCAAGTATCTTCTGGTGTGAGAAGGTCACCAATGTAATCAGAGCCCCTCTGACCCAGCTGTTGAGCTCCATTTGAAGTATTAAAGTTATATTACAGTGGTGAGAGTGGGAGAAAGGACTTCTGCTAAAAACACCTGGTGCGATAACCCAAGTTTGCTAACTTTGTAAAGTATCAAAAGTATGCCTCCAAAGTTGAAAACAACCCTTTGAAATTGGGTCCTTTTGGAGAAACTTTTATTCCAGTCGATCTCAACTCTCTGTCTCCAAAACAAAGCCTGCTGGCCGGAAAGCTCAGAATGATTCTGACTGTTACTCGACTTGCGGAGTGAAAAATAAGGAGACTACTGCGGCTGTGCTTCCTACAATTCAGAAACATATTAAAAATTAAGTTGTTTTTATCCTTCACAGATTTAGAGAAGGTCATCGCGCTTGTATCTTATCTTGTTTAACTGCACGAGTTGCCCACGCATCTGCAGCTTGGTCAGGAGGACTTTTTTTCTGCTGGAAAACTGAGTGCTAAATATTCAGAAGTAGACCTGGCACACACAAATGTAAATGTACCATTCCTCAGATGAAAAGTCACTTTGTTTTTGCTTTTTTCATTTATTTTTAAGCTCATACTACCAGGATTGGGAATGTTGGTTGCAATTTAAACTTTTGGGAATGATGCTAGCAGCACACATTTCTTCTCTCTTAAGTAATCTCTGTCCATCAAATACTGAATTGCCACCTAGGCAGTTGCCCCAGGATGCTACTTCAGCCTCCAACCCCCCCACGTTTGCAGCGTGTCACTTGGGTTTCAGTAATTGACCAGTTGCTAAATCCCTCCCCACATGGCTACAACAGCTGTCGTGTAACTATTAGATTTCTTCACATGGTGAAGCTGTGTTCACTGTATGCAGCCTTGTTTTGTTTTAACAAAGAATACAGTAAAAGTTTAAAAAATGATTACATTTCCTCTTTTTTCTGCGCTAAAATTCACCTTCAGCAGTTAAAATAGTAAGCTAACAAGCTTGCTAGCTTAGCAATAAAAATGCAATTACATGTGTCATTTTATATGATCTATCATTTAAAAGAAGCCAGTTGGAAATAATAAAAATCTACCAGAAAAACCATTCAAACCAATTCTTGGCAGTAACATGAGCTATATTGATATATTAGCCAATAAACATGTTTGCTTATTGCATTTCTTCTATTGGTCACATGCAACAAAAGATGCAGAAGTGCTTTTTGAGCTTTCTCAGACCGGAGTCCAAGTACCAAATTTGTTTTTTGCAGACCATTGTGTTTCTAAGACGTGGCCTCCACCAGTTTTGATTGGCTATAATGGACAAAATATTGTAAACATTAAAAGTACAATAAATAGTTTACTCCTGCGAGCCTTGGTCTATTTTTTTTCTCAAGATTGGTGAAAATTGTGCCACCTGTGAACTGGATCCTAATAATATACCATCCTATAGTGCTGTAATCTCATTGTGATCCAAGTAACACGATAACATACCATCCTATAGTGCTATAATCTCATTGTGGTCCAAGTAACACAATGACCCATCATCTTTCAAAAACATTTTTTTCCCTGTCCACTTCCACATTCTCTGGCAGAATGTGAAATTTCCAGCTTTTTCTCGTCAAAAATGAAAGAAAAAAATGGAGAAAAGTTAGCACAATAGTAGCACGGCATAGAAGTTTATTGATTTCTGGCATCTTGTTACAGTAGATAATAATTTCTTTATATATTTTACATTGTTCTCGATAGTTTTTATTTCTTCCATAAATAGTGGCTTAACAGTGACCCAAAGACTAAAACAGAATCAGTTCTAGTTCTGACAAAAATATTATTAATGATTTCATAGTTAAAGAATACAAAACCATAACATTTTAAATATACAATTTGTCATGATGTTAGCCAAGCACAGTCCATCCAACAGTGTTTTGTAAATGCTTTAAGATGCGTTTCAAAAGCACGATTGCACTGCAAAATCATCGGCTTGAACGAAACCCCGGATTATGCCTCTTATTCTTGCCTTGTCTGGTGTATGTCTCCATAATACATGAGATACAAATTGCACTATATTCCATGTGAATCACCAGGCAACAGAAACACTTCACTTTGAGTACATCTCTTACTTTGGGGATGTGTGTTGTGTCGTATCTAGGACCCCGTGCTACACGTTATACTTGTCAAACAGCTGTTGAAGTCCCCGAGAGACCAAACAACCACTTTAACTTGTCAAACGGCTCGAGACATCGTGAACGGCGTTTATCCATAATTACTTTCAGTCCATTCTTGTCTGGGTAATTCTGTGTATCCCTGAGCCACAACATTTTTTTTTTTTAAATAGCTTTCAAAACCTCTTGATGGCTGTTTCCATAATGGCTCCATCATCTCATTTGTATATGCACTTTTGATGGCATAATAGACACCAATTATTGGCAATGTCTCTAAACATGAAAACAAGGAAAAGAAAAAAAAGAGCAATGCAGGTAAACGTATTGCCATCTCTCTTTTACATTCGTGAATGTTATTGTTTGTTTGTTTTTTGCCAAAGTTAAATGAAAAGGCATGAAAACGCCATTTTTTGACTAAGCTCATTCGTCATCTACGAGGCAGAAGGGACAGTGCAAACCAAAACCAAAATGAGTCACGGCTTGCTGGGAAACCAGTGAAACCAGTCGCACATTATTGCATGCACACGCTGCCTATTGAGCTACAGCATTATAATCTAACATCTTAAGCACTCTGCATTTATCTGACTTCAATCTACTTTAGAAACAGTCCGTAGATTGATGTGATATGTAGAAATGTACAGTTTTTGTTCTCTTTATAAGGCATGCCATTGTGATTCCTTTCTCAGCAGGTCACAGCGTCTGTGTCACAGCTGGAGTTGCTGATAATGCTGCAATCCTCTGTAAGTGTCCCCGGACAGTTTCAGAAGGCCACGGGTCGCCTTTGCACAGCAAAGCAAACAGTCAAGCGAGGCTCTTCACACCGGAGGGAGGGTTTCACTTTATTATACACCTGCAGCTTCTTCACATGGGTTCAAATAATAGTCGATAAGATTTGGAGCCTGCGAAATGAAGTTAGCTACACAGAGAACACAGCGAGGGAAATTCAGGTTTGTAAATGAGTGGAAAAGATTTGTTGTCGCCCAAATTAAATCAGCTCGGAAAAACAGAGGGAACGTGCTTCTTCTGAAGACGGGATTCAAAGCATTAAACTGCGAGTGATATTCTCGGCTCTGAAACTTTAGTTATATTTGCCCACACACTTTTGCAATAAGCACCCGCAAGTTGCAAGTGGGAAATTTTGGCTCCCATCTTTGGTCTGGGGGACAAAAAACACACACACACCAAAAAAAAAAAAAAAAAAAAAAAAAAAAAAAAAAAAAAAACAGGGCCAATATTGATTTTTTATTTAACATCTGCAATTTTTTGCAGTTTTCTGAGCCCATACTGAGGATCCACAAGCAGTTTGGGTTTCTCCAATTCAGCTGGCAAAGGTTCATACTAACATCTTCTATCTCAGACTTCTAATGCTGTCTTTTGTGATATAAATGTCGTCTTTCTGCGTGAAAGAGCTGACCGTAAAATATAAAATATGTATGGTGTGCAGCGCAGCCACCATTTGAATGAAGCTGGTATTTTTATTAAGCACAAGCTGCACATACACAAAAAAATACATTCATTTAACCATCTGTTGTGTGACACTAACTTTGGTTCATAGAAGACATCTTAAGTTTGTTAGAAATCATAGGATGGTGTGTTGATATGTGTGCGTGTGTGTTCCTGAACACAGTACACAGTGAAACATATCAAACACTCTCACCTTAACACAATTAAAGCTAAAGTGCAGAGGCTTTGTTACAACAACAACAACAACAACAACAACAGGCATACAGTAAGTGACTCCTAAACACGCACTAATCAGATGACTTAAAGAGCCTTTCGCCTACCTGAATAAAATATGTTTTGCTGCCACCTGGTGGTCACAGTGATAAATTATTTGAGCCTGGATTTACACCCAAGTGTGGAACTTTGTTTGCACCGCCGTTTTTTTGTTTGTTTTTTAAATTCTTTTGTTTTTTGCACAAGTCATCTGTAAGGAAAAAAAATCTGGTTCTTATCTCAAAACTGTAACATGCTTAAACTTCTTAGAAAATAACTGAGATAAAAAGCTGAAATTCTGACTTACAGATGACAAAAAAACCCTTTTTTCAGTGGCAGAAACAAGCTTCCATAGTAAAGACATTTTCATTATGAGAAAAACAACAGATGCATGCCTACTGCACAACACATAATACTTAAATTGGACCACATTACAGCCACCATGTTCTACTTAAAATATCACTTCATTGGCCTCTTTAGTCGCCCTCTTTTAACTCTGACATACATTTTATGAGAAATGTTTTCAATCGCCGTCTAAACATACACATGAAGCAAACTCACTAGTTAATTAAAACAAAAAAAAAGTTCAAACTCTTTTAGAAAAAAAAGACTAACCCCACATGGAGTTGTACTGACATCAGTTACCGTGACAAGGAGTCACCTGAATTGGAGCATTTTATCAAATTCACACTGCGCACAGTACTCAGTAGCTACCTTGAGTTCTGTTTCAATATTACATTTACTAACATCTAGTTTTAAGGCAATCAGATATGGCTATGCTTATAGCACAGGAGTCACTGTTTGTGCATGCTCATGCATCTGTCTCTTTTTTTGGATGGAGACGAGTACGCGTGTCAAACTACTGCACTGTGAAATTCTCTCATGATTTACTGCACGTGTTATAGTTTTTTTGCCGGGAATCGCTTGACTAATAAATGATTGTGTATTCAGAGTGTGTCCGGAAGTGCTAAAAAACCCCAAACAAACAAAAATAAAAACACAGTAGCTGGTATGTAGAGAAAAATGGTGCTGTTGCACTTATCCTTACTCACTCATGGGAGCTCAGACTGTGCATTAAACGGCAGATGATGACATCAGTTTAAGTTTAAGTTCAATTCTAGTGAAGAGGAGGCAGTGCAGTTTTCTTGTCACACTCTTTTTTTTTTTTTTTTTTTGGCAAAAACCCTCCATATTGAAGTGCCACTCTGACACTCTGTTGCCTTGTAAGAAAAACATCTATTTGTGGAGTCATTTCTTTGCTTTTCTGTGTGTGGAAATAGTTTCAGTAGCATAAAGCTGCCTTGCTGCCGCCACAAAAGAATATGCCTCCTGGACATTTAGGGTCAAACGTAGATGCCTTCAGGGTTGAGGGTGGACGAGACGGCGCTCTGAAGGGCACGAAGGTCACTGGGTAAGAGACGGGAGGAGCCGAGTCGTTTCAGGGAACCGCACTCCGTCTCTGCAGCACACAAAAAAGAGATGGTCATTTAGCTGTGAGGGGTATGAACATCACTGATATATGATTCTGATCTGACATCCCATAAGTGATTAAGTATCAAATGAGAAAAAAAAACAAACTATGTTACAGCAACCCAGAAAGAGGAAGATGCAAGGAAAGAAGACGACGATGCTAAGGAGCAGCCAAAATAAATAAAGAAGACAAAGAGAATGGAGAAAGTTTTTTTATGTAAAAAATGATGTGATTAAAATAAAAACAGAGGATTTTTCTTTGGCTTTATATTGAGAATTCCATTGCTGGTCCATGTAATGGGGCAGTCCTGCCTCACGTAGTCTAACAGGTCATTCTCAGTATGACCATAAGGTGGCACTGTGTCCATACACATCTAAAAGCAATACAGTATGTAGAATGCCTCAGCTGCAATCAGCATTTACAGTAAACTAAATGCTTTCAAGAAGGTGGTGATCTTGTAGAGTTTCTGTCAGTGTGTACGTGTATTTATACCGCTGCTGATGTCTTCTGATGGTTCAGCCGGCAGCACAGTGACCTTGGTACCAGTCTGCTGAATGAACTGCTGTAGGTTGACCTGTCGAAGCTCTTTTGTCAGCTGCTCCAGCTCCTGCTCTTTCTCCTATAAAGGAAAAAAAACACCAGGATAATAAAATGAACTGTATGCCTAGTCTGATAAAAGTACTGCACATGAACAAATCCACAGCTTACCAAAGCTTTCGAGTGCAGGAAGTTACTCTAATGGAGGTGAATTTATTAGGTCAAAATGAAAAAAAGATTGATGTTCTGCTCAGGATCTCTCCAGAGTCATAGTGTAGTTGAGCCAGCCAAAGAAAAGTATCAGCTCACAGATGATTACACAACTGCAGGCAGGGGATTGCGTACTTATTCAGGCCCCTCTCTAATCAGGCAAAGAATGCTGCTAATTCCCTCCCTCCCATTCCCTTCTCGTTACCTCACGCTTCCCACATCTTACTGGACTTCACCCTACTTCATACTAGGATGCATGCAGGCAAAGATCCATCGCACATTGCTGCGAGCCAGAGATAAGGCTTTGCTTCACTGCCCACAACTTAATGAGCTTAGATTTCTATGGTTCCACCTGTGTGCTGAGGACTAAATTTTTAAACCAGCGTCAGCGGAGCCAAAGTTTTCCGACTTCTTAATAAGATTTTTTAAAACACTTTCTTGAAATCTGAATTCTTCAGCCTCTTCCAAAGTTAATGGGAACACAATATTTTAAGCAAAATGCCAGGATGGGCCTCTAAAATAAACAACTAAACAGTTGAGCTGACCTGTAATCTCTTGCCTGACTGGCTGAGCGAGCGTTCCAATGCCCTGCAGCTGTTCTCCAGCCGTGCTGTTTGTTGGCTCTGCATTTCCAACTCTGCCCTCACTTTCTCCAGCTGGGCTTGTACCTGAAAGCCAGAGTGGAAGGGAAGTCAGGAAGCCAGCGCTCATCGCAATTTTCCAGGAGAAATATGCAAAAGAAACTCAACCATGTAGGAAGACTTTTTCATGCTTTGACATGTTTTGAACTTGAATAAAAAGTTTTTTAGCTCTGCAAAACTATTCATCCAAGTTTAGAACACGTGTCGGTTTAACAAAACATTTTTCTCAACACAACTTTATTTAAATAGCATCAAAACACAGCAGCAGTTGCCTCAATGTGCTTTATATTGTAAGGTAAAGACAATAATACAGGACAAAGATATGGTGTGGAAGAAAGACCGATTAATAAAAACTAATGACTAAATGCAAAGTGGTGTATTAAAACATAGTAAGTGACAAAGGTGACCGAAGAAGAAACGCTCAGTGCATCATGGGAATCCCCCAGCAGGCTAGACTAACTGCACCATAAGTAAGAGAGGATTCAGGGTCACCTGATCCAACCCTATATGCTTTATCAAAAAGTTTCAGAGTAACATTTGAGAGTGAAGTGCTCTGTTGGAGTGATACGGTACTATCAGGTCATTAAGATAAGATAGGGCCTGATTATTCAAGACCTGTATGTGAGGAGCAGGGTTTTAAATTCGATTCTGGATTTAACTGGGAGCCAGTAAAGGGGAGCCAATATAGGAGAAATATGCTCTCTCTTTCTAGTCCCCGCGTCAGTACTCTTGCTGAAGCATTTTTCGATCAGCTGAAGACTTTTCAGAGAGTTTTTAAGACATCCTGATAATAAAATAATCCAGCCTAGAAGTAATAAATGCATGAACTAGTTTTGAAGGAAATATCCTGGTAAAAAACCACAGCATGAGTCCTCACAGTGTTACTGGAGGCCAGGGTAATGCCATCCACAGTAAGTATCTGTTTATGAGATCGGTAGAATGTCCCAAATGTTAATTTTTCAATGACTGCACCTCTTCCTCATTGACCCTTTGTTTCAGCTCAGCCTCCTGCTGCAGTCGCTCCTGCTCCACACCTGCCTCCATGCTCTGGAAAGTAAATAAAAATCTCATTTTTCCCAGCTTCCTTCTTCAGTTAAAGCAGCGTGTTTGTGTTTTACTGACATTTATAGATAAGAGGTTTAACTCGTAAAACCATCAAAACAGGATCTGGTGAAATCAGGCAGCTCGTGATGCTAAGTTCACCTGTATGCGAGCTAGATACTCCGAAAGCTTGGCTTCACAGTCGCGTACGCGGCCCTGCAGCTCGGCTAGCTGTTGCCGCAGCTGCCACTCGCTCTCCTGCTCTATCTGCAACTCGTTCTGCCAGAATTCCTCCTCCTCCATCTCGGCGTCATTCCTCCTCACCTGCTGCTCTAAAAGCAGCAGCTCTTCCTCCAGGTTTCCTTCCTGTAAGGCATGGGATTAAAATATGATGTAGGGATGTAAAAATAAAGATATTGGAAGACATGAAAGTTTAGGGTGCAGACGATCTGAAGATCAGCACATATGCAAAGTTTCTCACAGTGACTGCACTGGCAGCTGTGGTTTTACTCACATCGCTGGCCTCGCCTGTGGCCTCCTCCCAGTCTCGCAGCTCAGCCTCGCAGCCCAGCAGGCGGCTTTCCAGGGCCTGGAGTTTGTTTCTCTGCAGCTGCACCAGTCGGCTCAGCTCTCTGGCCGGACTCCCAGGTACAGATGCTATTCCACCTCCTCCAACTCTGCTGAGGTTTAAACTCACACCGCGCTGCTGGAACTGTTTGACTAGATGCACAGACAAAAAGGGAAGACTAAGATTAAAAGAAGGAAACTGAACCATTGAAGCTAGCAAAGAAATGACTGGTAAGATCATGGCTAATATTTCAGCTATACACACCATCAGTATCTCTGCTTTTTCCAAATATTTCCCGCAGACCCTTGGTGCTTCCTGTGAAGGTCAAAGATTTGCGTTTGGGTTCCTTTCGTTTGAGCGACCTGTCTGTCCCCGATGGACGGAGCTTGGCCAGAGGTGGAAGGCTCTGGCGGTATAGACCTCGTTCTGGGACACGAGCCAGCCCTTCAGAGGTTGGCCGCTCGCTGACAGACGGGCCGGTCCGCTGGAGGATGAGCTGCACGTCACTGGCATACTGGCCCCACTTGTTCAGGGACACTACAGGGTTTTCATTTGGAGCCAGGTGGCGCTCTGTCTCCCGCCATTTCTCGATCAAAGTGTATCTGCCCGTCCGTCCTGGGACAAAACAAGAAGTAGTTGAAAGGTCCTGACATTTTATGACAGCTTTTCACAATCAGTGGAAGGGAATCCTACACGAAGGGTTTGTTTTTCTGGGCTCTTTTCATTGCAATGGACGGGGTTCTGCTGGAAGAAGGAGATGTGATGTTAATTTACCCCTCATTCCCTTGATGTTCAACAGGTTTCAGTTGAAACAACCTTTATATGGTGCAAGCATTTAAAAAGTTTTCAATTTGTGGGTGAAAATTAAGTTTTACTTGCAAAGTATGTATAATGCATAATACTGGAAGTTTGCCCCACTCTTCTTTAATTTGAGTCAGTTCTGTCAGAGGCTGGGTGTGTGACCCAGTGCTTTCAGTTGGTTTTGATCACTTTTGTTATATTTTGAAGATCATGTGGAGTTTTGGATTATTATTAATTGGCTGTGAATTGTAGTCTGTTTCACCCTGGCCTTCTGTTCTAGTTGTTATGTATTTCCTGTCTGCGTGTTTCATGTTGTCAAGTCTGTGTTGTCTACGTCTCACCATGTTTCCTGTTTTATTTTGAAAGTCTTGTGTTTCTTTGTTCGATGCATTTAGTTTAAATCTTCTCCTGTGACGTCGTTATTTTCATTTGTGTCAGCTGTTTCCATATGTGTTTCCGCTTCCCCTGATCACCTCCTGTGTGTATTTAGTCTGTGCGTTTCACTCAGTCGTGGTTAGGTAGACTGTTTACCCTCCCACCATGTCAGTTCCTCGTCCGGCATGAGTCAGCTCAGGTCGTGTTCATGCCTCATGTTCTTGCTTCTTCATAGTTTTCTGCACGTTCCTGCTCTGAATCATATTTATGTTAGTTATGACAGTTTTGTCATAGTTATCATTTTTCAGTTTTCCCAGTGTAGGTTTTAGTTTACGCCCTTTATTCTTTATCCATGTTCAACCAGCCTGTAATAAACTGCTCGCTTTTTGTTTAAAACTTCAGTTCCTCTCTTCAGTGTCTGCTTTTGGGTCTTCTTCCTCTCTTCTCATGGTCTGACAGTGCAAACCACGACAAGTTCAATGATGTTTGCAGGCATTTGTTTATGCACCGCTCTCTTAAGGTCGTGCTACAGCATTTCAGTCACCTTGAGATCTGGACTTTGACAGGCTTTGATTCTTTTCTTTTTCAGTCATTCTGTTTTAAATTAGCAACAGATTTTGCCGCAGATTTGCTGCTACGCTCAATATCATTGTCCTGAGGTATGACCCAGCCCAAGCTTTAGCTGTTGAATAGATGTCCTCACATTTCTCTAGAGTATTTTGATATACAGATGAGTTCACGCTCGAGTTGGTGATCTCATACACTTGATATGAGGTGTTTGGGTTTTCTCCAAACATGGAGCTGTGTATTATGGCCAAATATCTCCATTTTAGTCTCATCTGTCTAAGGGACAGAAGTTAAAAGTTACAGAAGTGGTTTTCTCTCGGCAGCCCTCCCAAACAAGCCTAGTTTGTTCTGTAACTTTCTAATTGTGCTGTCATGAATATTTCACATGCTAACCAAGGCCTGTGGAGTCTGAGATGTAGCTCTTAGGTTCTCGCAGCCTCTCTAAAAAAAATTGCATGGTCTGACCTTGGGGTGAATATCCTGGGATGTCCACTCCTGAGAACATTAGCATTATCCAAACGCATACCTTTATGCTCAGACCATCAAATTGCCAAATCTTATGCTTTTAAATAAGTGCTCACACTTGCGATTAATCCGTTAATCAAGTGAATTTGATTAGTAGCACCTGGCTACTACTTGCTTAACTCTTGTGGAACCAATACAACTTTTCCACAAGACTATAAGAAAGTTTGGTGCAAACTTTCTTTTTGACATGACCACACTAGCTGTGATGTCCCCAAACTAACTTGTTTAAAGATGATAAAAAAAGAAATAAAATGTTGTCTAGTCTTTCTGGAAATGTAAGTGAACATCAGTTTTCATGTTGACAATTTCTTTTCTGAAGTAAAAACAATCACAGTGTTAACACATTCAAATCTGGGTTCACATTACTTTAGAGGGAAAACTATTCACTTAAATTCCACAGTGAGTGATAAAGAGAGTCATTTATCTGTGCTCTCTTTAAATCTTTTACCAGATCACAGTTTTGCCTTTGTCCGTGTCATCCCTCAGCTTTAAACATTTGCTGAGTAACATCAACAAGGGCTGAGAATGATTCAGCTCACAGATATCCATTAAACACCCTTCTGTATCTGGTTGTGCACCCTGAGATGTTTCAAAAATCACATTGCATGCTGTCAGAGTAAACACCCCGTGGAACCTGTGAAAAAAATCAATCCAGCCTTGTTAAAATGATCAAAATAAAGTTCAATGTGTTTTTGCAAAAAACGACAGACGAAACAATGACAAAAGGCTTTTTCACAGCTCTCCCACAGGCTGCACCACTGGCAGATATAAAGGACTTTACCACGGTGTCTAATGCAGTGGGAAAATTCAAGTCAACAAACAGCGTTTGTGTTAGCCAAAGAACGGGGTTCAGTGGTTCAGGGCCTTTTGTGTGTGTCTCCTGTATTTGTATCTGTACACATAAAGATAAGAGAAAACACTGCCAACTGCACAGCCAACCCCCTTCTTCCACAGTAAGGGTCCTTATAAAAAGAGCTGCATTCATCACTACAGCCATTCAGACTTCAAAGCAGCTTGGCCAGGACAAAAGGCACAGCGAGCACAAAGGACCGTGCCATAACTCTTCCTCTGCTGTCACTGTGAAAGACCCCCACATTTTAACTCTAACCACTGGGGCTACTGAAAAATCAAATATTGAATGTGTTCCTCTAAAAAATGTGTACACATGACTAAATGTCATGATGCCAGTCTTAAATTCACAAATGCAAACGAAGAGGCTGAGCCTGAACTTATTTCTATCAACTGTCAACAAAGAAAAGACTGCAGTATGACTCATCGTGTTTCACAGAGTCCCGTTATGGTGAAAATCTATTTGTGCCCTCTAGTCACTTTTCATTTTCAAGCCACTTATTTCCTCAAGTGTCTGCATGTATGTGGCCTGCCAAATACTGGATGCAACCCACATAACAGAACATCCCAGCATTGATTTATGCAGGACAAAATATAATTTGCACTGCTTTTCCTGGACTTAAGCAGTAAGCAATATTATTTTACTTTCTAGAGACACAGGAAGTAACATAATGTTTCTAAGCATTTGCTACCTGTGAACAGGTTATGTTGTAGTGAGTAATTTGTAGCTTACCAATGGCTTGTGCCAAAGCGATGACCACTTCCTGGCATGTGGTGAACTCCGTGACCCCGCACACAATGCGCTGCACTCCGTCCACCCACACTTTTAGCTCCATGGCCTTCATTCCTCCACACCACAGGGAGCCGCTAGAGATTCTTTATTTTGCATCCTGGAGAGCGAAAAAATAAAAAGTTCGGTAAAATAAATCATGTTTAACTGTTAAGCATCACTTAACCACTATTCACTCCTACACAAGACCCTTAAAGGTTCGATTATAAATATTTTTAGTGGTGGATCCAACCTGATATTACACGCAAAGTGTGTAATAGACAAACTTTGCTTCTCTTAGGTGTGAAATGGACGTGCATGCTTAAGTTGCAGTATATAAGCCAACACTACTGACCAAGGAAAGTATGAAGTACATTCCAGGCTCTTTCTATGCCAGGTAAGATGACGTTTCTTTAAAAGTTTGACTGTTTTAATGTTTCCTTTAAATAAATAAGTGTATGTGTAGGACTATTGTACAGCTTCACCTTATTAACTAGAGATAGTTTATCTGAATTTCAGGAGCAGGACCACACCCCAAACACTCCTCTTCCAGTTATACGTCTATAAATAACTACTTGTGCCACACACACACACACACACACACACACACACACACACACACACACACACACACACACACACACACACACACACACACACACACACACACACACACACACACGTTCTGTTGACTCTTCTATGGAGGCATAAGTGGTCAAGAGATCGAATTATACTTATACAGACAAGCCAACCTTTTTCACACGATCAACTAAGATGGAAGCAAATCCCATCTTTGGCTTCAGCTAATGTGGCTAATTTAAAAACCTTTCACTTCTTTTCATTCCACTTTTCAAAATGCCTTTTCTGCTTCCACAATCTGTTGTCACTGCTAATCAGTGTTGGGACTAACGCGTTATTAAGTAACGCGTTACAGTAACTACGTTATTATTGTGGTAACGAGCACAGTAACTAGTTATTATGCCAAAACCGGGAACGCGTTACTCGTTACTGGGATTTAAATAGGCTCGTTATTCGTTACTTCGTGTGGTGGCTATCGCGGAGCTTCCACAGATTCAATAACATTAGCAAGTGGTGGAGGCCAGCAGGTGGATGAAGGAAAAGGGAGGCAAGAGGAGAGACCCGAAGCGGCCGCTGGTCCGAGAGTGTCAGGTGAACTGAACTTCAGGTAAGAAGTTATGACCTGCAGTCCATCTGGGTCAGATATGAACCAAGTTTAGGTGGAGTTTATTTTCATTGTGCTGACTTTTTCCGTACTGCGTGCTAGCTAGCATGACGGAGTTTCTATACAGCTGGGTGGGTGCTATGTTACTGATGTTGAACTTTATTTTGTTCATAAGGTTAATTATTAGAGTTGCCAACCGTCCCGTAAAAAACGGAATCATCTCGTATTCAGAGAAAATATTACGTGTTTCGTATTGAGGTGAAAAGGAACAGTTTGTCCCGGACTTCAGCTACAATGAAAAAGACACAAAGCTGGAGTTACTCTGTGTCTTTGCTGCACAGCTGCCTCTTCTTCTCTCATCCTCTTACCCTCCCTCTCCTGTTTCTACTTCAATCATGAAACTGATCAATGATCAGCTGATCGGCTTTTCTCTCTTGTTTATTTATTGCCCACTTTGCGCCAGAAAGAGGAAACCAGCGGATGTCGCGGTAAACAACATTAGTACTTTTAAGCTTGATCAGCTGTTGTTAGAATTTATTTAATATTAATTTCTAGTATCAGCTTATGTTTGCTGGAGCCACAGCTGTAAAGCTGCTGGTCATGATATCGGTTTGGTTATGTAGTGAGAGGGAAACATGAAGATGAAACCAGGAGATGTCCTTACTGAATCATCAGAGCTGTGATGGAGAAACAGGTTTACCTTTTAGGTGACATGAATGAGTTGAAGGGAAGTTATGAACTGTTTCTGAGAGACAAATAACACCAGGATCCTTTTCCAAGTAGCTGACAGCTGGTAACTGTGCAGGGGCGGGTCTAGCAAAGTGTTGCCAGGGGTCCATGTAGGGCATTAAAAGGGAAAGGGGGGCACAAGGAAATACTTTCTTATTCTCATTTAAAATGTCTCACTTTTAAAAAAATAATTATCTGAGTCTTACAACAAACGATTGATAGATTGATAGATATATACCATCAGAACAGTGTACATCACTGTCACAACAGTGTTTATTTTCATTCAAAGTCTTTATGATTTTTCCTGTAATGGTGGGCCGGTCTCTAGTCAAAATGCCCGGGACGATTTTTTTGTCCCAGTCCAGCTCTGTATGCAGCTCATCTGCAGTCTGGTGTTACCTACATCTTCCTATTCAGAAGGCAGAATTTCCGAGTTCTGAGTACAATCGAAAGCACCACGACTGCAGTTTTTGTGTTGGATGTAAAAAGCAGGCTAGGATAGAATCAGGCGTGGGATTTCTCCCGTGGAAATGTGCAGATTATTTTTTCCTTTCTATTGGTAGGTGGCACAGTGCACTTGTGGCAAGTAAGCAAGCTAGAAGACTGGCAAACTTGCTGGGTATCCAGTTACGGAAGCAACACATTAACAAGAGAATTCTGAGTTAAACCAAACTTACTTTCCCTAGTAACTAGTTACTCTGAAAGTAACGAGTAACTTGAAGTAACTGAGTTACTTTTGATAGAAGTAACTAGTAATGTAACTAAGTTACTAATTTAAAGGAACTTACCCAACACTGCTGCTAATTATGTATGAATAAATCCATTCTGTTACTGGGAGTATGTCTGTGAAGGTTCTCAGTCATCCAGGTCATCATAGTCTAAGGAGCTTGGGAAGAAAAGCGTCTGGTCTTCTTTTCAAGCAACTTAAAGAAGTCCAGATGCTTTTCTTTCCAAGCTCCTTAGACTGTTACTGGGAGGCTTTCTGTGGGGATCTGACAGGCCTGGAAGAGCCTGGAAGAGGCCTTCCCCAAACTGCAGCTTCTGGTCTAAAGCTACAACTTAATTTAAGGGATAAAAATCTAACATAAAAAAACCCCCTGTAATAACTCAAGGCCTCTTATGAGTTATCTGCACCAGTCAGCTACCCATATTAAGAATTTGGAAATTCAGACACCAAAAGCCAATTTTCTACAGCTGGGATAACTCAGACATGGACCCATGTAGGTGCACTATCCAAACCTTAGGCTATTCTTCGTATACATGGGCCAGACTGTCACAGATGTCCCAGCAAATTGAGCAGTAACTGCACTGAATTGGGATGGGAAAGTGACCAACACATCTTCAGCCGTGCAGAACGCAGCACTTGACCAGACCGTAAGTGAATGTCCTGCCATGCCAACAAAAAGGATTCATGCCCTAAAAATGGAAAATCTCAACAGCTAGTTTTGACTTGTCACAAATACCTGAAACACTGGAGCATAGATAAGTTGTTGGGTTGTCAGGGCTTGGAGAAATATTACAGACTACACACAGAAACAGCGATGCCCTCCTCAGTCACTTCAGCATCCCTGAGGCGTACACCAAATGTGAGTTATACAGCAGCGCTGTGAGAAACAACACCATGCTGCAATTGTAAATGATGCACAGGCTGCAGGTATTCAGACATACACAAGGCAGTAGCAAAAGTCTTCTGCTTGATATTCATATCAGGCTGGAAAAAGTACAGCTTGAAATATGCAGATGCCACCAGAGTGACAGTTATGACACAGGTGTGCAACCCACACTGCACGGTGCCAGCCACTCACACCAAATGGAGTGTCAAGCACGAGATGGAAGCTTAAAAAGCCACCCTTTGAAGCACAGCTCCCATCACAGAAATCTACAAGTTGAACAGTGTGGGGGTTTTTTAATAATTAACATCAGCTCAGAATTCTGAGCCGCTAATGATGGAGTAGCATGTGATTTCTTTCCTTTTAAATACAGAACACGTAGCATCCAGACGTCTTTGGAAACAAAAACAAAAAAAAAGTATTTCTGCTTTCAGTTGTGCAATGATGCTCTTGAAGTGCATCATTGAATGATACATTGTCTCCACACATAAGGATAATTATATATAACCTGTTATGCAGAGATGGATGTAGCCATACAGATGTGTAAGAGAGCCAGAGCCAGAGATTTCTGGCTCTCTTCCACAGCATGTCTCTCATCCTGTCTTCCTTCTCTCACCCCAACCGGTCACAGCAGATGGCTGCCCCTCCCTGAGCCTGGTTCAGGGAGGGGGTTCAAGGGAGTTTTTTCTTTCCACTGTCGCCAAAGTGCTTGCTCAAAGGGGGTCATATGATTGTTAGGTTTTTCTCTGAATGTATTATTGTAGGGTCTACCCTACAATATAAAGTGCCTCGAGGCGACTGTTGTTATGATTTGGCGCTATATAAATAAACTTGAATTGAATTGAATGTGTAAAACCCCCCAAAAAACTACACTCTTAAAGGCAAGTTCCCGAGATCTGCAACATGCATTTGGTTGAGTTTACAGAGGTTGCACACTGAGTGAGAAGTGAGGTCATTTTCTCAAACTCCTGTACAGTTTGACTTCTTTTTTTCTTACCTCCTGCTGACAGAAATAATGCAGTTTTCAGGCACTTCTGCATTGGCTTCACTTTTCAAAACCTTCAGGCTTTGTCTGTTTTTTATATAATGTCTATAATTTTAACGGTCTCTCAGGTTATTGATTGACAGAGCCGGCGAATAACTTCAGTTAAATGGCTCTACCAGCTGAATATAATGGAGCGCATAGCAGCTAAAGAGATCTCCCAACATTCATTACATGTACTCTATCAGGTGAACACAACAGTGATTCAGAAGTGGTGCTAATTCTGGAGCTGCACCACCTTTGAGCATTTAACAAATGTGACTAACATTTCTTCTGCAGCAGGTAGATTCAGGTGGAACAACATGATATTATGACCAAATTATCCAGTCAACTTAATCACCCTTGTTTTAGTTAAGTGTTTCCTAAATGGGTTAAGGGCCACTAAAGAGCTAAAACCTGATGCTCCCAACAACAACACACAACACTAGTTCTCTGTAAGAGATTTCATGTAACGCTGCTGGTGAAATGTTGTACCATCAAATGCCTGTGGTAATGTAATTGTGTTGTGATCGAACTCTTCCGATATATTTTTCATTTCCTGGTGTTCAGTGCAGAAAAGCTTACAGGCACACAGAATGAGAGTCATTTCAAACTGCTGACACAAGCGCCTCAGCAGCGAGGCAGTCATTATGGCCCTTGCAAGCCTGAGCAACAGAGCAGTGAAAGAGCAGGTGGCTAATACTCAGTCTTGCAACCATACTGGGCAGCATTGCTCCCTGTCTCCTGACTGGGCCATCAGCTCAGCTCTGATCCTTGACTTGCCTATCGCTTGAGGCGATAACAATTTAAGCACCTTGCATCTTCGTCACAGCTGGAATGGGAATCCCATCTCTCCTCCAATTTAACTACTGGCCCCCCCTGGAGGCCTTTTTCTACAGAGACCGCATTATGCTGCACACTCCTCTGCGCTGAAGGCATCTGTTATGGGCAAGGTGTGCATTTGGAGTGAAACTGGGCGATTTGTTAAACGAGACAGTATGCATTCGAATTGAGATAGATCCAGCAAATGAGATTATTCTCAAAGGAGCTCAGCGGCTTGGGGAATAGAAAGGAGACAATAAGAAAACAAAGAGGCACAGTGAAGGTGAAAGAGTAGGGGTGCAGATGAATAAACAAAACCAAGCAGGATAAAATTAAAAGGAAAAGGTTGGATCGTTTGAAGAAGGAGTGCAAACCCTTTTGAGATGAATACCTTGCGTTCTCCTGAACAGGTCAACTGTTCTGAACTGGATTGACTGCAAAGAGTGTGCTGCACCATTAACCTACTTGTGTTTGCTTTGGTCACCTGGAGATTAAAACAGTCGTAAGCCGCCGACTTGTCTGCAAACACTCAGCATTTACTCTCCGAGATATAGTAAAACTTGAAAAAGTGTGATGCAAAGCAAAAATAGTTTGGAATGGATAATATGGCCTTAACTCTACTGAAAATTTGTGGACTACACTTAAAATGCAGCTCCATCCCAGGAAACCAACCAACTTAAATGAATTCTACTAATTCTGCCAAGAAGAGTTGTCAAATATCCGATCAGAATTATACCAGAAGCTTGTTGATTGCTACAAAAAGCATCTGGTTGAGGTTCAACATGTTGATGGACATTTAACCAGATATGACTGGGGATGTATGTACATATTTGAACCTGCATTGATTACAGAAAATGAAAAATAAACTTGTGCACCCAATTATTGTTTTTAAAGTCATTAAAGATGCATGCTGCACAATTAATTCACTGTGGAAAAACATTAAAAAAATTTGAATTTAGACATTTGATCACACCTGTATCTTTAATACAAGGTTTAAGACAGAAGCCAGGTGAGGCTGAAATGTTGTCACTGAATTTTTATTATGATGAGTAACATCCACTGAAGTTTAACCCACATATGTGGTAATCTTTCGCACACTTTTATGATACTCTGCTCACACTAATGTGCATACTCACACTTTCTATGAGCACTTCTATGTGAGACATTTGGATTTCATTTACTCCACTGTGATGCATTTATTATAAATATATCAAAACAGAGCAGAGGGTTAACGTTGAGACGGTCGACTTTCTCGTGAGGCTTTACTTTGCAATGCTCATATTGAAAGTGAAGGAGTTATTTTGGGGCAGTTAACACTTGATAAATGTATTTTTATGTAAATGTAAAGATGGGAAATGTTGACATAAAACTGGCACAGCAGTGAGTGGTTGCAGCACCTTTTCAGCACTGCAACATGTTTTCCACTAAACTAGCAGTTATGTTCAATTAGAAGATGATTTGCATAAACACTTTAAGGCCACATGTGCAGACAGAGTTGTGAAAAATATCAAATAAGATATCAAACAGCCTAAAAAATATTAGATTCAAACTGACCTCGCTAACATGGTTCCTGGGTTTTTTTTCCTTTTGATGAATTTTCATTCCTTTACTCATAGAGCTCTTACGGTTCCCTTGACACAAACAGCATATGCTGATAGATGTTTGCTTTTATCAGGAGCGACACACAGGACCACAGGAGCAGGCGGCTGTGCAGAAGCAGATGTTCAGATCATTTTTAGTCAAAACTTTATGCCCTATAGTTTTGATCCAAAAACAATCAAATTGCAACAACTTAGATGCTCCAAGTAGGTCAAACTCATTTTACATGCATACTTTTTGATCTTAAGTGGGACAGACCAGTGAAGCAAGAAAATTGTGTCCAACTTGTGACGGTGGACACTTTCCACCCAAATCACATGCAAAAATCTTTATTTTACTGTTTCTACATTTTGCACAGGCTCACAGTGCTGGATATTTTTCCACATGGACAGTTAATAAAGAATCAATCAGGGAACCAATAAAGAATTAAACCGTATGACCAGAATCAATAATAGCATTGGTGTCAGTATACTCTCATTAGTCTCTATCCTAAATCACCATCATTCAGTTCTGAGCTGAACTTAACAGGTTATTGAAGGTCTAAACTGGAAACCTGAAGGTCAGAACAACAAACTGTCGACAGAGTCAATAACTAATTGAATTCTCTGCTCAACTGCTCCAACAACATGGCCTGTGAAGCCCGTCACCTTGTGCAAAGTAGCTTTGATTTTCTTTTCCTCCTTGCTGATAAGTTCCACCAATTCCTCCAGAGACTTACCTCAGCCACACCGATCACTTTCTCTCTCTCGCTCTCTCCTTTTTTACAGCTATTGCTATTACTGCTCTGAATTTGCATCATGCAATTTCCCTTTCCTCCCTGGTTATGACTTTAATCTAAATCACATTTACTTTGATGATCCCGCTGCCAGCGTGTGAATTAATAAATCATACAGGCGGGTATAAACTAATTAGTATGCGGCGACACTGGTTTCTATTTTGATTCGGCTTCATTGTAAATGTATACTTCCATATTTAGATGTGTTCAGTGAGCCACAAGTCCGCACAGTCATAGTTTCTAGAAAAGGAAGTGCAGGTGCAGGATATTCTTCTTGTGTTAGTCATTTAAAAAAAGACTCAGTGATTCACATTCCAACTTTGTGCAGTAATCCATACACAAAAATCCCTCCCACCACTAAGTACACACAGATTTGACAGGAAATCTCTTTGACGTCACAATTTTTGTCACACACACACACACACACACACACACACACACACACACACACACACACACACACACACACACACACACACCAGGGCATAACAACAGCCTGGACCAGAGCAGGTTTTGAAATCAGATAAATAAAACCTCAGATGAACTCCAGATGTGACATTACACTGTGTCATTGTTTAACACAAACTAAGCTAAAATGCAGTAGCAGTGTGTGAAACAGTAAGTACACTCTTACCGTTTCAATAGGAATTAAAAGGATAAGTAACAGCCAGGAGTTGGTAATCAAATGTGCTTGATTAAGGAGTCATCAACAAGTATGAGCACCTCTATCAAAGCAGGAGTTTTGGCAGTTTACAGGCCTGGAGCATTCAGGTGTGCGTTAACACAAAGCCAAGGAGGAAAGGCATCAGCTGTGATCTCTCAGAAGTGATTGTTGCTCAGTCTGGGAAAGGTTATAAGGCCATTTCCCCCCAAAATTAAGTCCATCATTCCACAGTGAGAAAGATTATTCACAAGCAGAAAATATTCAAGACAACTGCCTATCTTTCCCAGAATTGATATCCCACCAAATCACCCCTAACGGTGAAGGCTAAGAGCTACATCTCAGATTCCTCAGTTAACATGTTAAATGTTTACGTTCATGACAGTCAAAATTAGAAAAAGGACTCAACACGGATGACTTGTTTGGAAGAGAAAGACTCTTCTCTCTAAAAAGAACATGGTAGCATGGCTTAGGTTTACAAAGTGGCATCTAAACAAACCACAAGACTTCTGGAACAATATCCTGTAGACCAGCGGTCCCCAACCTTTTTTGCGCCACTGACCGGATTATGTCCAACAATATTTTCACGGACTGGCCTTTAAGGTGTCGTGGATAAATACAACAAAATAAAACCAGTATCGGTACCAAAAAGAAAAAGAAGATTTATTCATAACACACGGGAAAAGACCTAGGGAAAGAGAGTTAACGATAAAAAAAAATTATGCTAAAAACCGATCAGAACCATGAAAACCATAAATTTCACACCCGAGCCTCAACTCTTCCGACCCGGTACCAAACGACTCACAGACCGGTACCGGTCCATGGCCCGGGGGTTGGGGACCGCTGCTATATACAGAAGAGATGTCCACATTTGGAGAACGAGACACTAACAACTCATACCCACGGTCAAGCATGGTGGATGATGGCTGATAATTTGGGTGTGTTTTGCAGCCACAGGACCTGGGCACCTTGCAGTCATTGAGTTGACCATGAATGCCAAAGTATTCAAGGGTCTAATGTGAGGCCATCTGGGCGACAGCACAGCAACAAATCTACAACAGCATAGCTAAGAAGGAATCAAGGTGTTGCAATGCCCAGATCTGAGCCTTATTGAAATGGACCTTAAGAGATTCGTGCATTAGTCACTGTTGTAAAGAAGAGTGGAGCAAAATTCCTCCACAATGATGTGAGCGACTGATAAAGTGAATCAGAAAACAATTACTTCAAGTTAGTGCTAAACCTGCTTCCACAAGCTACTGAATGACGGTGTGCACTTAGTTCTTCCACACACTCGTCATGCATTTATTCCATTCATCCATCTTCTTCCGCTTATCTGGGGCTGGGGTCGCGGGGGCAGAGCCTAAGCACAGAAGCCCAGACCTCCATCTTCTCAGCCACCTCCTCCAGCTTGTCCGGGGGAACATGAAGGCATTCCCAGTCCAGCCAAGAGATATAATCTCTCCAGCGTGTCCTGGGTTTGCATTTATTTATTTATTTGTAATGATGTTCCAGTATGTAAAACCTTTGAACTGAAAAACTGTGTCTGTATACTGTTAGAGTTGTGGCTGATCACATTAACACGCGATTTTCTACTGTTGGCTCAGAGAAATCCAAAATATGGTTCCTTTCTTTTTTTTATGCATTCTTGGCAAATTGATTTAGCATTTAACTACCATGGAATTTATTTATTTGACCTGTTTTATGACTAAACACTGAAATAACTGTGCTTTTATTTAGATCTATTTCTGATGCTACATATAATATGCTTTCTACTTATTGTTAGAGTTTCTAATGTTATTTTTTTAATCTTAAACAGTTGTATTACTGGAGCTTGCTGTGTTTGCATTCATGTATATTTTCCTTCAACGAGCAGAAAAACACGTTGCATAAGAGACAGAATAAACAAATATAAACAACACAATGATCCGAAGGGAGATCGAACCACGAAGACAGAACATGCTCGATATAGGAGATGTTACACTCATGCGAGTCATAATCTCAGGAAATGCTTGAAAAGATTGAAAACGACTGATGTGGGAAGGAAAGGCTGCAGCTATCAGTACAAATCCTTGCTGTCAGACAACTTCTGCCACAGCCATTTGGTTTCAGACATGAAAAATATTGTGTTGTCTGGGCTGTGAACCGTTGAGCTAAACTTAGTTATGACTCCAGTCTAACTCCCCTGAAGTTTCATTCTCAGGATGCCAGAGGAAGGCAGAGTTAGGGAGGGGACGCAGCGCGAGAAGTCCAGGCTTCTTATTTATATTTCCTCAAACATGGATAGCAGCTCATGAGAGGGATCAGCACAAAAATGAAGCTAAAAGCTCCTTTAATAAGCCGTGGATGAGCATTGAAGGAACAGACTGAGAAATGTTAACTAAAAGCTTTTCATTTCACACCGACTTAAAGGTGGAATTTAAATCCAATATACAAACCTAATAGTTAATCTCCAAAAGTTGATTCTGTTTATCTGGACGTAGCGTTTTGTGGGAGAAACGTTTCGTCACTCATCCAAGTGACTTCTTCAGTCTCGATAATAGTTAATAGTTAATAGTTCACTTCCTGCCTTGGTCAGCTCTGTGCCATCTCAGCCTCTTGCTAAATTACAGTTTAATAGACTCAATGCCAATCTTGTTGCTGTGTGTACCCTCAAACATCTGATTAAACAGACACATTTGCTTTGAAAAATCAAAACTCGATCTTTTTTTTTTTTTTAAAAACACGACTGTCAGTCAAAAATCAAATTACTAATGGAGACATGGCACTCAGTAGATGAGACTTATAGCAGTTCAAAAAACAGACGATGCCAATTTTTTTATACGCAACAAGGAGGTTGTGGAAGCTGGAGGGGATCCACTGAAAAACAACAAGTGGCGCACAAACAAAAGAGCACGCTGTAATGTGCATGCGTGAGTCCACATGGCCAGCAGCATGACTGGATGCAAACAATCCCTCACCATGGTGACGCAGCTCAGGCTTTGTCCCGACCTTACACAGCTGACCGGAGTGATTGGAGGGTACGGTCTGGGAAAGTAGACCACACAATCGGCAACAATTAAGAAGCAGTCCGTGCTTTCCTGTCACTTCCTCTTTGTTTCCTTTGAATGTGGGCTGCGAGAAAACATGAAGGTGTGCTCTGCAGTGGGGGTTCTTGTTGGAGATGTAGTGGAGTTTTGCTGGAACATCTCAGAGTTGGCCTTATGGTGGATATTGTCTAGTTTTAGCTGGAGCGGTCATGCCAAACAGATAAACTCTATCCTCTATGTTAAGAGGTCAATGGCCTGCATACAATTTAAAAACTTACTCCTAATAAAAATGTCCAGGCTCTATGAGCTTGCTAAAAATCACTGGATAAAAGAAATCTTCTGCTGAGAGTTTTTACTTCACAATTGTGTAAGCTGCCTAAAATGATCCACAATGACTCCCAAACTAGTTGTGAGACTACAATAGTAGCTCACAGACACATAGCTTTAGCTCAGATTTTAGCTGTGTTAGTTAGCTCATTCAAAGCTCAACGTCAGAAGGTTACTAATGTTCAGATGATCAACCCTCTGGCACCTAAAACTTCCCTACTAATATCTTGCCACAGTTGTAAAGACTAAAGCCTGCAGCCGTCATACAGTGACCCACATTTGCATCCAATTTAGCAATTTAGAATGAACAATTAAGCTAATGTGCATGTCTTTGGATTGTTGGAGAAAACCCACGCAATCACGGGTAGAACATGCAAACTTCATGCAAGAAATGTACCAGCCAACCATATTCAAACCCAAGATCTTCTCGCTTTGAACAACAGGAAGGCTAAAATGCTAACGTCAGCAGGTAATCCAAATATAAACCCTAAATGAAATTACATTTCGACCTCTGTGCTCACACAAGATGTCACTGTTCTTGATGGAACATCCTGGAGGTTCACAGGCCCTTCAATACAGCAATAAACTCATGACTCTGCTTTTAAGTTGGCACACAGCCTTCATATTATACACCAATTTCCCACTCCCCCTGCCTGTTTCTCTTTACTTATATACTAATATAATGTAATGCTTTTAAGAGTCCATGAGAACACAGCGGTCCTCCTAAAACTGATAATGCATATTGCAATCTATAAATGAAACCTCCACCTTCTAGCCTCCTGTGCAGCTTAATGCTGCACAGGAGGCTTGATGTGGAGATTACCTCCACATCAATTTTGTCAGCTGAAGACAGTGAGATGGCTGCATATTCAGCAAAAGCTTGCATAAGCTGAGTGAAAAGCTTGAGAACAGCTTTGCAATCAGATACTATCAATCATCTATTGTGTCATAAACAGTGTAAGAGTTCCCTGTTATTAAGCAAGCAGTGGTATTCACACGAATGCAACATGCAGTCCTTTGTGGGTAACAATTTAAAGGCAGCTGCAGGTTTTTGTCACAACTGCTGGTGTCATGGGTAACAAAGCAGTGTACTCACATTCACACTTCAGCTGTATCAATGGATGTTATTATTTTTTACTGTTACAGGAAAAAAAAAAATCACTATGTTGAAGCAGAGTGACCAAAGTGCCCTCTTGCAGTTTCAAAAGTTAAAACTAATCAGCTTGCTGAAGACAATAAGCCTTTAACCCGGTAAGACCTGCAGCTTAACTGACCGCAAGGTGCTGGGAGGGGGAGTCTGCTGAAAGATAAACTGGACTGGATTTACACTGCAAAGTCTGTTACGAGTCTTCCCACTTGGGTAGCATGGTTCTGACATCTCAGGCAAATGCAGACACAGTGTGAATGAATATCAATAATGCAAAAATATTGGTGCTTAGCTGGCATGGGAACTTGTGTGAACGGGGAGATTTTTTTTGGTCAGGATCAAAAAAAATCTTATGATGGTAAACTGAATCCGTGGACAAAATTGTAGCTTTTAAGTAGATGTGGGCAGATTGATCCAAATATTGAAAGTATCCATACCAATGCTGGTATTGGTATTGGATCTATACTGTTTACATTGCAGGTCTTCAAAAAAGAAAAGAAAAAACTGTTTCAAAATACATGAAAAGCTGAAAGGTGTGTTTTGCTAACTAAGTATAGTGGAAAGTAAAAGTCACAGTCATTTAGTAATCATTAAAATGTATTCATTTTGTAAACTGATGATGATTGATCTTATAAATCACGAACCACTACTCTTCCCTATAAGCTGCCTTTATAGGCTAAAAGTATTGTATCAGTATAAATACTCTGTATCTGATCATACCAAAAGTTGCAATATGGCACTACTTTTTAGAAATAATGACAGGAATTTTTAAAAATAATAATAATTACTGACACACTGAAAAAGGCTCAAGATTCACTGATAATGAAGATATCTGTAACAGTTTCTCAAAAGGTTTAACCGTTACCAATATATCAGGAAACAACAGTTTAGTAGCAGAGTATACTTCTCAGAGCAAAGTATTCCTACTACAAACAGTTTACCCTTGCGTCCGCCACACGTGTGCTTCAAGGACTTCTTCCTGTGTGCTGTAGCTGCATGACTCAGTTGAAGGAACTTGATTAAAAAACCACTGCTGAGTGCGCGCTTACAGCCCAACTCTATAAATTGCATTGCAGGGCTCAGCAGACAGATCCCACTCACGCACTGACCACTAACTCACTTCCTGGATGGCTCATGGATCTGGTATTTTGTGTCAGGAACACTGACCGAGGATGTGGGTTAGATTTCTTTGAAAGGGAGGACGAGAAGGGCGTGAATAAATCTGTCAAATAAAGTTACGCAACTGCAGTTGATCGGTCATTTTAGTCTCTCTTCTGCGTTTGTCCTCCTCACAGGCTTTAACACAAAACTGCCAACAGTGAACTTATTAGCCCATAACAGTCTACAAGCTTGTCTAAAGGACAGCAGCTTTTAAATGTTGGCGTGACTGACGCATTCACTGCGTTCAATCCAGTGCAACAAACACGACAACATACCTCTTTCCAGCCGCAGCTCACTGTGTCTTAGACGATTAAGAACTCTCTTGTTCTGTAGCCACCGAATATCTCTCTGGGATAAAATCCAGTACTTTCTTCGTCATGGTATGCGGGCCACTTGAGGGAGATCCCTGTTTATTCTGTGCCGATCGGCGCCTGCATCACAGTTAACGGTGTGCGCGCATCCCCGCCTCTTCTAGAAACCGAGTGGATGTAAACACGAGTCCGTCCAGTCATCGGACATCCTACAAGGGGGCTTGTAGGCTTGCTATCAGTGAAGGAGACCTCACGTGTAAATCACGATCGGAACAGAACTAGGACACCGCAAGGCATGACGGACCGGTTAAAGCTGCACCGCACTGGCGACGCAAATGGACCGAGACCCGCGCAGTTACACGGAGGGTTCTGATGGAAATAACAGGCTTTGCACGTGTTTATAGTGCTGAACAAACCCTTAGCGTTACACATCTGCAGCATATGTTTACATGAAGCCCCGTATTTGCATGACAGCAGCTTGTAAAGCCCAAAACAGACTAAAAATGCCTTAATCAAAATAAAAAGTGGAGTGACTTTACCTTCTACAATGCCATTTAGTAAAGAAAAAATAAATAATAACATAAAATGACACTGAAATATATTTGACAATACACTGAAGAGCAACATGTGCTAGTACAACTATGTAGTTTTAATCCTTGGTCCCCTCCAGCAGTACTTGAAGCCTTAAAACAGTCTGCTTTTAATGCCTGCGTGCCTGCCTGTGATAAAAAAAAAAAACTGATTGTCTTACATTGAAATGTAATGTAGGCTTTCCTGCAGAGCAGAGATCAAGATCGAGAACCAGGTTTTAGTGCACTTATTAAATTAAATTCTATTGGACAAGCACAAGGTACAGTTTTTTGTGTAGGTTTGGTTAATGTATGCCTATACATATTGACCTTGAACACTGACCTTGATATACCAGGTGCACTGCTCCTGCTTTAGTTGGAACAATTTTCAGAGGCTCAAATGTTCAAGATTAAAAACCACTAAACCAGTACGGCTGTTATGTTTAGCTCCCCATGCAAGTCTTGCCTTTGCTTATCTTTGACGTATAATTGATCTCCACCGTGCCAAAACAACAACCTGCATGTCATCTCAGGGAAGAAGCTGGAGTCACAGCAAGACTAGTAAGTAAGGTGTGTGAAGGTCAAAGGTTGTGTTTGTGTACGCCAAATAAAGTAGGTGGGTGCACAATGGCATGAACTACAGTTCAGACCTTATCTGCCAACACTTTTCCTTCAAGAGCAGGAAAAGTGTATTGCATACATTAGCCTGGGTGACAGATTTATGGTGCACAATGAGCGTTAGAAAATAAGCAGAATGCTCCCAGCCTTTTGGCTTGGACACTGTGGGCAATTCCACTGAAAACAGTCGTTTGGTCTGTGGTTTGGAGATCCGGCTCTTATGACCAGTAAAAATCCTCAGTATGAAGTTCACATCAGCTTGACACTGAAGTCTGTACAAGTTTGACATCCTTCCCTTTCAAATACTTGAATGGGAGTTTGGCCATATTTAAATCATGTACAATTTTGCTTCTTTTAAGCAGAACTCCTGATAAAACAAACAGCTTTTTAAATCTCAAACTCTGCACATGCACATTGAATGTTATGTGTGTGCAAAAATGCACGTGCAGGGGGCTTAACAAAAATGTTTGAGTATCTTAAGAAGAATCAACCTCCTTAATGTATCGTTCCCATAATTGTATTAATGTTCTAAACATAACTGATTTGAAGTACATCACTACTGAAATTAACTTATTAAATTAAAAAAAGAAACATAATTTCAAAGCACATATTTAAACTATACTTTTATTTAATTGCCAAATAAATGATTGACTTACATATTTTAATCAGTTTAGAGGCTGTCCCACATTGTCAGATGATCTGGAATGACTATCTCAAATATCATGTTGCAAATGTCACACATGTATGTAAAAGTAGAAAGGAGGCAGAGCCTACAGGCCCCTCTTCTGTGGGGCCAGCTTCCAGTTTGTCAAAAAAGACAAGTTTTAGGCACGATGGTAAAGGCAGAGAGGGTATCTGTCTCCCCAGTCCAAAGCATATAGTTTGGGATATGCTCCCCCTCCCTCAGCCGGTTTCTGCTGGAGCTTGCTTCCTATTAACAGGGAGTTTTTCCCTTCCCACATGTCGCCAAAGCACTCGCTCATAGGTGGTGGTGATGGTGATTAGGGACAGGTGTAATATGACTGTTGGGGCTGTCTCTGTTTTCTGTGGATAATTGTATGGCTGTACTTTACAACAGAAAGCACCTTCAGGCAACTGTTGTTGTGATTTGCCTCTTTATACACAACACAAGCGCCAGTCTTTCGGCTCACAATGCACAAACTACAGGCGCAACATTAGAGACAAAGTTCTGGTTGCTCATGACCCATGACTCCTTTACTCAAGTGTGCTGTGCGTGGCTGTGGAGGAGCTCTGTAAGCTGTGGAACGGAAAAAAAATCCAGTGAAAAGTCCCACATTTATGCATCCCTTCTCAGTTTTCAGTGGGCCAGACTGGAATCTGTGATGGGCCTGTTCTGGCCCCTGGGTCTGATGTTTGACTCTCTGGTCTAACTTGTCATGAATGCGGCAGAGTTCGTTACGCTGCCTTCCCACTGTTGTCAGAAGAACGTCAACTCTCTGCATTTGCTTTTTGTTGTTGTTTTTGTTGTTATGTTTTTGTTTCCTTTGCCTTCTCTTTGCAAACTGTGTGTCTAAGTGTGTGTAAGTGTGTGAGAGAGAGATCAGTGGTTACAATAGGTATTCCCTCACAGGTCACCGTGGCTTTGGAATTACGGCAGACTGGGGCACATTGAAGTAGAACATGGCAGACAGCTAACAAGAGGACTGAGCTTTCAGATTGGTTGTTGGTGATTTTAGTCAAAGGAAGGCAAATACAGTCAGAGCTCAGGAAAACATGGCCATGCTGATTCCGATACTTTGGGAGGTCATTTCAGTCCACGCAATCCCATATTCACCTGCAAGGGGAGGAAAGCCCGTAAGGCGCACGGATGGGATAGGGTTGGGTCTCCCGGGCTCCCCCTGCATTTGTGTGTGTGTGTGTGTGTGTGTGTGTGTGTGTGTGTGTGTGTGTGTATTTGCACAGGGATGGACACATTGCATTCACAGGGTAGACATCCAGCAGACGGCTTAAATGACTTAAATGACTGAGCCCTGGTACCACTGGAAACCCCTGCACACGCAAACGGCACCAGCGGTGTGATGGCAGCGAGAGCATTCAGACGTGTGCCACAGGCAGATGCTGGCAAGCTCATGATGAACCTGATTGGTGGGGGTCTTTGTCCATTTCCCCTGGTTGAACACGCTGCTTTTCGAGAACTTTTATTCACACTGAATCCTCAATGGCAGCTCATTGCCAGACCCAAATACAGCCAGTCCCCATTCGGGCAAAGAAGACTTCAGTGTCACATCTCAGTCCGGTCTCTGTGAATGCAGCGTACACATGCTGAGCTGTTTAGTGAATCCTACAGGAGACGGGCGAAGACTTCAGCGTCAACGTCTGAGTGTCAAAGCATGACGTGGCAATGAGGAGCTCAAAGCAGTGCCTGAGCCTCAGACGCTTACTTATTTGTTTGATACTCGTGTGAAACGGTCACAATTTCCACACTCTGCCACACGTTCAGCACATATTTGTGCATGACATTTGCCAACGTCTCTTTGTGTCTGCTTCCTGTAAACAGGCCGAGTCCAGCTGACACTGCTTTCCTGATTAGCTGCTGCACTGAGACCAAGCCCGCGGCCACGGCTCTCCGAAGCAAGGAGAAAAAAAAAAGAAGAAGGATGCTCTACAGAATCCAGTCGATGCCTCATTTGTGTGGTTTGTGACACCCAGTTTTGTGGGATTGCGTGCACTGAAATGACCTTCCAAAGTATTGCAAGTGTCCTGCATGGCCGTGTATTCCCGAGTTCCTACACTGAAATTTCCAGTCCTTTGATAAAATTCACAAACAACCAATCTGACATTCACATGCTCTCCCCCCACAACTTCTCCTGTTTAAAAAAGGCAATACTTTGAGTACAGTTGAATTAAACTACTTTTTCCGTTTGCTGAAGCCCATTTATAAGAGCACTGATTGTTCTTAACCTCTTAGGACCTGACGTCCACATATGTAGACAACACATTTTGGGTTGTCTTGACCAAAATGCTAAATTTTGCTCTACAAGAGCCTGATTTCCACTTATGAGGACATTATACTGCCACTGTTCTCTAGAAATTTAAAATGAATGTCTTCATTTGTGGATCTCTTTTTTCCACAAAACAAAAATCATGTATAAAAAAAATCTGGTAATTCTTAGTTTTTACACTCATCAGGTCCCAATCAGCTCAAATAGCAAAGAGAAATTAAAAATGCATGCCATGAAAGAGTTCGGGTCTTAGGAGGTTAATGTTGGAGTAATAGTGCTTCTACTGGAGTAGAATACTTTTGTCTTTCCACCTCTGCTGTTCAGATTAAATGTCCTGAGGCCAAAGGTGATTGAGTGACTGACAGCACGTGAACGACAACAACAGCAAATACACTTCAGGTCAGCAACCACGCAAAGCGCTGAAGCCAAACGCAGATCTTGCGGTGACAGTTCCGATTGAGGCTCCAATTGACTTGAGACGATTCGAATGCCAGAAAGCCATCGGAAGATGTTCACGAGCGTTGACACAACAACAGCCGATGGAGTCCTTTGAGAAAGGTCCAAGTGAGAGTCAGGTGGGCAGAAGTAAGGACTCTGCAGGGCTGCATGGACTCATCTTAGAAGACTGTTTCTGCTCACTCAGTGCAAAACTTGCAGTTGCAAAAAGCGGCCATTGAGAAGAATGGAATAGAATAGAATAGAATAGAATAGCCCTTTACTGTCCTTGTGCAAGCACAGCAACATTACGGATGGTGCAGGAGTAAAATACAAAGAGTAAGACAGCAGGAATAAATAACAAACAGTATTGATTCAAGGGGACTACTTTCTACTGGAACGTAAATGCATGTGTGTTTTAGCAATGCTATAATGCACAGCAGATGGACTCACTGAAGGTTTGTAGACAAATGTAGAAGATATACCACCAAATGAGTTCTGTTTTCCTTTCAGTATGCACCCTATCAACAGAATTAAAATAATGCAAAAAGGGCATTTATATCACATACATGCTCCTTGAAATGTTAAATAATTGAAGCATTAAGTGTTATTTTTCCCCCTTGTCCTGTCCATGCAGCAACTTGTTTCATTTACAGAACATTTTCTTTTGAACACTTTGTATGTGTCCTTATTTAAAATTCTACTGAGCACTCAAGCATTCATGTCTCACAGTGTTAATCATGACAGCTGCCTGTTGTGCTGATCAGGCAGAAACACAAATGACCTTCAGTATAGTGTAATTTAATTGTGGTTCTGCTGCTGATGGTCCCAACTGGAAGAAAAGCAGTTTTTTTCTTTTTTTGCTCTTCTTCCTACATAATCTGTATTTCCCATTCATTTTCTCCACTGTTGTAGGTCTGTATATCCATTTAGAGCCAAACTCTGCAATTAATCCCCAACACGAGCTTCAGCTGTAGCAGTGATTTGTGATTTGTTTTCTTCCAGGCAGTGGTGTCGAGATTTGACAGATGCTTTCAAGATTTAAAGCCCATCTTCAAACACCATGCAGGGTACAGCCAGAGTGCCACTGATAGAGTCATAGCTCTGATTTAGACGCAAACTGGGCTTAGTTAATTAGAGAGTTGGAGCATCCCCTGGCATGAATTTGTTATGAAGAAAAAGGATTTGAGTTAGATTCTGGATAGAGATGTTTAAGCCCAAAACACCTTGTTTCCATGAGGAAAACACGTGTTGATGCAATAATTTCTTCTAAGTAGCTTGTTTCAGATCGGATATAAACAAAGGGGGTGCACCAAGTCTCAAATATAAATTAAGGATTGTTTTGAATGTAATCATGTAAAGCTACTACAGTAAAGTCCAAGAATAAAATCATGGAGGGGGACATGAGGACAGTGGACTCACCCACATACAAGTTCTCGTTTCTCTTCAGCACTCTGACAAATTCTTGAAATTTCTTTCTGGCACAACCAGCTACTTTCTCCAACAGCATCCCCTTCATCAGACCACTGCCGCTGACCTTCTGTCCTTCCCTATATCTGTGAGGGAGCGCTTTGTTTGCAATCAGGCCAAGAAGCCAGCTCCTGACCCCTCTGCTGTCAGGCCTACATACCAAAATCCAACTCTTTTTCTCAAACTCTTCAGGATGCCTTCTTCTAACCAGCCTTCTGTGTACCAGCCACAACACAACCTCCTTGACCCCAATCAGTTAGGAGTCAAGCAAGCACTCGCACTTGCTGAATTTCAAAAGCGCTCCACTCTTCTCGCACTGCCTCCCTTTTCCTGGTCTTCATCCTTGTTGACCTGTCTGCTGTGTGTGGCTCAGCCAGCCACCAATTACTTCTTGTTGCAGTGACATGTGCATGAAAGCAGACCTTGAGGTTTGAGGACTTAAAAGAATATGGTCTCTCTCTACCTGGCTGACTCCTATCGGGTTGGGCTCCCTCAAGTGCTCAGTCCTCAGCTCTCCCTCCTGCCCTCACAGGAGTAGTGAGCTGATCTTTTCTTCTTAGGTAAAAATTTCATATTATGTCTCAGAGTGGAAACGTTTAAACTGACATGTCTGTGAAGGTTCTCAGTCATCCTCTCAGTTTAAACTGACAGATTATACTAGGCCCAGGTTTTTCACATGCAGAGGTGTTTGCACACAAATAAATAAAAGCAGCACAAGAGTGACCAAAAACCAGTCACAGGGGCCACGGCATAGCAGAAAATTCTACGAGATATAAATACCACTGCACGTGTAAAAGTGGCTGAATGTTCAATGAGTAATAATGATTGTGACCGTACCTGCTGCCTCCATAAAAACGCATTTGGATACGTGGCTGTCCTGTAACAATAAGTCTGCCACTATTTGGACGTTACGGTTTGTATCTGGAGTGGAAATGAGATTTACATAGGATTTAAAGTGACTTTTTAAATCTTAAATTAGGAGTCTGCATAGTTTCAATATGTCCCCATAATTCACTATTATCATTCACCTTTAAAGACTGACATACACACACGTTCACCTTTTTTCTTTGTGTAATTTGAACAAAGCTTACGCACAAAGCTTGCATTCTGGTGGAATCAACAAAGTCACAGATGTAGTTTTTCCCCCTGTTGGCCTCTGCATCTAAAATCTCACATTTTAAGAACATTTTTTGCTCAAGCACCTCTGATTTTCATGAAAATTGTTATTGTTATGCCTTTTTTGTTATATTTTATCTATATCTACTGATTCATTTTCATATTAAGAAAAGCCAGTGAAAATTTCAGGCTTTTATCTTTAATAGTTTTTGAAATATTCACATTAAAACATTTTCTCAGCAAAAAAAGATGCTGGAGGTTAGTTGACAGACCATTAAAAAAGGCATTCTGAAAAGTATTTGATAAAAGGAGCCAAAATTTCACAACTGCCACATATATATCCACATCTTATACCTTAAAATGTTTAGGCAAACTGGAGATGGTTAAGCAGAAGATCCACATTGATTTGAGATTGCATATATTTGAAATCAACTCAGGGATATCTTAGAGTAGATTTTGCTTTGGGCTTTATACCTTGGGCCTTGAAGATGATGCAAATGCACCAGTTATACTTAGGTTAGTTGACGAGTTCAACTAAACTGATTTTATTAGTAACTGGATAAATTATCCTCCCCCCACAGGAAAAACTGTGATGGTTAAATCTGCAGCTTTACAGCTAAGACCACATTTTCTACATCACACTTTTTTTTTTTATTCCTAGCTTCAATTCAGGTGAGCTGGTGTCTGCACAGACTTGAGAAGCTCTGCTTTGTCTGAGACGTGTCTTTGTCCCACTTTTATAAGATCTCTCTGTTCTGCCTCAAGACAAGTGTGTGCACACACAACACACCCTTTCAGCCTAAGAACAAGTGCCCATGTGTTCAAGCAGGATGAAGATCTTCAAAAGCTAAGCACAGCTGCAGGTTATACCACCTAATGAGCAGGTAGTGCCTCCAGCATAGCTTGTTAACAATAGCTGCCTCTAAAACCAACACGAGTTAAGTTTTTGATGAATTACTCCTTTTATACCAGTCGAAACAGGATAAGCTGTCGCTCAACAGTCAGGTATCATTTAAAATTTAACAGACCAATTATGATCTAAACTAAATTTTACTGTAAACGTGATTAGACATGCCTCGGAAGATCCGATGTAACTTTAGTGGTTTCTTAATAAAGGTTACAATTATAGATTTAATTCATAGTTTACTCAAGGGGTCAAAGCATAAACTATATGTTGAAAGCAAGATCAGCTCAGGTTTCTCATGCTGCTTTGGACATGTGAATTTTTTAAGCTCTGTTGCATCATCTAGCTGTTATTGACGTTTTTCACAGAAGCTGTTTTAACATAAATTAGCAGGCAAACACAGGTGTTACTAATTACAATAATATCTGTTTATGCACAGAGCGTTCATTAATGTGTTTAGCAACACCTGTGTTTACCTGGTATTTGTCAAAACAGCTTCTGTGGAAAACGTCAATAACGGGTAGATTATGCAGAACAGAACTTATAAAATTCACATGTGCATTTACAGAAGATACTTGCTAATCACCTGAACTACATCAATAAAGCAGCCATTAAAACAAAGATTTCCTTTCAGATCAAGAGCAATGACTCCGAACACTTAGGCCATTTATTACTCCACTCCTAAGAGATAACGAGACATAAACAATGTGTGCATATAAAGAAGAAATAATCACTAGAACACCTTTGCATTCACTCATTCCAAATGTAGCATGTCAGATAATTGTTTTGATGCTAAATTCTGCAGTTACACCCAACAACCTTTGCTACACCTTTTAAGCCAGGGTGTAAGGACTATCCAAACGAAAGACGCTAACATTGATTTCATTTTGTATTTTAAGATCAAAGTCAAACCAGTTTAAATCATGTCAAGGTCATGTTTTGACTTATCTAAAAATTTCAACTGATCTCAGAATTCTGAGTTGAACTTTTGAGACTACTTAGTAAGTCAAAATTTAGATATCAACTCTAAATTTCTCATTATTATATCAACATTTTTAGATAGGCAACTTGGAATTTTGAGTTATTATATAAGAATATTTAGATATTAGCCCCCCAAAAAACAAACGCCAAGCAAAATCAGTATCAGTAACAAGCTTTCATACAACTTCAGCCTAGGTTAAAAACAAAGGACTTCCTTCAGACTTAAAGCAGTGATTCAGTTTGGCAGCTAACGTAACATTTTCATTTCTCTCAAAATGTTACCTTACTTCTGAGTAAGTTAATTTTCTTAAATATTAGGCCTATTACCTAATTCGAAAGTTTCTGTTATTAAGTCTAAAATTTGAGATGCTAAAGAGTGAGAAGGAAAAATAGTGGCAAATGTAGCATGCTAATGCCATCAACTGAAGGTGTTAGCATGCTCACGATGCTATTCTTGGTATGAAAAGAGCCTGAAGACTTAAAGCTTAATTTTCACTATATCTTATTGGGCAGTAAACACTGCATCATTTTCGTGCTTTTCATTGCCAAGTGAGGTTGTAGCAAATAAGCTGCTAATCTAAAACATCTAGCATACTCAGCATTTACTATAACACTGCCTTTCTTGCTGTGTACTTTATTCCAGACATTATTAAAAGATCTGAGGGGTAAAGAAATTTCTAGTTTCAGTAAAGCATGAACTTCTGGTTTATTCACGCCAGTGGATAGGAGTTTCCCCTGGCTGCTGACATCCCTGACAATAGCCTCAGTGTAAAGCAAAAGCTGGCCTCTCTTGTGCCCGTTTACCACTGCTGCAGCTCTGTGAATAAATCCTTTCTTTCTCTGTGTATTAAACATGTTCAGTTGAGATGTGTCAGTGTGGCCCACTTCCCTGCTCTACTCCAGCAGCAAACAAACCTCATGTTTCTTGGCACCTGTTCCTGTTGGTTATTTAGACATATATTATTTCTCTGCTGGTCTATAAATAACATGGGCTTCTTGTATTATCCATCATTATGACATCATTTTTGAGTCTGCTCACCATTAGCTAAGTCATGAGGAAGATGTAAGAAACTAGATCATTTCTCAAAAGCGCATAAGCTGTGAACAGACAAGGAAGCTATTGTTGAAAGGATCTGGATCTTACTTAGCTTTTTCAACTCCTGTTAAAACCAGGGCTTGGAAATTGTGGTATTTGTCACCAAAACAGTTCAAAGAGCTGGTGAATTAGGGGTGATTAGCAAAAAGAGACGATAGTATTGAAATGTATTTAATATGAGAGCTAATCCATTTTAAAACGTGCATGATGACGAATTTTATATTTATTAAAAGACAAAGTCAACTTGAGTACAGTGTTTGAGCTTTAGCCACGTAACTAAAGCTTTTATGGTACACCACTGCCCCCTGGAGGATAACTGCCTGACTTCATTTTCATGCCCTAAAAATGGGCTTCTAGCTCTGAAATTAGCATATTGCTATTTGACAAGTAGACTCATTAAATTATTAAGTATGTTTTGAGGTGATGGATTTTCTGTCTTATGTTACATGTTACCAACAAGCTTGGATCATAAGATATGCTCTTTAAATCTGGTCTCTGCTTAAGATATGTAGAACGTGTACAAAACCTCAGCACTGAACAAGAAAAATACATTCATATTAGTCCTCAAAGCAGCCTTCTGGCATATCGTGCTACATTATATCTTATGCACTTGCAGAAGCACACTATGTGTCTTTTCTTTGCTGTGTCCAGGGTGGTTTTGTAGATGTAGACGGAACCGTTGTCACTGAGCTTTAATTGCTTTGTGGGTTATTGTTAATTAGATTTTAAAAAATGTAACCACCGCCTGAAATCACGTGGGGCTTTGATAGATTTCCCAGTGAATCCCTAAAGGAATTTTGCTCTCAAATATAGTCTGAATAAGATCACCATTTCTCTGAAAAATGGTTTGACAGGGTTTTCTTACCTCTGAGTTTTAACTCTCTCTCTCCTCTATATTTAACGCACCATCTCCTTCTTCTCATTTCTGATCTGTTTCATAAGGCAGAATATTGAGAACTGAATGATGTGCAAAAGCTGTGCACGTACCCCCTGCAGTTTTGACCTTAAAATCCTTGTCCGGGAGGGCTGATGTTGATTGGCACTCAACCTCCCAACTCCTCCCCCTTTTAGCTGTACCGCAGTGCAGCTCGTGCTGGCAGGCCCCTGCAAGGTTACCGCTGCTTCACCGAGAGGGCTGACAAATGAACATAGAAGGCAAACATCTGAGTATTTCCTCCCACTAGCACTTGCCCCATCTTGCACAATTTATTAGCGAATGATGGAGCGGACCATTTACTGTGGTGCTAATCTTCCTTTGTTTACTGTCTGCAGTTTTCTCATAGGGAAATGAAAGCTTAGGGAATACATAGCAGACTGTGGTCATTTGTCATTCTGTAATGCAAAGCTATAGTGAGTCATATAAATATTGTATGAGCTGTAATATTCTGATATGTTCTTAAATAAATGAGGGAGACAACGAGTAGTAGATTTGATATATTTCTGGTGACAACTCAAACTAGTTTTCTTTTCTTTTTGTACATAACAGTTTAAAAGTGGCCCAAACAATCTTATAAACTAATACTGGAAAATCAAAACTATATCAGTGTGTGTTGTAATATATCTACCAAGCTACATGCACAATTTCTAACACAGCATAATGTAGAAACTACTATAGAACAATCTGCAAAGCAAATTCAAGGCATTTCTTTGTGACCAGTTTCTGACCGTACTCTAAAACACATTCATAAGAAGTTGGTCTCTCATTTTAGCTCTAAAATAACCACATATCAGCTCCATAAATTGGTATCAGAATTCTTTATGATGTACACCTTGCTAGTACCAGGTTGGAACCCCTTTTGCCTTCAGAGATGCCCGTGCAGGACAGCATGTGCAAATTGTAGCCTCAGTTTCCTATTCTTAGGTGACGGATGCGGCCTCCTGGTGCAGGTCGAAGCAGTCTATCCGTTCTCCTCAGACATCAACAAGGCATTTTCACATAGAGAACAGGTTAACAATCATTTGAGCCACGGTAATGAGTCTTTGAGCGCATTCTGTATTCTTTAATGTACAGCTTCATTTGGTTTGTCTTAAAAAAAGAACTTCTTCATTTTAAAGATTTCATTTGTCTTACAACATCGACTATTATAAACTGACAAGCTGCCGTTATAGAAAGGAGGGGGAAAAAACCCATACAACATAAACAGAAAGAAATACTTCAACTTTCAATAGGTGTCTTATGATTAGTGTAATTTCTGCTATAAAAAACATTCTACATTCATCTGTCATTTTTATCATAAGGCACTATAACAATGATATGCTACACAAGGATTATTAACAACTAAAAGGTGCTTTAAAGGTCACAAAAAGTGTGGTACAGTTCTTCATGAATCAGCAGGTTTACCTCTTTTTAAATAAAACATCTCATTCATTTTGTGGTATCAGAAACATACATTTGAGAACATGAATCCAACTAATGCAAACATTAGGGCAAATAGCTGGAGAGAGATTTCCAAATATATAACAAACAACCAAAAAAAGTCTATCCTTTTTAAAAAAAAGAGTTTCAGTGTTGTTTCCAATGTTTGGTTGTAGCATGACAAAAAACCCCAACAAAACAAAAACAACAGCAATTAAAAAAAAAACCAAACAGTCGCTACATACAGATGAGATGAGATTTATGAATCCACGGCTGAGTTTCATCAGGAGCTCAAAGCTCTTTTTGTCCTTGCATTGACGAAATCGTATTTCTTGAACCCCCGCTGTTGAAAAAGTGTAGGTTAGCGTGCTGTATTTCAGACGTTCAAAAAACATAATGTATGTCTTCTCGCTGCACCGAACTAAAAACTTAAATATCAAAAAGTTATTTAACGAACTGAATGATGCAAATGTGCAGTTTAGTGCTGTGGAATACTACAAATTTTGATATCGATCTGATACTAATAAATATAGGGGCAGTATTGCCGATATCAATACAGACAGCGATACTTTTAATCTATAATGGTGGCTTATATAAGAGAGAGCAGTGCGGCATGAGTTATGAGATGAGTCATGACCAATTTGCCAATTCTGAACACACTAAAAATACTACATGTTTTACTTTTCTCAATAATTAGTTAATAGAAACATTTCAGCATGTTCAAGCTAGTGCATGTCTGACCTATATTTTTCACTTGGCTACGTACTTAACATAGAAACAAAGTATCAGTCCTGTCATGCTAGTATTGATCTGATACCAATATCAGCTTTGGTATCGATACTATGGATATTTAGATCAATCCTCTGAAAGACACAGCTGAATAATGTAACATGCAGCAATGTATCAATAACTAGCAGCTCAGTTCTTTGTTTAAATTAAACAACTTAAAGAGGAAAAGAAGCCATTTCAACCCTCTAAGCCTAAAACACATTTTTAAGTGCTGAGACAGCAACTTAAAGTGCTCATAATGAAGTGTAAAGACATGAAGAAAATCATGTGCAACATGATATGATAGGATGCGATGTGTGCAGGAACTCACTTTCTTGAGGGTCTCATGGACTTCATTGTTTTTCCATATTACGTGCAGCAGAAGGCACGCTGCCTTTTGCATACGACTGGGTCTGTAACGAGGAGAAGGAAAAGGTAAAAATAATACATGCTGTTTTTCTGAACCGAGAGTACTTTTACTTTTTATGCTTATGGTGAACTTTGGATTGACTCCAAAAGTGAAGCAATCCTCATAGATTCCTTTGCTAAAATTACACAATTTATATATTATATTATTGAATTATATTTTGGCCTCTGTACTTAACTTCCACCTTCATAACAACTAACCTTCACAACCATGCCTGTTTGGATTTTGTCAAGACTCTAAAATAAATCGAGGGGCAGCATTAATTGCTTCCTGTCTTCTTGGCATCACTTCAGACAAAATTGAATGTGCTTGTTGTGTGTGTGCCCCTTTTCCACGCTTTTTAAAAACTTCCAGTTGCATGAATTCTGGGCTTTACCTTTTCCCGCTAGTACGATTCTAGCATTTGTTAGTATGTTAATTAGGCATGTGGAATGTGGCATGCACCCATACAACCTACGAAAGCAGTTCCCTCATAACTTTGCGCTAGCCTGTTCATAACTTTGCATGGCTATAGCATTTATTCACATCAGTTTTTTAATTATTCACTTTTATCTGAAGTACCGAGACTCTGAAGAAGTTACTTTATGTTATTGCTACTTAAAGGAACTAAATACAATGGATTAGGTAAATAATGACATAAAAATAAACTAAACAAAATAATGGCACATATATCATTATCTTGCATTGAACATACAACTTCTCATGCCTTGTATCTGAGTGGTTTAGTAATGTAACTAACCCTTTGTCTGTCTTGCTGATGTTGATGATCTTTGGGATGCCGCGGTTTTCGATTATTGCGTCAGCATTCTTCGCATCACTCAGGCACAGGTAAGTCAGGATTTCACATAAAGAAATCGTCACCTCACTAGTCTGGTTGACGTCGGTGCTGTCAAAGGGCAGCATTTTCACCATCTCTGACAACACCTGGTTTGCTTTAGGAGTAAAACAAGTCATGTAAAAGAGCCGTTCAAAAGTGCGGTTTGTGGTCGTGGTGGAACGATAATGGGAAAAGCTTAGAGGAGACATCAAAAGTTACCAATGGCAGGACGAAGTTGATCGTAGCGTGAGATGTTTTTGATTAGAGATACAGCAGGTATCTTTAGATTACTACTTTCACCGTTTAAAATTTCCTTAATCTTCTCAAGACCATTTTCCCGCTGAACAATGATAACGGCGATGCCTCTGTTTATCTGCAGACCACAGAAAAAACATTTTAAATATGTCTTACATGTATGACTTTAAAATACATATACATGTAAATATAAATGTGCTAAACAATACTAATGCATAATGATCAGGTGGCCAAAACAAAAGCTGTTAAATCTGTTAAGCTGTCAAACAGTATTCCAGATTAATCTACCCTTCATTTGACTCATACATACATCTAATAAAGTGCCAGAGATACAGTAGACACACTTGCCTCTTTTCTGCTTACACATCGAACCTATAATTAGATTAAGAGCTGAAGTCCTTCCCATCTTACCTCGTGTTTTCCAGCTGTGATGTTCTGCAGAGCACCAATGGCAGCCTCCTTGATGGTGTCATTTGTACTGCAGGCCATCAGTGATATGTACATCCGCACAGTGATCGTGTCCCACAGCCACTCTATGCCATGGGGGTTGGGGTTGGGCTCGGGCTCCAGCAGGGGGTGCTGATGCACTGCATACTGAGAAGAAGGAGTTTACGAGACAGACTCCAGGTATGTGGGTCCAGTCGGTTCAAATTTACAACAAGAGGTGGCTAACCGTGTTAGCAATTGATTTTATTCAGTATGGACATCTAAAGACTGGTGGTGCATCCATTTTTCCACATTTTCATATTGGAAGTTTAACTTCCTGGCAACAGTTTTAGTGCAAAAGACATACTTATACAGCTTTAGGAAACCAAATCCACGCATCCAGATTTCATTCTTGTAGGAGGCAGAATAACAATCACTGTTAGAGCATCATATTGAAGCCCATAGTTTTCAAAAACTATGCAGTCAGTAGTTACAACTTCTCATTACTGTGTAACTGCTACTCATAAGCTGGACCTTGTATGGCATTTTTACTCTGACTTGTTTTGTTTTTGCTTTGTTCTGATGTTAAATGTGATTTTGTACCACTAACAGCATGTCTTCGTGGCCAGGTTTCCCTTGGAAAAGAGATGTTAATCTCAAGGGACTTCCTAACTAAATAAAGGCTCATTAAAAAATGTCAGCAAATATCAACAAGAATTTAACTGATAGCTCAGGATGTGTTTTAAGCCGCTTTAGCTTGTCTACCAGATGTAAAATTGCAATCCACCTCCTCACCACTTCCCCCTTTAATGCTGCATTTGACTTCATTAATGTCATGTCCATTGTCACTGATGACTGCTTTGTTGCTACACACATGCAACTGCACGGAGGTGTCAGACCAGAACCGTAGCATCAAATAAAATTACTGCAGATGGAAAAAACAATCATCTTTTGAGAATTGTGCTTCTGATTGTCATGCTATGTAGAGCTATGGCTAACTTACATAGATAATAGCATAACAGCAGCAACACTGGCGCACCTGGTAAAGCAGTAATGTATAATGCATGATTTGTTTGGATGTTTCTCACCACCAATATAATACAAGAGAAAGCTAAATGAGCATGTTCTAGTAAAGATGATTAAAGATGTTCTCTCACACTCGGATATTAAACCATAAGAACGTCTTTTGTGTTGTCAGGGTCCATTAATGTGTAAAGAGATTACCTCTGTGATCTTGGCACTGCGATAAGAAAAACAGCCCAAAGTCTTTGGCTGCGAATCCAAGTCTTGGCGAGACTCTGTGAGAACCTGGTCGTTTTTCTTCGGAAGCTCTGACTCAATCTGATAAGACAGGTTGTGCAGGATACAGACGCAGTTCTCCGTGCTCTTCAGAGTAGATGAAGAAAGAAAGTAAAAATTGTCTGGCAAACAATTTAATAACATATGGGGACACAACAGAAACATAGAAGGGAATTCTAAGAATTCAGGCAAAGTTTACATCTGTTTGAAAGTTGTGGAGCTGAAGTCCTTCCCAAGAGAGCATCCGGCAGTGACAGGAAGTACCGGCCATGAAGATAGAAGACAACGTTCCTTTAAACTGTGTTAAAAGTCATTGTGGTTTTGATTTGACGTGTGTATACATTCTGTCTGTGACGTATGAAGGGGCGTCGTTAATTCAAACCCTGATGCTATAAAAATCTGTGTATGCTTTGATTAAGTTGAAGATTAATTCCTGTCTGCATACAGAATGGTCTTCCCACGCGTGTATTCATTAAAATCAATTGTTTGACCAAGATCATCTGGACCTGGTTGTTTGTACTCTCCTTCCTCAATTATGTGAACCTTAACAAAGTACAAGTAAAAATCATTTGTGAACATGTAACAAAAGTGTTGTAAATCAAAGCAGTTTGCCGTGACGCAGACACAGTGAGGACAAATGTTTTCACTTCACCTTGTCATCCATCTTACGGTTAGCTACGGTTCCCCGGATGTAGTAGATCAAAGAATCGATGAGATTGTCACAATTCCTCATTGCTTTCCTGACATATCGGCCTGCGGAACTCAGATTTCTAGAAACAAAAATGTGCCAATTAGATAAGCCCATTTTAATAAAGTCAAAAGTGCTATAAAATATTTTTCTGTCATCTACACAGTTGTGCAAATTAATGGTTGCACTATTTTGGACATCTTTCCGATGCCCGTGGCAATCACAGAAAAATTATATCACAGACTAGTAAGACTAGCCTGTTCTTATGCAGCCCAACAACAGAGGGAAATAAATATGAAAATTAACATTCAGAATCCCCACAAGAGGCTCTTTGTGCAGCCATGGGGAACTCCCTTATTTCATCCACTGGGTGCTCAAAAGGCTTTAGAACATGATAAGGAGAACTCGATAACACTGGGTCAGAGAGGACTGAATGATTTCAGTTCAGCAAAGCCGGGGAAAGAGAGAACTCGATGAATAATTGAGTCTTTCACTCTTTTCATCTGGCTATAGTTGCCAGGGGAGCAGTGGCTCTTATATCTCCTGCTTTGCAAACAGAGAGATGATGTGTGTCTAAATAAGTCCAAAGCAGAAGTACGAGGCATAATCTCAGACCCCAGTAGATAAACTGTGGTTTGACATAATCACATGATAGTAAAGAAACTGTATAAAAATGGATGGTAGTTACTCTCTTGCTTATTATAATTTTAGTGACTAGGCAGTTCCAGACACTTTCACAGAGCTGCTAGATGAACCCCAGATGTTTCTTAAATCAACCATCATATGGTTCTTCTGCCCTTTGCACGCTCCTTCAAATTCTTGTACTGTTCACCTTTCTCCATCGGGGTCTCTACACATACCCCTCTAATCTACACCAATGAGAAAATTGACAATAGCATTAGTTCAGGTAGACCAGAGAGCCAAGCCTAGTGTCCTATCCTGGTAGATCAGCAGTCTACTTTGTCTGATGGATCAGCTGATACTCTTTGTTTAGGTTGCTTTTGCATCTTCAGTCATTTCCATCCCACATTGTAAACAAACAGTAAAAAACAGAAAATGTGCTGGTAATTTTCTGCTAATGCATTACCTATTTTGCTTGTTTGTTTCGCACAGAAATTAATTTTCATATATGGTGAAATGGAAAAAACACTGCATAATGGAAAAAACCACAACAACCTCTTCCAACCACCAGTTTCTGACTTAGTCACTGTCATCTTAGTTGTCACTGATACCCAGGGTCAGTGCCAAAGCTTATAGAGCAGATGGAGAAATAACTTTTATCTGAAGACATTTGGCTCAGTTTACTTTTAGATTTCATGAAGATTGAAGCCAAAAGTACATTGATACTGTTAAATGAGCACAGGTACCCTTGCACTCACATATGCTATATACAAAAGACAAATATATATATATATATATATATATATATATATATATATATATATATATATATATATATATATATATATATATATGCAATAGCTTACTGGCAATGTGAGAGTTTAGCCAGATCCAAAAAAAAGCTGGAAAGCATTTTAAAAACACAATGTAACTATGGGCAGATCTAACAAACACAAGCCCCTGGGGTTACTAAACAATACTACACCAGGTTTTCCATTTATGCCGATCCATCTGGAGGCCCCAGATCAAATCTATGTCACACAGTACATAGACTGGTTTCGGTCATTATGCAAATGGAGGAGTTTAAATTACATCGTATATATAAGATTGGGGAAACCTGCAGTCAGCTGAGATTGAAGAAGTCACTTGGATGAGTGACAAAACGTTTCTCCCACAAAACGCTTCGTCCAGATGAACAGAATCGACTTTTGGAGGGTCACACAGTATAAATCCCTGGAGTTTGAGGATGTAGGTGATAAATTCAGAAGCAGAAGAACTTTTTGTCCTTCAGAAATTAAATGCTATGATCCCAAACAATATCTTCTGATCTGCTGAAATCTTCGACCTCTTCTGTTTATAATCAGCAGATTAAGTGACACCTACAGTAGTTTTTGGTTTATCCCAATGAAAAACATCCCAGCAAGTACAGTTTTTTCGCAGCTAACAAAAGAGAACCTACCGCAGGCAGCCGGTGGCATTGATGAAAGTTTCATCATCCACTAGCAGTTCATCTTTCGGATTCTCGCCTTCAAAAATGCCAGAACTGGGAACAAGAACGGAGCGGCTGAGAGTGGATAAGGCATGATGTGGAAAAGCCTCCTTCAACATGTCATGAGAGGAGAGGTTCCACAAAAGACCTGTGGGAGAGATTGAGATTTCGTTTTTTGCAAGGAGATAAATCACAAAAATATAAATAAGCTAGTGCTGCATTGCATATATGAGTCTCAGAGCATGATTTCATATGTATCAAAGGCAATGTTTATTTAAAGCGAGCAAAACCAGTTTTGACGAGAGCTTGAAATTTGCAAACCTAATCAGATTAAAATTAGGACATGTAGTGTGTTTAAACACAAACTAACCCGTAAGATGCCGCCTGGTCTCCTTATCGCGGCTGCTATTCAGTACAGTAGGAATCAAAGACAAGCCTGCGTTTTCCTTAACATTAAGCTTATTTCTATCGTTCTCATAAACAGCATTACGCAGCGCCCCGGCAGTGGCACGCTGCACTTCTTCGCTGTCATTGTTAAGTAGAAACATGAGCTTCTCAATCCCGTTCACATGGCAAATCTGGAGAAAATAGAGAAAGCAAGAATGGACCAACGATTGACGAATTCATGTATCAGGATTTATAATCGCTCTGCATCCTTAACACATAAAATACCTGTGATTAAACATACCTTGCCTCTAGCAATGGCACTCTTGAAACATTCATTTTGTATGAAACTGGTTGCACAGATCAGTTTTTCCTCTTCATTCTGGGTCAAAAGCTGCACAGCCTTCTCCATTGTCATCCTCGGAGACTTGCTTACTGACATCCTGTGTGAAAATCCACAAATGTTTCAAAATGTAGATTATCAATACAGGATCATATTGAAATAATGAATGTACAGAACAAAGGTCTTACAGTTTTGTGACATTCTGCACGTGCATCTGCTTAATGGGTAACTGCGTTGCTGCCCGCCTGCCAGCATCCGTCTCCACACTGCTGACAGAGGGCGGGTATGAGTTCACTCTAAGGGATTTATAGTGGCCCCTTTCCCTCTTCTGTTTTAGCCCGAACATGCTATCCTTAGGCTGGATAGAACTAAACATGGTGTCACCATTTCTTCTCTGCATTTTTTCTGTGAAAGTTGGTTTCACAGTACTTTGTCTGTAAGTCCACTTAGAACCATATTCTCCATTTTTCCGAAATGCAGCATTTGCAGGTACAGATTGCAATCCTAAGGTCTGTCTAAACGTCCTTTGCTGGACGTTCCCTCGTGCAGGTGTGTATGCACATCTCTGTGTGCTATGAGGTAAATCTGAAAAAACATGGTGGTGAAAGGAAGCTGACTTTGCCAAGTGAGTGCCAACTTTGGGTGAATGACTTGATACAGAGGGGGTGGGCATCCCAGAATAAGTACTGCATTTAAAGTGCCTATGAGGTTGCTCTGGGCTTGACTGAGGGGACACTTCCAGCCTCCTGGATGGTTTGCGGTCATGGTCGCCAGAGAAGGAGTGACTGGAGAAGGACGATCTATTTACCTGTGAGAAGGAAAAACAAAAACAGCTTTAATGCACTGGCCTGGTTACCCTGCTCTTTCACTGTATGGGACTTTGTACTTCCATTTATATACTTGGATGTCATTATAGTCAGAAATACACAGCACAGCAACTACTTGTGCAAAAGGTCATTATGATGTCTTGGTAACCCCACCCCAATGCTTTATCACTGTGCACGAGTGAACAGAACAAACTTCAGCACAAAGAAATACTGATGCGGTTTAAAATATATGACTTATTCCTTTAATGCGTTATTGTCAGAAACAGCTCCATATGTTGTCTATAAAGAGAAACATTATAGTTCACAATTAAAATCTATAGTAACTGCCTATTTACGCAAGCTGCTGCTACTTGTTTTTCTTTATAATAGGTTGAGAATACAGAAGTCACTACCCATAGACTTTAAACAAGACATAAGGATGTTCATAGACTCTTGGATTCATTTATTATTTTAATTTGTTTGTTTGTTTGTTTGTTTGTTTGTTTGTTTGTTTGTTTGTTTGTTTGTTTGTTTAATTTTAGCTCAGCTTTTTAAATTGTATGAGTGACAAAGTTGGTATTTGGGGTATGGCCTCGGTGACTCACAGTGTCACTCATCAGCTAGGATTTATCTCACTGAACTGGAACTCTGATGTTAGAGTCACACAAGACTCACAAACTAGTACAAGTATAATCGAGACTTTACATTCAGAGTTCAGCTAGAAACTTACAGATCTGAAACAGAAATTTTAAAATTCCTCCACAAATCATGACGTCCATCTGTGACATGACAATCAAACAATTCAACTGGTCTTCTTTTGCTAGTTTCCAAGTCTTTTTAATACCCTGAGCCATAATGCGGTTTATGTGACAAGTAATATGTTTTGATGTGCAGTTAATTAAACTAATAGTCTGTTCAGGAAGTCTGTGCTCCAGTTCTGGTGAGTAAAATGCTAATATTTTATTTGCATGACACTTAGCATTGGTGTGTAACGTAGCACTTGCTCTTGTTCAAATACACTCACTTTTGGCTCCAACAACCAAAGATGCCGATGGCTGTAACGCTTAATGCTTGTCAACAACTGGGCACGTCCATGTTTTTATACATAATCTATCCTTTTACCCTTCTTTTACTTTCTAAGGCAAAAAGAGCTTTTTATTTTTTCAGTATTAAATTGCTTTTTTTTTCCTTCAAGCATCCACGCACATAAAGTAAACACTGTTGCATAACAGATAAGATACGAAAAGAATACAATGACTTATTATTCAACAGACTTGGGTTCTGTGAGCATGCATAAAGCAGCAGCAGGATACCACAGAGAACCATTTGCCTGTATTCAAATTATGGAGTACAATATTTAAAGTGCAGTACAGTATGAGGCCACAAGTTCAAGTAGTTTGTCCTTTTATAATCATTCTGTACAGGGACGACTAAAGCAAGCATGCTGAGCTGAATGCGCTTAATATCTGTGGAGGAATCTGCATACTTCAGATCTGTATTAGCTCTAAAAAAACAGAAGCGAGATGAATATTCTAGTGATCGATTAGGATGACAAATGTCCCCAAAATGTTTGGGTGCATGTGGCGGTGCATAAGAATAAATAAAGGAGAGTCTTACCTTCGTGTTCGTTAAAAGTCCATCTGCATCATTTAAGCTCGCTGTTTCATATTTCTGTGAACAGACACCACCTGAAACAAGTCAAAGAGGTTTGGTTAGTCCGTATGATAATTCCCGCCATGCCTGTTAGTGTTCTCATATCTGGATCGTGATTCCGACTCTGGTTTCCTCAGCTTTGAAAGGACAGTGCACACTCACGGTGCACAGCAGACATCTGTGCAACCTGCAAAATAAATGGCATCTAATTTAAAAAGAAGATGGAAGAGAGATGGCAAAGCAGTGAGATTAAATGGATCGGACATTAAATGCTATCTGTTAAATAATGTTTCATGACACATTAGGCACATTTGTATTATGTATCATTGAAAAAGTCCTTGAACTCTGAGCAGGTGTAACATCTGGTTTCCAGTTGGTGACTATCACAGCAGTAGAGCATGATTCACTTATCATTATCAGTGACCACTTGTGCCCTGTGCATGGGATTATTGTGATTCTGGGAGAGAAAATTCCTAGACATATTATTACAATGCAGCAGATATGTCAGCAGTACAGTGTACATTTTAGGACATCGTCAGGTCTCAGGAAAAAAGTCGTAAGGTATCAGGAAAAAAGTCGGGTCTCAGGTCTCAGACATTGAGACCCGACGTTTTTCCTGAGAACTGAGACCTTGCATTTTTTTTGTCTGAGACCTGACAACTTTTTTCCTGAGAACTGAGACCTAACATTTTTTTGTCTGATACCTGGCGACTTTTTTTCCTGAGAACTGAGACCTGACAACTTTTTTCCTGAGACCTGACGATGTCCTAAAATGTACACCGTACAGCAGACTTATTATAGGTTTGTATTTTCTAATTAGTTTGGTTTTTGTTTTTAATTTGGTTTAGTTCAAGTTGGGATGGATTTTCTTGTTTAGTTTAGTTTTTAATTGTTGGAAAATGTTTAGTTTTAGTTGGGTTTTTTCGTTAAGTATTATAAGGGAACATTTTAAAAGCAGTTGACTCTCAGTCTTCTAGACATTCGGAGTAATAGTAACTTTGAAATAATAATGTGAAAATTCTGAGCATATTTTAATGATGAATAAATGTGTGAATTTTACCTTCCACAATACTTAGTTAAAATGCACACACAGACACACACTTTTCATGTATTTTGAAAGTTGTTTTTTGGAGAGCTGGAATGTCAATGTGCCTGTCTCTAAATCACTTTGGATAAACTTCTGTTGTTTAAATATTTTCTAGTCTATAAATAAAATAAACAAGACAGCAGACACAAAACAGTTCAGAGATTTTCCTTTTTTTTAAAAACAAACAAACATGTAATCCATCCATCTTTTTCTTCTTATCAAATTCAGGGTTGTGGTGGTGCTCACCCTGAACCCATCACCAGGCTATCACAGGGCGCATACACAGAGACAACCATTCAGTCACATTAACGCCTGCAGCAAATTTAGAATTGCCTGTTAACCTAACATGAATGTCTTTGGACCGTGGGAACACCTAACACAGCCACAGGGAGAACACACAAACTCGAGAAGAAAGGACTCGGCCGGCCGGTGAATCCAAACCCAGGACCTTTTTGCAGTGAGTTGACAGTGCATTATAACAACGAAATATTTTAGGGAGAAGAAGTCACAAAATAAATAATGCAAATAATAAAAAGTCTTGTAATCCCCTTTAATAGCACTCTGCAATCTGTAAAGACTTGAGGGGAAGCCAGTAAAAAAATTCTTTCATTTTTATTTACAGGGTAGTGTTGACTCATGTGGTTAACCATCCGTCTAAACACACCTAACAAAGCTTTTAATAGTCAGTGATGCTTCATAAATTCAACCAAACCTGTCCAGATACAGGCAATATTACTTTTAATTTTTTATAGTTGTCAAAATTGAATAGAAGACCTCTTTATTTTTGGCTGCCAATACTTAATAAATAAGGTCATCAGTGGATGACATAGTAAAATTAGGTTCTGGCAGTTATCACTTTTAGGGAACTGCAGAAACCTGTTAGACAAGAGGATTAACTAGGAAGTGTGCATTCCACTTACAGAAATGTCTGTGTTTACACTAACTAGACTTCTAGTAAGCTCCCCTTAATGCAGAGCACAGCCTCAGGACAGACAAAGCAGGGTCTGGCAAAGGAAAGGGGTTTCATAGTTTACTTTAGGGGTTTCCAGCTTGGACCCTTTTGAAAGGGTAACATAGCCACCAGGGTGGGAAAGGAGGAAAAACTCTGTACTTCTATTATTATTATTCATATTAATATTGTTTGTGGTTATTATTATTCAGTAAAACAGTTGATAGTTCACTAATCTACCTGTACATGTCCCTGACATCCTAAAGTTTAAATATTAGATTTGGAAAGTGGGAGGAAGTTATTTTTGCTACCACTCTCATTCACTTCATTCATTAGTACTACTTCATTAGCTTGGCTTACAGTGCACCCGGTTTCTCCCAAATGCGTCAAAGTATGATGCTGATTCGTTTTCAAAATGAACATTACCATTTGACTGAGTCTTTTTAGACTTCCTGGACATTGTGAGCTGAACCTGCCGGTGAACCCGCTGATTCCGGTCCTCATCGGGCTGCGTTGAGGATCGCAGATCGGCCGGCAAAGCCAGGCTGGTGTCATCCAGCACAGAGGAGTCGTGCGCAGGTAACGCCGACTTAAAAAACGGATCGTCCATTGTGAACAACAAATGAGAGCAAAAGAAAAAAAAAACTCGCCAAGAGTCGAGAGGTCAGTTTTTCCTTTTAACCATATAGATAGGGATCCTGGAATAATAGTCGACGCTGCTTTGTTTCTCCCACTTTCCCTCAGCTAGGTACAGCCAGGAGGGCGGGGCTAAAGGCGCACCTGAGGTGTCAGGTGTCACCACGAGGACACGTCAGGTAACAATGTGTGAATGTAGCTGTGTGCTTTAATTATTTACTATTTATTTCCCTGCAGACTTTTTTTTTTTTTTAAAGTTTAACGGC